>NC_067234.1:31691211-32021211 GCF_019924925.1 Ctenopharyngodon idella | reverse complement strand
TGCCTGTTCCTGGTTCATAGTCAACAAGCTTATTCCAGCCTGGAAAGAAAGAAAGTTGGGAAATGTTTTGATAAGTAGCTTAAATATTGGTAAGAGAAAGAGCGATGGCAGCTAAACATTACAGTTAACATCACTGAGCTGGAAAATTAAGAGATATTGAGGTCATAGTGTTTCCCAACAATTAACAACTCAATTTTTCCAAAACATGTCTGAGACATAACCTGCATTTTAAATACTCCCCAAAGAGAATACAACCTTCTGTTGAAGCCAAAACATTCAGAAACGAAACTTAGTGCTTGTGGAGGTATCATGATGGTGTCAGATGGTAATATCATTACCATTAAGATTACCATGGCATCTAGTGTCCAAAAACCTCAGTGTGCTACTGTTTTGCCAGCTAAATCATAATGGACAACTGTTTTAAAGTCAACATGAAGCACTGTTCATAATCCATTTTACTTCTGTAATTTGATATATTTTAGTATATTCAACAACAACTGCGCACAGGTCAAGGTGAAAACATTCTGAACAGACTTCATTTCTAATTATTGCCGCTTTGCTCACTTGAAATTAAATATAATGTTTCCATGTGCAAAACTCTCAGTCATGATTCTAGCATGTTGTAGATGGTTACCAGGATGTTGCTATGTGGTTGCTAGGGTGTTCTGGCTTTTATACTGACTTGTGTGAAAAAGTCCTCCCTCAAGTTTCAGTGACTTTCTGGTCTCTAGATATTGTTTGGGTGCTGGAAAAAAAAAGTTGCGCTTTACTTAATTAAAAAATAGCTAAAGCAACACAATTGCTGAGCATTTTTATCACAACTTAATTTTATTGTGTTCAGTTCATTAAATAGGTCAAATTGAAATTTACTTAATCATTTTGTTGCATGAACTGAAACTGCATGCTTTGCAGAGGGCAGAATTGGGACAGTAAATGTTGAAATTAAGTGTTAATTTTTGAGTAAAGGGAAAGACCTGTTAGTGTTTAATGTTTAATTATGTTGGACATTTAAAATAATTTCTGTTATTGAATTTTTTGTGGTTACCATTGGTAAAGAGTAGAGCCTGTGGTTAGTTTGTAGGATGGTTAAATGATAACTACAGTATGGCGTTTGTTGCATCATTCAATAAACACAGCTTTGCTAATGTCAGGGCAGTGACAAACTAAAAATGTATGTCTAAAATTAAAGGATTAGTTCACTTTCAAATGAAAATTACCTCACGCTTTATTCACCCTCAAGCCGTCCTAGGTGTATATGACTTTCTTCTTTCTGATGAACACAATCTGAGAAATATTAATAAATATCCTGACGCATCCGAGCTTTATAATTGCAGTGAACAGGGTTCACGAGTATGAGCTGAAGAAAGTGCATCCATCCATCATAAACGTACTCCACCCGGCTCCGGGGGGTTAATAAAGGCCTTCTGAAGTGAAGCTATGCGTTTGTGTAAAAAAAAAAAATAAAAAAAAATCCATATTTAACAAGTTATGAAGTAAAATATCTAGCTTCCGCCAGACCGCCTTCCGTATTCAAGTTACGAAGAAAGTTTAGACGGGTGTCGCGTCAGTTATTTGAATATGGAAGGTGTAGGACATCGTGTAAGCTTTTTGAACTGCGAGAGTTTTACACTTTCTTCGTAATGTGGAGTACACGTTTATGATGGATGGATGTGGATGGAGACACTTCAGCTCATACTCATTGATCCCACTCACTGCCATTATAAAGCTCAGATGCGTCAGGATATTTATTAATATTTCTCTGATTGTGTTCATCAGAAAGAAGAAAGTCATATACACCTAGGATGTCTTGAGGGTGAGTAAAGCTTGGGCTAATTTTCATTTGAAAGTGAACTAATCCTTTAAGGTAAATCGAATTCATATAGACACTTGCCTAAAATTATGTAAAACAAAAGTTAATTTTAATTAACTTAAGACATTTACTTGAGTCTAAAAACTTGCCTGTTAATGTGAAATGTTAATGTGACTGAATAAGCCCCTTTGTTTGTTTTTTAATGAAGAAGAACAGTATTTTCTTTTTTGTTTTATCCAGTTCTAATTTATAATATATTTGAGGTTTGTTACCTAGAGCTCTTGGTTTGTTTGGTGAGAAATTCAATTTGTTTTCAGGCTGTATTGTAATTTATAATAAATTTGTGGTTTGTTACCCAGAGCTCTTGGTGTGTTTGGCCAGATATTCAGTTTTTCAGGCTGTATTGTGTTTAATGAATTCTATAGCCAGTGGTTATTTAACATGATGTTATGGGTGAAAAATTAAAACGACGGACGGTATTAAATGGATTATGTAAACATGTATTCACATAGAGACCACACGAATTTTAGCCCACACTTTGAGCTGTTGGGTTAGAGAATTTGGAGCTGAAAATGATTATTTTATGCATGGAGTGAGCCTAAAGGTAATGATAAAATGCTGTTTGTAGACGGTGCATGTCCACCCCTGCTGAATTATTTACCCTTGCTTATGAGACACAACGGGGAGCTGTTTATTTCTCTTTCTCCTTCATGCTTTTATGTCAGATGTGAAAAAATGGCCTTTACTCAAGTTGTCATCATCCAGTGGGCTGGAAAAAAGTGGCCTGAAGCTTCGACCAAATGTGAGTGTGTGTGTGTGTGTGTGTGTGTTCAGTGTCTCCAAACACACCTGAGGGACAATCACATCAAAAACGCATCAAAGTGCATTCTGGGAGTCACAGTCCAGACCAAAGTTTACTTGACTTTATCCATTGGGAATTGATTGGGTGGTGAAAAGGGCGATTGAAGGGGAGGAAAAAAGAGGGTTTGATTACATCAGCTGACAAAGAAAGTTGTTTCAGGGGGGGAAGCAAGTTATTGCATTTTAATGAAAGGTTCAAAGAAACTTTTTTTGCCTTTGTATTAACATGCAAAGTTAAAAGTGCACAATAAGACCAGGGACAGTTGACACAATTTAATTTCTGTCATCATTTACTCAGTGTCACAGCATGGTTGCAGCAGGAATAAAAAAAAAAAAGCAGCAGGACCTATGTGCAGCAGTTTTCATTAATCCAAACTTGAAAAATAGCCAAAATAATAGTCAAAAAACAAGAACAAAACAACCAACAAATGAGACAACTGAGAACAGAAACTGAGGGCTATAAATACACCAGAAAACTGAGGAGGAAACAACTTAATCAAAGACTTTATATACAGAAAGACAGGTGCACTCCTATTACTATGAATGGGAGAAAGTGCATCACACAATATGGCAGAATGAGTCCCGCCTTCAAAGTAAAAGAGCCAAACGCTGTTGGTAAAGTCATTGCGTCACTGCAGCTGCCGTTAGAAGCTCCGGTTGCTATAGAAACATCAAGCTGCGTCCGAAATCGCGTACTGTTGAGTGGTTACTACATTTGAATTTAAATTTACTTCATGACCGTTGAAAAAGTACATTCTATATAGTACGAATGCTATGTTTTTACTGTCACATGACCTTGTCAGATTTCATTGGTGATTTCAAATATGAAATTTAATTGTAAGCTTGGTGAAACGTTTTGGAGAATTTGATGTTTCCCCATTCAAAGAGATAGGAGCTGCACTTGCATGAGAGGCGTTTCAAAGATGGCCGCCGAGTGAAATGACTTGTCTCAAAGGGACTTTGACATAAATGTAAACAGTAACTATGGCAACAAATAATGAACTGGAACAAAGGAAACAAAAACAGAACACAAGGTGATACAAACCAAGGCCCTGTTCACACTAGTGCGTTTTCGTTTTACAATGCACAAGTTTTACTACGGTTACGCCTGTCGTTTACACTACGCCGGCGTTTTCGAACCTCAAAAACTGAGACTTTTGAAAATGCTGCAGACCCCGTTTTAGTTTGAAAACACCAGGGTTGCGATTCAGTATAAATGGATTAAAACGGAGACTTTTGAGAATGATGGCATGGCTGCCCACTGATCTGCAATCTTTGCTGACATTTTTAGCAGCCATTGTGCAGTTAAACTCTGCATTTTTTTTTTAATACTGCAGCTACCTACATGCGCAAAAGGCAACTGTTGAGTAGTTACTACATTTAAATTTACTTCACGACCGTTGAAAAAGTACATTCTATATAGTACGAATGCTATGTTTTTACTGTCACATGACCTTTAGAAACCAAATTAATGAGAAATTAATTAGTGTGCATGAACGGTCATGTGACATGCGTTTTCGGCCGTGTAGTGTAGACGGAGATAGTTTCTGAAACGTTGTGGAAACGCCAGTGTAGATGAGGATCGTTTTCATTTTAAAACGCTGTTTTAAAACAAAAATGCACTAGTGTAAGGGTGCGTTCACACTTGTAGTTCGGTTCGTTTGGTCCGGACTAAAGAAGAAAAAAAACATTTAGTCCTGGTCCGATTAGCGTTCAGATTGGCAGTTTTATTACCGAACCTAAAGGCATAGGGATACGTTCACAACCTGATTGGTCGGATTTTATGACGTATTGGCAATTCTGAGACGGAACTTTCCGAACATCCAAAACAATGCTGCATCCAGTGAACATCCAAAACAATGCTGTGTGCTGAGGTAAATATGCTTGTGTGTGTGTAGCCTGCATACGATAGTATTTTGGCCAGCTGGGAACCCGTGAAGAGCTTATAAAATGTATAAAGGAGTCAAAACAGCGGCGGGAATCCATCCGTCACACACACAAACGATCTGCTGCGTGGGAGACGCATGGACAAACTCGCGACTATGACGAAAAACCGATATGCGTGAGGATTCTGTCATTTTTAGGGTATCATCTTCCTGTTTTTGGTTCGATTACATGTCTTTGGTCCGTGTTGCGTTCATATATCATTCGAACCGCACCAGAGTTCATTTGGAAGCGGACCAAGACCCATCTTTTCAGCGGTCTCGGTCCGCTTGTTTGGTGCGCACCAGGGTTCGGATGACTGTTCACATATGTTCAAATGAACCGCACAGAGCAATCGCACCAGGGTTCGTTTTAATCGAACCAAACATGACAAGTGTGAACGCACCCTAAAAGGGGCCTAAGGGGCCATTTACACTACACCATTTTCCACTAGAAACGGAAAACTTTTTATGCATATTGGCCATTCATTTACATGACAATGGCGTTTTGGGGGCCTGAAAATGCAAACTTTTGAAAATGGGTTTCAAAGTGCACATTTTTGAAAATGATACCGTTATCGTCTCTGTGTAAACTCTGTGCGTTGTGTTTTTTTTAAGTGACTTCACCAACTACTGGCCTAGCAGCAGAATACAGAGTTTTTAATCGTTTTCATGGATCCGTGTGAATGGGGATCATTTTGAAGTGTACCTTAAAAGTCCATGGAGCATTATATTTGACTTTCATTGAATAGGAAAAAAAAAATTCAGAGAAGCAAGAAAGTCATACAGGTTTGGAGCGACATGAGAGTGAATAAATGATGACAACATTTTCATTTTTGAGAACCTATAAATAGGTTTTTCAATTTTTCAATTTCATGTTGACAAGTGAGAGGTTCTATTTTTAAATGCATATTCACAGTTTTGATTAAATGTAAGGTTTTTTCATACTTCAGTTATTTTATCCAAACTAAAATAATCCTGTCCCCTCAGATCTGTTTTCACGGTGTATTATGTGTCTCCATTTTAATGAAAGATTTTGCCTTTGGAACAACATGCAAAGATGAATTGTGCACAGTAAGAAACAAAATAAAGATAGTCATGCAGGTTTGGAACAACATGAGGGTACATTTTGAGGGTTATCATTTTTGTGTGAACTATCCATTTAAGCTTATAAATTGATTCAAATAGATGTCGACTTGTAAGAGGTTCTATTTTCTTATCCATATTGTGATTTGATTAAATTTAAGGTTGTTTTCAGACTTTGTTTGATCTTATCTAAAATTTGATTCTACCTCATTTTCTCCCCATAAATCTATTTTCACATTGTATTATGTGTCTCCAAACCGCAGTATGTTGATCAGTGAGGTTTACTTTCCACTGTAAGACTAATAATGGCTGTTTACCACTGTAGCTAGGAAACGACTCATGAGAAGATACCAAAAATGGAAAGGGCTTTTTGACATAATTTTCTGCTTTTGTTGCATTTTACTTAACAACATGCACAGAATGAAAGGTGTCTGCTCGTGTCAGTGGAAAGACTGCAAGAAAATGCAAGCCGCTTAGCGAAGGCCATTTCTGCAGAGACAAGCAGCAATGAAAAGAGCATTATACTGTATTAGGCAAAATATATGATACTGATAGGAGTTGACTTCTGTGAACTAGGTCAGATTGCTTTTATACTAAAGCTTATTGGAGTTTGCATGAGCCTTGAATGTATCTAAACAAACCAAATGCTTTGTTTATGCAGCTATAATCAATAAAAATGTCCTTACATGGAACAAAATGTACTTGAAATTCAACTAAATTCACAAGGTCAATGCTAATAGTGCAACAATAACTGCACCAGGCAAATACTGTAGGTTTTGTGAAATTAGTTTATAAAATGAGGCTTATTTACAATAAAATGTGTTTGCACTAAAAAATAATGGCAATTATTTAAAGATATTATGCTTTTTTACAAAGTCATGATTTTGTTTTTGGGCTCTGCTAGAATAGGTTTTCATGCTTGAATATTCAAAATGTTGGGCTCTTCTCTTTTCAGTCTGTCAGTAATGCTCTGTTTAGTTTGTGTCTATGAAGCCCCTCCTTCTGAAAAGCACAGTGTTCTCTGATTGGTTGGCTGGACCAGTGTGTTGTGATTGGTCAAGCGCTTTGATCGTGTTTGGGAAATGTCCCCTCCCTTACCATAACCACGAGTTTCAATAAACTACTAACTCAACCAGGCCTCGGCTTCTTTACCAAATCTTTTTTGGTATCTTCTCTTGAGTTGACTTCTTTACCAAGTTGGTACTGAAATTTTAAAAATGTGACGCTTTGAGTGCCGTTGAGCGGATTCGTAAACACCTCTGATTGGCCATGCGCTCAACATATATGTCTGTGATTGGCTACAATGATCAACGCATGGGAGTGTTTGAATTTGAAAGTGAAGGACCGGTCTTACTTTCAAACGCTCCCATGTGTATCTGTGTAAGCGCTCAGTGAAGAGCGTCAAAGATGTCTATTTACAACATGTTTTTGAAGAAGTATTAATAACTGTAACCATCACAGACATATCTGATGAGTGCGTGAACACAATGGCCAATCAGAGGTGTTTACGAATCCGTTCAACAGCGCTCAAAGTGTCACATTTTTAAAATTTCAGTACCGACTTGGTACTGAAGTTAGTACTTTTGACAACACTACAATGGAGGCGTTTCAGGGAGTTCAGAAACAGTGACACTGATATAGAGAATAACTCCCGCTGGAGGGACTTTGTGCTTTGTAACTTTGCAGACCTTTTTCATGCTCAAACAGCAACATTACACACTAAAATAAGCTGAACATATATACAAAAGCATAATAGGTCCTCTTTAATTTACAGGTGCTGGTCATATAATTAGAATATCATCAAAAAGTTGATTTATTTCACTAATTCCATTCAAAAAGTGAAACTTGTATATTATATTCATTCATTACACACAGACTGATATATTTCAAATGTTTATTTCTTTTAATTTTGATGATTATAACTGACAACTAAGGAAAATCCCAAATTCAGTATCTCAAAAAATTAGAATATTGTGAAAAGGTTCAATATTGAAGACACTTGGTGCCACACTCTAATCAGCTAATTAACTCAAAAGACTGCTGACTTGACAGTTGTCCAAAAGACGACCATTGACACCTTGCACAAGGAGGGCAAGACACAAAAGGTCATTGCAAAAGAGGCTGGCTGTTCACAGAGCTCTGTGTCCAAGCAGAAGAGCTGAAGGCCAATATCAGAGCAACCTGGGCTCTTATAACACTTGAGCAGTGCCACAGACTGATCGACTCCATGCCACGCCGCATTGCTGCAGTAATTCAGGCAAAAGGAGCCCCAACTAAGTATTGAGTGCTGTACATGCTCATACTTTTCATGTTCATACTTTTCAGTTGGCCAAGATTTCTAAAAATCCTTTCTTTGTATTGGTCTTAAGTAATATTCAAATTTGGGATTTTATAATTTATAATCATCAGTTATAATCATCAAAATTAAAAGAAATAAACATTTGAAATATATCAGTCTGTGTGTAATGAATGAATATAATATACAAGTTTCACTTTTTGAATGGAATTAGTGAAATAAATCAACTTTTTGATGATATTCTAATTATATGACCAGCACCTGTAAATACGGTTTACAAGGATGAGAACACAATTGTGCAAAATGAAGTTTAATTGGATGCACAGCCTTCGACATCAACAAAATAATAAATAGGGAAGCATATTCTCTTCTCATTTAAATGTTGCATTTTGTCATTTGTTCTTTTATTTTGTCTTTCCTTGCTGTCAGCGATCCAGTTGAGCACTGCTGCTTTAGATACCATGCACGTCTAGCTTTAGTAAAAGTGATACCAGGAGCTTTAAAAGAACCTCATAATGCATCAAGCTGGCTATCTTATGAAAGTGTGTGTGTTAATTCTGATGTAAGCCTCCCGCTGCAATCAAAAGCAAAAAAGAAAGCACAAACCTACAGGAAAAAGACAGAGGCGCAAGGGATAGAGAGAGAGACGGGAGGGGGTCAACACTATATTGAGTTTAAAAGCAAACAAAAATAGCTTCAAGGGAAAAGAAAGAGACGGACAGAAAGTGACAGGAAATTCAAAGCGTTTGTGTGTGTGTGTGTAATCTGGTTTGCTGTCATGCACAGATCACAGGAAACGTCTGGATTTACGATCCCAGAACTGTATTTTCTACTCCACACTGTGAGTGTGTACTCCTCAGTTTTATACAAAATTCAATAGAGTCATTGTGGATTTGAGTGTTGAACATGCATCTAATTCCCACATTAACTTAGGTGTGAATTTAATTATTTACATTCATTATGAAGCAAGTAAACATGCACATACACGCTAGTCACTGTATGAAGCATAGTCTTACAAACTGAGGCGCTCTCTTAAACTGTCCTCTTTCTAGTAATACAGTATCTCACAGAAGTGAGTACACCCCTCACATTTTTGTAAATATTTTATTATATCTTTTCATGTGGCAGCACTGAAGAAATGACACTTTGCTACAATGTAAAGTAGTGAGTGTACAGCTTGTATAACAGTGTAAATTTGCTGTCCCCTCAAAATAACTCAACACACAGCCATTGATGTCTAAACCGCTGGCCACAAAAGTGAGTACACCCCTAAGTGAAAATGTCCAAATTGGGCACAATTAGCCATTTTCTCTCCCCGGTGTCATGTGACTCGTTAGTGTTACAAGGTCTCAGCTGTGAAAGGGGAGCAGGTGTGTTAAATTTGGTGTTATCGCTCTCACTCTCTCATACTGGTCACTGGAAGTTCAACATGGCACCTCATGGCAAAGAACTCTCTGAGGATCTGAAAAAAATAATTGTTGCTCTACATAAAGATGGCGTAGGCTATAAGAAGATTGCCAAGACCCTGAAACTGAACTGCAGCACGGTGGCCAAGACCATACAGCGGTTTAACAGGACAGGTTCCACTCAGAACAGGCCTCGCCATGGTCGACCAAAGAAGTTGAGTGCACGTGCTCAGTGTCATATCCAGAGGTTGTGTTTGGGAAATAGATGTATGAGTGCTGCCAGCATTGCTGCAGAGGTTGAAGGGGTGGGGGGGGTCAGCCTGTCAGTGCTCAGACCATACGCCGCACACTGCATCACATTGGTCTGCATGGCTGTCGTCCCAGAAGGAAGCCTCTTCTAAAGATGATGCACAAGAAAGCCCGCAAACAGTTTGCTGAAGACGAGCAGGCTAAAGAACCATGTCCTGTGGTCTGATGAGACCAAGATAAACTTATTTGGTTCAGATGGTGTCAAGCGTGTGTGGCGGCAATCAGGTGAGGAGTACAGAGATAAGTGTGTCTTGCCTACAGTCAAGCATGGTGGTGGGAGTGTCATGGTCTGGGGCTGCATGAGTGCTGCCGGCACTGGGGAGCTACAGTTCATTGAGGGAACCATGAATGAGCAGAGCATGATCCCCTCCATTTGGAGACTGGGCCGCAGGGCAGTATTCCAGCATGATAACGACCCCAAACACACCTCCAAGACGACCACTGCCTTGCTAAAGAAGCTGAGGGTAAAGGTGATGGACTGGCCAAGCATGTCTCCAGACCTAAACCCTATTGAGCATCTGTGGGGCATCCTCAAATGGAAGGTGGAGGAGCGCAAGGTCTCTAACATCCACCAGCTCCGTGATGTCGTCATGGAGGAGTGGAAGAGGACTCCAGTGGTAACCTGTGAAGCTCTGGTGAACTCCATGCACAAGAGGGTTAAGGCAGTGCTGGAAAATAATGGTGGCCACACAAAATATTGACACTTTGGGCCCAATTTGGACATTTTCACTTAGGGGTGTACTCACTTTTGTGGCCAGCGGTTTAGACATTAATGGCTGTGTGTTGAGTTATTTTGAGGGGACAGCAAATTTACACTGTTATACAAGCTGTACACTCACTACTTTACATTGTAGTAAAGTGTCATTTCTTCAGTGTTGTCACATGAAAAGATATAATAACATATTTACAAAAATGTGAGGGGTGTACTCACTTCTGTGAGATACTGTATGAGTCTAATACATTTCAGAGAATTTGGTTAATTAATTTCAGTGAACCAGTTCAATCAGATGATTCACAGATCTGAATCGGAAGGCCTGTCTGAGTCACCATCTTCAGTTGATTAGTTTATTATTAAACATGTAGTTTAGAAGCAGATTTATCTGAAAAAGGTAATAAAATAATATGCAGCATAGAGTATGACATATTTATCAGTGTTGTTATAGTTAACTAAAACTATTAAACATTGTTTTTGTTAATTGAAATAAAGCTGAAATAAAATAAAATATGAATATTTTTGGGAAAAACTTAAACTTAAAGGGTTAGTTCACCCAAAAATGAAAATTATCCCATGATTTACTCACCCTCAAGCCATCCTAGGTGTTTATGACTTTCTTCTTTCAGATAAACACAATAGGAGTTATATTAAAAAAACATCCTGGCTCTTCCAAGCTTTATAATGGTAGTGAATGGTACCCTAGATTTTGAAGCCCAAAAAAGCACATCCATCCATCATAATAGTAATCTTTACTGCTCCAGGGGGTTTCTGAAGCGAAGCGATGTGTTTTTGTAAGAAAAATATCCATATTTATAACTTTATAAACTATAATCATGCCGTATGCAAGTCTAGTTCCGGCAGAAGAGTGAACTCTGACCCGACGCATGATGTATTGATGAACGTGGAAGTGCAGAGGATAGAGCAAAACAAAACACCGGTCACAGATTAGAAGCCTAAAATGAGAATTTTTAAAGAGAAATGTCAGAGGATTTCGATATAAGAGACGAAGAGCTTAAGTTTGTTGCCCAGCCTTATTTGTATGAATCGCGAGAGGCGTCTCTCACCTAAGCTTACGCTACTCCTACATCCTACGTTGGGTCAGAGGTCATTGTGCCGTGGCCCAATTCGAGGCTTATTGCAAATGATCTTTTGTCCAAAAAATCTTCTATTGTGTGGTGTCATAACGATTATTTAACTGCTCCCAATCGAGACGGAGCGTCCCCTATCTCAAATCGCAAATGTTAATCATGTTTAATATTTATGACACTTGATCGGGCTGCCTCTGATGTGATACCCACGATAGCCAATGAAAGCAAGCGTCACCCACCGGATTTTGCGTGTTTCTTCAGCTGAAACTTGGCAGCCACAAACATGCCACGAAAGTATTTTGTTTTTCACTGTAAAGCAGAACGAGTGGGCAGGAGAGCCAGCTGACAATGTTAATTGTCCTCTATTTGTTTTTCTTCTCAAGTCACATTTGATCTTCTCGTGTCACATTGAGTTCTCGTGTCACTATGAAATCATTCCTGCAATTAACAGGTGTGTGGTCTCGCAGTCCGGTCGAATCATCTAGTGTGTGAATTCAGAGGATTGTAATGCAAAAAATTGGCTGAAACTGTCATTATGTCTGTGGTCTCCCACAGTTTTAAAATCGGTTAAGATTTGAAAATCGTCTAGTGTGTCCCAGGCCTAACTGAAATAAAATAATTTGAAAGTACTAAAATTAGTCTGTAAAAAAAACACTGAAGAAATGAGTGAATTAGCTTCCTCAAAAGTGTATTCATATCAGTCTGATAACTTGTTAGTATGACTTTGTTCCCAGATGGACCACTGCAACAAGACTTCCAGAAATTGTGTAAAGCTATATTTCAGCCATTTTCATGTGCAAAATGCATCTGAGAACAAAACATCTTCAAATCTTACCCTGCCATCCAGGCTTGCAGACAGGTTTTACATGGATGTGTACGACAGCGTCCTGCGCCGCTCTCTTCTGACCGCAGTCGAGCGCTGTCACACGGATTTTATAATGTGACTTTTTATCAAAGCTCAGACTCTCTGTGTTCCTGATGTTACCTGCACAAAAACACACAAATTTAAATACAGAAGGCAGCAAAGTGAATGTATTTGTGTGTGTGAGCGCTAACCGTTGCGGTCTATAGCGAAGGCTGTGTCATGAGAGGTGATCTGGTAGTTGCAGATCTGGCTGTACTGTGGAGAGCAGTCCTGGTCTGACGCCTGAACCTGCAGAATACTGTCAAACACTTTACCCTCCGTCACCGAGCCGTGATACTGCAGCTGACCGAACACTGGAGGAAACTCGTTCACATCTCCCACTTGCACATGCACCGCCGCCCTGAGATAGAGAAAGAGGCTTTTATTTTGATTTGCATCGTGCAGGATGCTTCATGGAGTTCTCAATTATGTTTAATTCTGTCTCAGATGTTTCTATTAAATGTTTGAGTCTATTGTAGTATTTATTAATGTGTTAAAGCTTTTTTTTTTTCTTAGAGCTTTCATTTTAAAGGGGTGGTTGATTAGGATTTCAGTTTTTTAACTTTAGTTAGTGTGTAATGTTGTAATGTTGCAACAATGCTCAAAGTTCAATGCAAAGGGAGACATTTTCTTTTGAAGAATTCTCTGTTTAAGGACTACAACAAACAGCTGGTAGGGACAACGAGCTTCTTCCCAGGTTGGTGACATCACAAACCCCAAAATTTAGATAAACCCCGCCCCCAAGAACACACAACAAAGGGGGTGAGGCCATGTTGAGCTGCTTTAGAGAAGAGGAAGAGTTGTTGTTGTAGTAGAGTGTTGTTATCATGCCCTCATTTTACGCCGGACTGCTTCACAAACAAGTGTCAATTCAACACTGGACTTGCACAAAAGATTAGCATGACGGCACATGCTAGTCGATAAGTTGAATCAACTCAACAGCAACTACATAAATTTATCCACTAACCGTTCAGAAATGTTCTAAAAGTTCCTGAATCTCTCCATCAGTGTCCGACTCCGGTTTGAACAATGTAAGGCTGAACACAGTTACTGATAATCATCATTTTGGCTGCGTGAGATTCTCCAGCTTTGTTGTTGTTGAGCAACCGAAGCTGTTAAAGCTCCGCCCTCTTCTGGAAAGCGGGCGGGAGCAGCAGCTCATTTGCATTTAAAGGGACACACAAAAATTGCGTGTTTTTGCTCACACCCAAATAGGTGCAAATTTGACAAGCTATAATAAATGATCTGTGGAGTATTTTGAGCTGAAACTTCAGACACATTCTGGGGACACCAGAGACTTATATTACATCTTGTGAAAGGGGCATTATAGGTCCCCTTTAATTTCAGTTTAAGTTTTAGTAGTTTTGCTGTATTTTTATTATTATTATTTTAAATGTTTATACATTAGTGGCCAAATGTTATGTCCGGCCTAGGAAAAGTGACAGATTTACCCTTTATTACCCTTTATTATACCCGTTAACAATAGCTATGTTTCCATCTAAAGTTGTGAATTTATGTTATGTGCAAAATTGGAATATCGCATAAAACATTTACGAATAAAGCAGCGTTTCCATCCCATGTGTTCAAGAGAACAAAATCGTCACATCCTGGGAAATTGGCGCAAAATATCTGTAATAAAAATGAAAGTCGGGGGAAGAAATCTCTGTGGCAGGAAATCATGTGAGGGAGGGAATTAAGCCAAATCTTTTTGATGACAGACTTTGACTCAGGCATTTCAGAATGATCAAACCAACTTTTGAGATGCTGTGATGCGATTGGTCCGCTGGTTAGTCCAGTTATCCAGTCACATCCTCTGTTGAGGCAAAATCACATGAGTTTTTTGTTACGTATCAAGGGACTTATTCTGTAAATGTGTTTCCATCATAGTTTATGCATGTCTTCTTATTGGATAAAAAAAATGTATTGGCCTCAATTCAAAGCATACATTTTTTTTTATGCGAATTTTTAGAATTTTTGCACATCTTGCTATTTCCATCCAGCGTTTTCATGTTTTTTATTCACAATGTGCATTAAAATAGGTAGAAACAGCTATTAACAATACGGTTTAATATATCTTCTGTTTCTTTTGGACAGTGATGGGATTAAATAGAGAACAAATGGAGAAATTTTTCTCCTGGAAAAAAAAAGACTTCAGGACATTTGTCTTATAGAGCAGGTATCACTAAATTTCCTTATCTACCGATTTTATAAACCTATTAAAACTGTGACTATGTCAGGGTGTGTTTATCAGGAATAGAGAACGGTTGGTTGAATTTTATTTTGTTATTTTACTGGAACGTAGCATGATTGTGCTCCACAGATTTGATGGCTGAGTTAAATGTGTATTTTAGGGGCTTGAAATGAAAAACAGCAACTGCAGCGTATTTAAATAAAAATGTTCAGGCTGACAGTCACAATACCTCAAGAAGTATTAAATCCCAAATGCTCAAAATAGTCTCTCAAAGACTGCAGCTTTAGAAATAATACTGAACTGACTTTAAAGGAAAAAGGATATTTGGTTTTTCATTTTAGTAGGCAGTCTAATAATCTAATGACTGGTAGTTGACACAAAGTTGCTTATAGTTAGTAGAATGTCTAAAGTGGACTATCAAAATGTGTGATACTTGTGTTTCTAATTACATTATTTTATGTGATTGAGAACTGATTTGCGGTCCGGATCTCAACTAATTATTGCGCTCTGCTTTAGAGGAGACACATCCTCTTTTCTCAGGAGAAAACTCTCCAAAAGCTCCATTCATTCTCCATCACTGTCCAGGAGAAACAGTGAACATACTAAAGAGATCTCATTTGTGATTTCTCTCTCCTGCAGGTCATTATAAAGTCTTAGAAAAGTTTTCGGGGAGAGAAAGATATTTTAAAAAAAGAAAAAAAGTGCCTCTAGGTGTCCTCACGGCCGGTCCTGACACACTTTTGCAAGCTGAAAATACCGAAATAACAAGCTTACATCATTCATGTCAAAGACGGCGTAAAAAGTGAGCAATACGTTGCAAAGGGCATCAGCTTCTGACAAATGACAGGATTACAAACACCCCTGATAATCTGTTATAATGTTAAAAACTAGAACATACGCACACACACACACACACATTAGGGATGAAATCTATAGTAAAGAAGTGTGATTTTGCAGCTTTACTGCCCTTTAGAGTCTAACATCTCACTTTAATCCTTTATCTGTGTGTGTGTGTAGTATCGGAGATCAGAGCTGTCGGAGCCGGATAGAGTAATCCTGTCTGGATTAAAGAGATACAGAGTAATGAGGAAGGTCCCTCTCTCTCTCTTCTCTTCTTTACTCCATGATTTCCTCTTTTATAACAAACCTTGTTTTTCTCTGGCTCATTCGCAAATGTCTTTAGAAGTGTTATTTTGTTTCAAAGGGCTTCAGTGCATTAGCTCTATTAAAGCATCTTTATAAGGATATCTGCAGGTAAAGATAGCATCGGCTCAGTGTTTGTTTGCAGCTTTCTGCAGGTAAACAGGTCCACAGCCTTCATTAGCACAAGCTCTTAAAAGCTTTTAATGCCTGAAGGTCAGTCACCTGCTGATTAAAGCCAGTACTAAGAAAAAAAACTTGATTTTTGAGTGGAAGTTCAGTATCCTGTTATAATTTTTTACCATAATTGTACATGTATATAGTAGAGATGCACCGATGTATCGTCCGCCTATATTTATTGGCCAGTTTTTGATCAATTTATGGGCTATAGCATGAAAAAGGCCGATATAACAAACCAATAGCTTATTAATTAACTGCATGAAGGAAAGATCAATCTTTTTCTGAAGTAGCAAAATTTATACTTGTTTATATATAAAACAACAGCACTGGAATTATTTGTTAATGAGTTTATTAATGTGATGTTCTATAATAATAAGTCAATATGAGTTAATGTTGTTCATAAGAAATATTTGATAGCAAAAATAACCTCTGAAGTTTGTCATGTTTTCCTTTTTTGTATTTTTTTTTTTTTTTTTTTTTTTTGCTTATTTTGTGCCTCTTTTATAATGTTGGCCTGTTGAATGTTAAATGGATCTAATCCATGTTCAATGAAAATGATTTGAGGAATCAGCTGTATAAAGTAGCTATACCTTAAAACTTAAAATTATATTAAAACATGATCAAAACAGTAATCTATTTTAATGACAAATGTTTAAGTAAGTGAGCAAGTCACAAATATCGGTATCGGAATTTGCCAATGTTAAAATCGGTATCTCTTAAAAAACTATTATCGTACATCCCTAGTATGGCCTGTATAGTGCACTAAAAGTTTGTACAACTTTCTAAATATGTTTCCATCTGCCTATTTTTATGCAAATTTTGGGGTAGCACGTTAAAAAAAGCTTGATGGAAACTTCAAGATGTGCATAAATTCTAAAAATGCTCATGAAAAAACTCAATTGAGGTGGATCATTTTTATCTGATAAGAAGACATGCGCATAAACTACGATAAAAACACATCAAATAAATCCCTCGATATGCAACAAAAAACTCACATGACTTTGCCTCAGCAAGTGGATGTGATTGTATAACTGGACTAACCAGTGGATCATTTTGAAATGCCTGAGCAAAAAAGTCAAAATGATTTGGTTTAACTCCCTCTCAGAAGTGCCTCACATGATTGCGTTCCCAAACACTAGGCATCTGAAGAGAACATCAGCGTTTATTGTGTTTCATCTGCCGCTCTCATCTTCCTCCAGGAGGAAAAAAGAGCCACAATGGCTTCCCTGATTGCAGCAACTTCCTTTTTTATTAAAGATAGTATGTGCCAATTTTTGTTCTCTTGAACACATGGGATGGAAATTGTGTTTTACTCACAAATGTTTTATGCAATATTCCAATTTTCCACACAAGTTAAATTTGCAACTTTGGATGCAAACATAAGCCGTGTTTCCACCGCAGGAACTTTCCCCAGGAACTAAGGACTTTGGGGTGATACTCGGTGTGTTTCGACTGCGGGAACCAGTGTCTAAATGAAGTTCTGGGTAAAATTTTCCCCTTTAGAAAGTACCTGTTCGCGGGGCAGTACTTGTTCAATGTTCAGGAACTTTCAGGGGTGGGACTTGGGCGCTGAACATGCTGATTGGTTGAGTTCATGCAGTATTTTAAGTTGATTGACTCCACACAGCTTTTTTTTTTTCAACCACCATTTTTAAAAGTCTGTTGCGGCACGTGCAATAAGAGTTGATTGCTATTCAAATCAAAAGTGGAGTTTAAAAAATACGACGATGGACCGACAACGAGGTTCAGGCTTTATTAAGCTTAATGAAATCCAGTGGGAACTGTAAAGTTGCGTGCAGCCCTACATCACCGGACTTAATCTTTACGGTACTTTAGACTGCAATGGAAATGCCGACAGCAACAGGTCTGGAGGGAAAAAGTTCCAGGGACAAATTGTTTCTGGTAATTTTGGTGAAAAAGCAGCTACAGATACCAGATTACTAGAGTAAATATTTCCCATGTTTCTTTATTGGGACTGAACACTTGTAACTTTACTGACTGATTGCCATTAAAGGTTAATGTGCTATACAGACCTATTAGGTTGATATGAATTCATAATGTTATATTTAATAAAATATGTTTTCATAGTTGTCCCTGATCAATCATATAATAATTAATAATAATATTTTTTTTAAAAAATAAATGAATACTTTTATTCAGCAAGGATGCATTAAATTTTAAATTAATGACAAAAGATTTCTATTTCAAATAAATGCTGTTCTTTAGAACTTTCTATTCATCAAAGAATCCTAAAAAACGTATTAAAGTTTAAAATATGAAGCAGTACAACTGTTTTCAACATTGATAATAATAATAAATGTTTCTTGAGCAGCAAATCAGCATATTAGAATGATTTCTGAAGGATCATGTGACACTGAAGATTGGAGTAATGATGCTGAAAATCCAGCTTTGATCACAGGAATAAATTACATTTTACAATATATTCAAATAGAAAATGGTTATTTTAAAATGTAATAATATTTCACAATAATACTGTTTTTACTGTATTTTTGATCAAATAAATGCAGGCTTGGAGATTCAGCCTTTTGAATGGTTGTGTATAAATATATTTTTTAAAAGTTTTAACTACCCATTAAGCAGGTACAGGGAACCTCTAAAAGTACGGAAATAAAAATCTTCAAAAGAAGAACCTGAGTAACAGAGAGAGGTGAGTCAAGCACCGATGAATCATTTGAGAAATAGTTCACTGTGTTCCTTTCAGTTAAAAAAAAACATACTCTCACACATATGAATCACACTGAGGTGGAGAACATGCATCTATTTAAACACACACTGACTTGTGTGATCTCTTCTCTCCACGGCCCTCTGGCCCCGTGCCACAGTCATGTGCTTGAATGCTGAAGGTGAACTCTCTCTGCCGCTCGCAGTCGATCGGTCCCCGCGCCCGCAGCCGCCCCTCTCCTGACGTGCTGTTCAGAACCACGGCCTCGAATGGAGCGCTGAGACCTTGTACGTGAAAGCCACAGATTTCACCTTCAAAGAGAGAGGAGAAGACAGATTAGGACTTTCAATTTTATCAACCTCTCTGTAATCTATGGATTATTGCTCTTTTTAATCCCACAAAAGCTTCTCAGTGACAGCTTTAGAGAAGATCTAAAGGGGACAAATTCTTAACTTTTGCAGCTTTTTATTGTTTTTCTTCCATTAAAATGTTAGTATAAACAGATATAAACTGAAGTAAGCCTCTTGCAGAACCTGATTTCACGAAGTGCATGTTCCCGGAACAACATTCCAATCAACCAATCAGATTTGAGGGACAAGTTTAGAGCTTATGTCAAGTTTAGGCTTACAACCAGGGTTAGGTGCTTCTATATCAGTGTTATTCACCTATCATTTCCCTCTGATTTTAGGGATAACTTATGGGTAGAGTTAGGTTTAGGGGTACAGGGTTGGGATTAAATTTTCAGACAGGAATGTTGTTCCTGGATCAACAAAATATGTTGACCCAGCAAAATCAGGACGTGCAAGTCTCTTTTGTTCACCGAGGCTGCATTTATTAGATCAAAAATACAGGAAAAACAGTAATATTGTGAAATATTAGTACAAAGTTTGGGGTTAACATGAAAAAAAAATACTTTAATACAGCAAGGATGCATTAAATTGATAAAAAGTGACAGTAAAGACATTTATAATGTTGAAAAGATTTCCATTTCAAATAATGGAACTTAAACTTGAACTTTATATTATCTGTTTTCAACATTGATAAAGCACCAATAATTGATAAATGAGCACAGAATCAGCATATTAGAATGATTTGTGAAGGATCATGTGACACTGAAGACTTGAGTAATAATGCTTTGAATCACAGGAATAAATTACATTTGAACATATATCCATATAGAAAACAGTTATTTTAAATTGCAATAATATTTCACAATATTGCTGTTTTTACTGTATTTTTGATCAAATAAATGTAGATTCGCTGAGCAGAAGAGACTTTTTTCAAAAACATTAAACAATCCTAATTATTCCAAACTTTTGGCCAGCAGTGTAATACATATATGTGTATGTATTACATACACATGGACCACAAAACCAGTCATATGGGTCAATTTTTTGAAATTGAGATTTATACATCATCTGAAAGCTAAAATAAGCTTTCTATTGATGTAGGGTTTGTTATGATAGGACAATATTTGGCCGAGATACAACTATTTAAAGTCTGAGGGTGCAAAAAAAATCAAAATATTGAGAAAATCGCCTTTAAAGTTGTCCAAATTAGGTCCTTAGCAATGCATATCCACTCACAAAAATACATTTTTAATATACAGTAGGAAATTTACAAAATATCTTCATGGAACATGATCTTTACTTAATATCCTAATTATTTTTGGCATAAAAGAAAAATAGATACTTTTGACCCATACAATGTATTGTTGGCTATTGCTACAAATATACCCGTGTGACTTGTGGCTGGTTTTGTAGGTCAAGGTCACATATTTGAAGTCCACTTATAATGTTAGTCAAGCTGACATCATCACTGAGCCTCAACCAATCCTCATCTGGAGGTGATGTCATTTGACTTTGGCTAGTAAGAAACCACCTAGCAACCACCTACAACACCATAGCAACCCCTGAAAACCATTGAAAATGGACAGCAAGATGCTCACAGCCACCCACAACACCCTAGAATTGTGCTGGGGAGTTTTACACCCTCACTTTTAAAATCTAGTTATTAATGTGATTGTGTGTGTGCAGCGGTGTGTATTTTTAAAAGTGTATGTGTGTGTGTTGTGTAAAACAGCGCTGCTGTCCGGCACCGATAAGAGTATTCTCCATCTCTCCTCTCCTCGCTTTCATCTTCAGAATAATCCCACATTCACCACATATACAAAACAACAGAGAGAGAAAGACCGGGAGAGATGCAGCAAAAAGCAGCAATCCCTTTGTTGAATAATATTTCAAAAGTACAAAAGACTAAAAATGAATAATAGTGCATTCATGCATATGAAGAAAAACCCCATTCAGAATGTTTCTTGTTTATTTCAGCTTCAGTTTTGTTAAAACGCAGTGACACACTGATGTAGTAAGGGGGGGCATACTCTTGCATTTAGCCTGCACTATTTTTTAATTAATTGTTTGTCTACATGTTTTTATAAATGTGATTTTTGTTTCATTCTGTTGTGTTTCATCTTGATGTTTTAATGCATATGTGAATGGCCCCTTCTGTGACAAATTGCTTGTTTCTCTATTGTGAGTGGCTTTGGATAAAAGTGTCTGCTAAATGCAGAAATGTAAATGTAAGTGAGGGATGTTTCCACAACATCCAATCAGAGGAGATGCATTTGAGAAGCATGTTAATACTAATCATAAACAGCAGTCTGTCTCGACTGACCACTTGTGATCGGATCACCTGAGACGAATGTTAAGTATGAGTCAAATTATTGCAAAAAATGACTTGACCAGTTTTGTATCATGCTGAAGGGGTTTATTTTGCAATAAAGATGGGAAACTGGACATTATCTTGCCGAATAAATAAAAAAAATGGACATGAAATATTGATTTGAGTTTAAACTATTTTATTATGAGAGAAGGAAGGGAGTGATATGAGAGATATGAATGAAGTTTTTCAGAGAGCCACACAAACATGCGATACAGCAGGTGTGTTGTTTGGACGTAAACAGACCCCGTGATATTCCATATCTGTGATATATATTCATACTCTGCCTGCCAGGGTTGAATATGCTCTGATTATACACATAAATATGGATATAGAGATGAACGTGACCCCGTTGGTTATAGAAGAATGAAAATCAGTATGGGGCACATGAATTGAAGGCTGGACCACTAAAAGGACACACACACACACACTATATGTGTGTGATTGACATGCTCTCCAGTATTTCCAATAAGCTGTCAGCTGAACATGAAGCTCAGAGAGAGAGAGAAAACCCTTGAACAAAAGAATTCTGGCTCATATCTCTTCCTCCAGTCTTCCTCAGACAATCTGTTTCTTCTCTCACTATCCATCAGGATATTCTTCATTTCTTGCAATTTGCTTTTATCGGCCGATACCAATTATATATATATAGTTTATATATCCTGTCAATCAAAAGGGCAGGAAAGTGCACTGAATTTGTGCTTTGTGTAAAGTGCTAAGTTTGATGTTCAATATTAATAGTAATTATATGAATTAATAACATTCATAAAGTTAAGAAAAATTCATTTAATCTTCAGAATTTAGTTAATGTGTGTTAATATTAATTTGAGTAATTTGTTTGTTTATAACTGATACCAGTTACTCTGAAACAAGTTGATGAAATGGAGAGAATGAAGTTTTTATTTGCATTTCTTTCAAAATATAATAATTAAAAATATTACATTATCATTAATTTAAAAGAAGATATAAAAGGCAGAACCCCCAAACTATCAATATCAGTATCGGCAGATATCACTCTGGATAATCGGCTATCGGTATCGGTGGAGAAATTTAGTATAGGTGCATCTCTAATATATATTTATTATATTATATATTCATTATATATATAATAACTCTGTATATTACAGACCCCAAACTTTTGAACAGTAGTGTGTGTGTATACAGTATATTATATATATACACACACACACTACCGTTCATGTCAAGTATAGATCAAGTATATGCATTTATAACATTAAGTGTCCACTATATATTTCAGTGCTGAAAAGGAAAATTGATTTTGGTTTTTAAACATCTCTCGTTGCTCGCTGCGATCAGTAATTCACATAATGTGATGTTTTGTTCATGGTTTTTAAGGGTTAAGAGCATGTTTTATCTATATATATTGGCATCTGTCTAATTTGACAGGCTTCTACTTAGTGAATGATATATTTTTGAGATTGATGTGACAACATTTGTCCTCAACAACAAATGACTATAGTTATGACTATTCTATAAAGACTGATCTAGTTCAAATGAGCTTTTGAAACAAAAAGGACATCGATGAATTAATTTAATTAAGCCACTTTTATTCTTTCTACAGCTGAATTGCATGAACAGGATTGTAGGATACAATAAAGGACACTTCTGAATACTGGATGAATGCATGATGTTACGCAGACATTCAATACTGCCTATGAAGGCGGTGTTATTCAAACACAGCTATACTATACTGTCTTTCATTTACCGCCATGTGTTTAATCAATGTTTACAGCCAGCTGTAGGCTGGAGACTCACACAGCAGCTATAATTTATACTCTGTTACTGTCCCTTTTAGAGACGGAGCGTCTCATAGGCCTTGAGGGAGTCGTATACGTCTGCACTCAGAGTGACCCTTCACCGCACACACATTACTGAATCAGCTTTGACAAGATGAGCACGCTTTCTGTCCTTCCCTCTGTCACTCGCTCACTCTTTCTTTCGATTCTATCACTTATTACCCTTCAGCCTTTTGTCGCTTATTTGTAAAAAAATTTTTTAAACTTATGACACTGACATTTTTATCTGTTTTTCCTTACATATCGCCTGCCACAAAAAGACCCCATTGGGCCACCCACTGGCAAATGTGTATTTTTTACTCGCATTAACAAAATGTTAATTTCAGACCCTGGTGTTTTAAAGTGGTTAATTTCAGAATACCGAACTTCCATCTAGTCGGAATAAAGCTGGATTTATCCTCCATTATAACCATAATAAACTGTATATATATTGTCTATCACAATTATCTTTTAGTATTTACTCTGTACTTTTAGGTAAAGTTCTTCAAAGTGTTTAAGATAAAAACATATCAAAGCATTGCTTAGCAACTACATGATGAATCCTGCATTTCATCTAGCATCCACTGCAACCTTTGACTTCAAGAACCTCTGGCTATTTTCATCAGCGCAGCTCTGTGTAAATCACTAAACCCGTTACAATGTTCTGTTCAGATCACTGGAGCTTTACACCCATCAATTATTCAGCATGTTGTTCTGTAACCTGCAAACAATTACCGTCTTAACAAACTCACTCTTGTTTCAGAATAAATTACACCCTCTTAATTAATTACACTTCATCTGTGGTTGCTGGAGAACCATTAATCAAACTTTATATTTGATTGCATTTTATAGGTGCATTACCTGTAACATCATATCCAAGACATGTTGAGTTTCAACAAGAACCTAATTCAGTCAGACGTGTGCTTTTGCATGCATGGATAATATTTTCTTGGTTCAGTTCAACTTTAAACTTCAAGAAGTTCATTGATATATCTATCTCTCCATTTATCCATCCATCCATTCAACTGTCGTTCCATCCATCCATGCATCCATCCATCCATCCATGCATCCATCCATCCATCCATCCATCCATCCATCCATCCAGCTGTTGTTCCATCCATCCATCCATCATCCATCCATCCTTCCAACTGTCATTCTATCCATCCATCTATCCAACTGTCGTTCCATGCATCCATCTATCCAACATGCATCCATCCATCCATCCATCCATCCAACTGTCGTTCCATCCATCCATCCATCCATCATTCATCCATCCATCCTTCTATCCATCATCTATCCAACTGTCGTTCCATCCATCCATCCATCCTTCCAACTATCATTCTATCCATCCATCTATCCAACTGTCGTTCCATCCATCCATCCATCTAACACACATCCATCCATCTAACCATCCATCCAACCAACCAACCAACTGTTGTTCCATCATCCATCCATCCATCCATCTATCCATCCATCCAACCAACCGTCATTCCATCATCCATCCAACATCCATCCATCCATCCATCCAACTGTTGTTCCATCCATCCATCCTTCTATCCATCCATCTATCCAACTGTCGTTCCATCATCCATCCAACATCCATCCATCCATCCATCCATCCATCCATCCAACTGTTGTTCCATCCATCCATCCATCCTTCTATCCATCCATCTATCCAACTGTCTATTCCATCCATCCATGCATCCATCTATCCATCCAGCTGTTGTTCCATCCATCCATCCATCCAACTGTCATTTTATCCATCCATCTATCCAACTGTCATTCCATGCATCCATCCATCCATCATGCATCCATCCATCCATCCTTCTATCCATCATCTATCCAACTGTTGTTCCATCCATCCATCCATCCATCCATCCAGTTGTTGTTCCATCCGGCCATCCTTCCAACTGTCATTCTATCCATCCATCTATCCAACTGTCGTTCCATGCATCCATCCATCCATCCATCCATCCATCATCCAACTGTTGTTCGATCCATCCATACTTCCAACTGTCATTCTATCCATCCATCCATCTATCCATCCATTCAACTGTCATTCCATCAATCCATTAATCCATCCATCCATCAATAAATCCATCCAACTGTTCCTTCTTTTTTTCTTTAAATTTTATTTTAATGTGATAATCAAAAATATATTGCATAAATATATAATATAAATATATTTATTTCCCTGTAACAACATAATTATTTTGTTGTTTTTGGTGGCTTAATCTTAGGGATATTATACTCTTGCTCTCTATTTTTATCAGACTATAACCTAGAACCTTTTTGTTATCTCATTTTTTTTCTTCCTCCCCTTTCCGTCTTTCTCAAGAGAATGTGTTGTGTACACTAGTTAATTAATTTCCTTGTCAGAATACAGTCAGGGATGTTTGAGAAAAGGTCACATGTGGCAGTAAATCACATGAAAGAAACAGGTGCCGACAAGACATTTTAAGACAACATGAGCATCAGAGCTTTAATATCAGTTCTGCTCTCTCTCCACTGAGGCTGGAGATGCATACATGTCACTTCATTAGTGAAATATGCATGTTTTTTTTTTTATTATTATTATAGTTATTATTATTATGGAGTCTAACAATGTTCTGAAAACCCAGTGCAAGATCATTTTTTACCCATGCATGCAAAGAGCGGTCATGATACTTTCACAGAATCACAGTGAAACAGAGTCTTGGCGGGATGTTCTTGGAGACAAAATTGATCTTTGTGTCATTAAAATCAATGGTACATGTATCTTTTAACATTTCAGTCAGTCCGTGGGGGTTGTATGTCTACAAAATCATATGCACACATTATTGTAGGTCAAAGCAGAGTTGGGTGCCTATTATTTTCTATAATATTAAAATACACCAAGAGTGATATGTAATGTATAGATTATTTGTACATAGATAAAGGTCATGGTTGCAGTTTGATTGCATCTCGGTTATATGTATATCACAAGAAATTCAATAAATTTGTGCATTTGTGTGGTCTTTGTAAACCCTACGTTATGGGGAGAAACTGTCCCCACAAAGATAGTAATACCAGTATTTTTTTAACCTTAAGGGGACTTTTTTTTTTTGGCACCCATGAGGAAAAGAAAAGAGAAAGTTTTCAGTGATGAGTGTAGGTTTAGGGTTAGAGGATAGAATGTACAGTTTGTACAGTATAAAAATCATTATATCTATGGAAAGTCCCCATAAAACGTGTGTGTGTCTCACCGTCTTTCTTAAGGGTTCGGTCTCTTTCACCAGCAGCTGTCTGACTAGAATTCTGTCAGTTAAACCTCCACTAACACTCCCCAAAGAACTCATTTATTTAGGAGGAATAAGCAAATGAAGAGATTGTTAAATCTGATAGTATTTTATGGAGAGAAAATGAAATGCGCCAGTGGCACTAAATCATCAGAGAAGGAAAAACGAAAGAGTAAGAGCTGGAGGCAGAGTAAAAAGAAAGACTCCCTTTTTGAGCTATGCTAATTGTTATTTTAAAATTAATTCCACCTGAATCTTATTAAAATGCTTTGTGATGCTTTAGAATTCATAGGTTATATTGATTCCAGTCTCAAACTGCAGGGTTGTGCACCATTCAGAACTGAGATGAGATGGATGGATGGACGGATGGATGGATAGACAGATGGATGCATCCATCCATCCATCCATCCATCCATCCATCCAGCTGTTGTTCCATCCATCCATCCATCCATCCGTCATTCTATCCATCCATCTATCCAACTGTCGTTCCATGCATCCATCCATCCATCATGCATCCATCTATCCAACATGCATCCATCCATCCATCCATCCATCCATCCATCCATCCATCCAACTGTCGTTCCATCCATCCATCCATCCATCCATCCATCCATCCAACTGTCGTTCCATCCATCCATCCATCCATCCATCTATCCATCCAGCTGTTGTTCCATCCATCCATCCATCCTTCCAACTGTCATTCTATCCATCCATCTATCCAACTGTCATTCCATGCATCCATCCATCCAACATGCATCCATCCATCCATCCATCCAACTGTCGTTCCATCATCCATCCAACATGCATCCATCCATCCAACTGTTGTTCCATCCATCCATCCATCCATCCTTCCAACTGTCATTCTATCCATCCATCTATCCAACTGTCATTCCATGCATCCATCCATCCAACATGCATCCATCCATCCATCCAACTGTCGTTCCATCATCCATCCAACATGCATCCATCCATCCAACTGTTGTTCCATCCATCCATCCAGCTGTTGTTCCATCCATCCATCCAACTGTCATTTTATCCATCCATCTATCCAACTGTCGTTCCATGCATCCATCCATCCATCATCCATCCATCCATCAGAAGGAAAAATGAAAGAGTAAGAGCTGGAGGCAGAGTAAAAAGAAAGACTCCCTTTTTGAACTATGCTAATTGTTATTTTAAAATTAATTCCACCTGAATCTTATTAAAATGCTTTGTGATGCTTTACAATTCATAGGTTATATTGATTCCATCCTCAAACTGCAGGGTTGTGCACCATTCAGAACTGAGATGAGATGAGATGAGATGAGATGAGATGGATGGATGGATAGACAGATATATGGATGAATGGATGAATAGTTGTTGGTTGGTTGGTTGGTTGGATGGATGGATGGATGGATGGATGGATGGATGGATGGGTGGAGAGACTGATGGATGGGTGGATGGATAGACAGATATATGGATGAATGGATGTATAGTGGATGGATGGATGGATGGATGGTGGAGAGATGGATGGATGGAAGTATTGACGAATGGATAAATGGACGAATGAATGGATGAATAGATGATAGATGGATGGATGAATGGACGAATGAATGGATGAACAGATGATAGATGATGGACGGATGGATGGATGATAGATAAATAGTCAGATGAATAGATGCTGGATGGATGGATGGATGGATAAATAGACAGATGAATAGATGATAGATGGATAGACAGATGATGGATGGACGGATGGATAGATAGATGGATGGATGGATGGATATAAATCATATTAAATGATGTTTTTTTGAAAATGTAAAAATGCAGTAAGTTTTCTGTGATGAGTAGGTTAAGGGTTAGGAATAGAATATACAGTTTATACAGTATAAAAATTATTATATTCTCCATAAAACATGGGAACGTGTGTGTGTGTGTGTGTGTGTGTTCTTGTATACACGGTTTATGAGAACACTTCCTGTGTCCTCGTAAACCAAATGGCTTACACCGTGTCTACACCAGGTAGTGTAGGGGGATAGAATATACAGTTTGTACAGTATAAAAACCATTATGCCTATGAAGAGTCCCTGTAAACCACATATACAAGTGTGTGTGTGTGTCCCCTCATGGCAGTGACTCAGTTTACATGTATCAGAGAAATACAGTTCGGTTGGAGTATCTGATACACTGGCAGTGCTATCTGGCAACCAGCGGGGGATCTGGAAAAGCATAAAGCATCTAATAATCAGAAAGAACAGATGGAGCACACACACACACACACACTCATCAACTGAGACGGCCTCAGGAAATATGTGTGTGCAGCACTGTACTACAAACCCAGTAGCCTATAAAGCTCTCATTTCTTGCTTTACCTGCATATGGAACTGGTGCATCTTTGTCCAGAGCCACTAAAGGAGGATCCAACTGAACCACATCTGTGTTTTCTGTGATGACGCCATGGTATGATGTCTCAATCCACGGCTTGTGCTTATTCACTAAGAGAAGAAAAAGAGAGAAAGAAATGAGCTTTGATTCAATCAAAGCTAATAAACTATTATGAATCTGTTTTGAAACACGTCTAAACTTTGTACTTTTCACAAATGCTGTTCTCAGAATACTGTTCAATCAATTCATATTGACACTCAAACACTCAGCAGTCCCTTCAATTCACTGAAAGACCAGAATCTCTGAAACTTTCTTTGTCAATGTTTAGATTTCATTAACATCCTTAACATCCTATCCTCTTTACATGCCATGAACACAACATGGCTTTTGTTATGGTTACCAGACCTTTATCCATGACATCACCCTGTCTAAGAAGGGGTTAAAACTTTATGGATTGTTCTTTAGTCCATCTGTCTTTGAATGTAGCAGTTCTTTTCATGTTCAAGGTAAATGCATATGTGAGGCAAAGAAACACTATAATTGAGGCAGAGCTCATATTGAAGTCTGAAGTATAGTACTAAATCATTGGTCATTGATTTTTACAACCATCCATTTAAAAAATGAGCCGACGGCTTACAGCAGCCATAAATTTTTTATGTTGTACAATGAATTTTGTGGATTAATTATGATCTTTAAGACCACACGCAAGCTATAACTGTTTGATTTCTAATCAACTGAGCACCGAATACAATAGTCACAGAAACAGGGCCAATGAAAATATACAATCATTTGTAATTAATTTACGGTCTCTTGTGAATTACACTTTGAAAAGGTCAACCCACATGTGCACCTGATATTCTCTCACCTTCTTCTCTCCATCCTCAATTTTTCTTCTTAAGAAATAAAGCATGCCCTCTAAAGGTCAGGGCCATATCATTTACTTGCTTTATGTCCCAGAGAGACCAACTAAAGCTGAGAGGAGCACAGGAGAGAGAGGTAAAGAATGAAGGACGGAAAGAAAGATGAGGGAAATGGAAAGTGTGAGACTGAATGGAGGCCAAATCACTAAAAATCGACTTCTTTTTGAAAGACATGGAAAACATGTAGGACTTTCATTACACAGCATTTCACCTCCTATATATCCTGTGGAGGAAAACATATAAGAAGACTAATAACTTTGCCACTATAAATGCACTAAATCAACAGTAATAAATTCTCATTCTGGGTCAATCAAAGAGCTTGCAGGACCAACCAAAAAGATTTTCTCTCTCTCGCATATACAACAGAGAAAATAAAGTGTTAATCTGTCTTAAAGCTGTTTTAAATTCGCTGGCAGCTGTTATGGGTTTTCCTACATCCCGAGTGTCCAATCTCCCACCCAAATGCATGCTCTCGCTTTCTCTCATTTTTCATCTCTTCCTACAAATGCCATTGTATTTGGTAAAATCGGTATTTCTAGCAGGAATTTCATTTTAAAGTATAACAAAAGCAATAAGACAAGAAAAAAAATATATACATTTTTTAATTAAACGCAGTGTTTATTTCAACAATCTCAATACCAACTAGTAAAATCCTCTCAATCTTCTATGCCAGTGTTTCTTGTATGAACCAGTGAATCTACGCCAACGCTGCCAAATCTACAGCCCCACAGCAAAAGTCATATTTGACCAAATATGTAATTTGGATAGAATACCGTACAGTTCAGCGCAACCACAATTATTAGATTCATGGATTTTTTTAGTGAATCAAAAACAGGCTTTAAAAAGCTTTATGCTGAACTTTACATGAACAACCAGGAAAACAGGTCTCATTGCATCCGCTTGTTGGAGAAATTGTTAACGGCATGTCGAACTGACGACGATATCTATGGATTTTTAAGGTAATCAGCTAACTAGTTCTTTTTATTATTGTCATTTTATATGATTTAAATATCTAAATGTTAGTGAGAAGAAGAATGGACATGCGATGGACATTGGTTATGCTCATCTGTGCTCTCACCTTTGAAACTATCTTGGGTAAAACGGCTCTCTATTTAACGAAGCACATAGCCTACAAAACACCTGAACTGGAAGCGATGGAACCTGTTTTACAGAATACAGAAGTTTTTTGCGCATAATACCCATTCACAAGCAAAAAAAACTATTATATAGACTATCTGATTCAACATCACTCTTAATCTTCATTGAATGAAATCTGTCAAGAGCGGATTTATATATAATTTTAATATTTTAAACTTCAAATTGCATTTCTTGTGTAAAAAAGTTTTAAATGTACGTTTTTCTTAAGTTTCTTCTGCTCACCAAGGCTGCATTTATTTAATCCAAAACAGTAATATTGTGAAATATTTGTTAAAATTTAAAATAACTGTTTTCTATTTGAATATATTTTATTCCTGTGATTCAAAGCTGTATTTTCAGCATCATTACTCCAGTCTTCAGTGTCACATGATCCTTCAGAAATCATTCTAATATGCTGATTTGCTGCTCAAGAAACATTTCTGATTATTATCAATGTTAAAAACAGTTGTGTACAATTTATTTTAGGATTCTTTGATGAATAGAAAGTTCAAAAGAACAGAATCTATCTGAAATAGAAAGCTTCTGTAATAGAATTTGAAGTTTACTTCAGTAATATTGTTTGTATTGATTATTATATCTGTTATATAATTAGCAACTGAACTGCATATTTTAGGCCCTGTTGTTAATATTTTATTATTAAATGTATATGAAAGATATTACTGCACACTCACTTGCAGAAAATTTTATTGACCTTTTTCTGCAAGTGAGTGTGCAGTCATATCTTTCATATACATTTAGATTTATATTTCTTGACTTGCACCTCGGACGGAGTGCGTTTGTTTACATTTTGAATATTTTATTATTTACCATGTTATAAAGCCTGCACTTACTACAGAAAGAACTTCTAAGCAAAATATTATAACTGAAATTTCCCAAATCATTCAGAATTGAAATAGAATTAAACTAGGAAATCTGTAACGACACACAGCCCTAAAAAAATAGTATGGACCCTGCATAGACAATATAGTAATTTGCTCACTGTGGAAAGTTGCTTCTTTGTCTTTTATTTTTCCAACATAAGGGTCTGCTTTATGAGATAATGGCATTAAAAGCATATTTCTGGTTGAAGGTTTCCTCAGTATGAGGCCCGTTAGCATTAGTACTAGTTAACGAGGCTCTCGGCTTCAATCCCAACCGCAGCGCTCATGATAATCAGCATTTTCCCAAGCAGCAGTGCAGTTGGCATTGAAGGAGTGCGACTGGTTCCCTGCAGCTTGTGCCTGTAATACAGAGGTGCTGTGGGAGCGCAGAGCCAGAATGGCTCCTTTACAGTCTTCTGCACTTAGAGCCAAAATGGTTCCTTTCATCTCATCTCTCTTGGATGAGAATGAGTCCAGATCATGGAAGGAATTATAGAACTATGTTACAGTAAATATACAAATACATTTTAGTGAATTATAAAAAATGTTGTGCTGTTCTGTGCAAATTTGATTGGATTGAGGTTGTGCGACAGTTCTGTGTGCGTATAAAAGTGGAATTGTGTTTGTGTGTACGAGAAATAAGAAAGAAGTATGTACTTGTTTGCTCGATACCGGCAGAAATAAGGCAGAGGATGAGTGGAAAAGATGCAAGATGACTTCCTGAGGGTTTTTATGTCTGCTCCAAAACCAGTTTTTCTAATTTGTCTCATTCAGGATCATGCCATCTTCGGTTGGATTGCAGGGCCAGTACCAACAAAAAGTAGTCTCTCTGATCACATAATGTGAAGGCGTCTGATTAAATGACTTTAAACTCTCAGATGGCTCCATTAGGGCTGCACTAATGGACTAAGCTGAACTTAATTCTGCAAAGATTACTGGAGATGAGAGGATCGGAGATGAGACACCATAGAGTTCAGCAGACTCTCTGGACACACACACATATGACATGCTGACAACAGTGGCATTGAGTGACTCTGTTAGTCTCATGAAGAATCTGCAATGGAAAAAAGTTAACAATAAATTTCAATAGCATACAGAACATCCTCTCCACTAATCAGATTTGGGCAAATTGTCCTGCTGCACTCCATTACGAACTGCTCTGTATGTTGTTAGGATTACAAAACCAGCACTATTAATAGGGGTGTGATGAGATCTCGCGATATTAAAACATGACAATATTTCTCGTCGAGATGAAAAGCTGTCTCGCGATATCAGCATGACTGAGTTGAGTTTGTGGCAAAACCAGTGATTGCAATATATTGTTCTGTTTTATTCTGCATATAATAATTCATACTCAAAGTAGAAATGAAGTAATATTCATTACAAGATGATTAGTTAAAACATTTCAAAATGCACCTGCATTGCTTTGCATTTTGTGACTTCCAGTCATACAGTATATTTTCTCATTGAAGATTTCTTAAAAATAGTGTTAAAATATCATCTCGTCTTGTTCTCGTGAACCCAGTATCATGTATCGTCTCGACTCGACTTCTTAATGTCTAACAGCACTTGTCAAAATGTCAAAATATTTGAGATGGCCAATCAAATCAAAGAAGGCGGGGCTTTACTGTTCATGGAAGCAGAGCATGAATTCCATCGCGGTGGTATTTTAAACATCCATTTTAAAGGGATAGTTCTCCCAAAAATTTAAATTCTGTCATCATTTACTCAAGTTGTTCCAAACCTGTATGAATGAATTTCTTTCTTCTGCTGAAGACAAAAGAAGATATTTTGAAAAATATGGGTAACCAAACAGTTTCTGGTCCCCAATGACTTCCATAGTATTTTTTATTTTTTTTTGCTTCCATATTAAGGAAGTCAGTGGAGCTCATCACCGACATTCTTTAAAATATCTTCTTTTGTCTTCAGCAGAAGAAAGAAATTCATACAGGTTTGGAACAACTTGACTAATTTTTTGAGTGAACCATCCCTTTAATGGTGAAAGAGTGTGATGTAAGAAGCCAAACATTTAATATTTGACATCTGTTTTACGACAGAAATGACTGAAATGATGCAACTTTTTTTTGTGTTTTGGTGTTTTGAATTGAAAGTATATAATTTATGTGATTTGTGTAAACAGTAACTTAATGTGACGAGACAAGAAACATTAGGCATACGATTAAGAGTGAATGTGTGCATATTTTCAAATGAAAATATTATTTCCAAATCATTCAAATGGATTACTTTTCAATAAATTCGAAAAAAGAAATACTGTTTTACTTTTTAAACACTAAAAATGTTTTAATTAATGTTAATATTTAATTAAATAAAAAGGACCAGCACATTTGTGACAAAAAAAAAAAAACACACACACACTAACTGTACTTTGCAGCATTTGATATTCTGAAACCCTGTTGAAATATATTTAGACGTACATGTAAATATTTACTTTTAAGACCTGCAACCTTTTGTTTTGACTTTATTTTGGGAGTTAATGTAATGTACTGGTTTCATAATAATTTTTAAAATAAATAATATTTAACTTAATATTTCTTTCTCTCTTCTTTTTCTCCATCCTGTCCACTCTTAGAATCCCAGCAGCCCCTGGATCGAGGAACATGATGAACACTCTGCAATACTGCTGTAACACTTACATAGACCTGATGTAAGAGTTCCTAAACTCTAAAACACACACTGCACCTCCTTCATGAGAGCTGTGCATTCATCAACACAAAGTTAAAGGAGAAATGAGTGAAGAACATATGGTGCAAGCCTCCCATGAGTGGCCAAACACACACACACACACATTTAAGAGTGGAGGAACATGCAGCTTCTATTGTCTGATGATGATGATGATAATTACACATTCACTCCACTAATGATTAAATATGATACATAGGTAACGATCAATCATAGGGCTGTCAGAACCCACACAGGTTTAGACTCTCGGCACATTAATCAAATGCATGTAGAGCGCTGCTTCAGCACATCAAAACCCAAGAGCCTAACAAGGTCAGTTCAACCATCCTGATTCGAGTTCAAGACTCTTCAGCACCGCTATCTTACAAAGAACCAGTTCCAATTTAAAGTCATGTTAAAACACTTTCTATTTTGTGATTGTTTTTGCAGTTCCGTTTGGTGACATTAGAGGCACAGAAATGACACATTTCATCTTTAAATATCCATGTGAATATTTAAAAGTGAATGCTACATGTCAACATTGATCATTATTTGAAGATATTGCAATAACAAATAGTAGAATAATATAACTAATAACAAATATTAGCAACATTTTGATTGAAACAATATCTAACATCATTGTTTAAAATTAAGGATTCACTGATAGTTTTAAATACTATAAGTAAATTTGGGCATCACAATATTATAATGTAGTATATGAAACGTGGATATTCACTTTTGAGATTTGAAAGATTACATTTACCAGTGTTACTAAGTTAGTAGTTTTATTAAAGAGTAACTTTAAATGAGCACTTGATGATGATAAAGGCAGTTTAAATGTAAAAACGGTGGGAGTGTGCTGTTACCGATACAGTAAAATGACTAAAATCATTGTGCATCCCTATTTTAAATCAGTTTCTGCCAGTAAAGAACCATGTAAAAACAATAAAAACATAGTGAAAAGACATATATTTCCAGCATATACTATATTTATATCGCACCGGACCTGAACCCTTGAGTTTGAGCTTTATTTTATATATAAACTGAAGTGAAAGAAGTCCATAATATCATTGATTTGAAAACCCAGGGTCTGTGTAGGTTCCTTTCTCTTCTTAATAATGCATTGCCCTTTGTTGCTTGGAAACGTAACGCAATAGACTGACCTGAGAATTCAGCAACTGCCCATTGTGTGTGTGTGTGTGTGTGTGTGTGTGTCACAGTAACTGCAAACACAAGGCAAAGGTGTCTAACTACAATACCAATCTATATGGCATTTGCTGAGACTGATCCGATATACTGATAACAGTTTTATTTTGTGATTTCCACATGTTTCAGATCATTCCAGGCCAAATTAACCACTGTATAAATTTTTGACATACACTTTTTCGTTTGTCTGTGTCTGTATAAGAGAGAAAGGGAGATTTGTTTATTCCTGTGACAGGGACAAACAGCCTGAGGAGTCTGTAGCTAGTCAACTGAATCATGAAATACACAAACAAGCAAAGTTGAAACACAGGATGGATAAACACTGAAAATGGAAAGAGAAAGACAAGAACATGGATCACAGGACAGGGCAGGACAACAATATAAGACAAGAATGAGAACAGCAGAGAGAAACTGAGCAGTGATAAATTATTGTAAGCTTAATATCTTCAGGCAGTTTTGTGTGCCGACACACTACCAAACCAATTTATTTTTTTAAACACATAGGCTACACAAAGGCAATCACGTTATCTCAAATTAAACCCTTTTAAAATATGATTTACTGTATACTATTGTCGTAATATTTCAGCAGAATTGTTGGAGAGTGTTGAATTAATTGCTCGCTACCAAAACAATAGTTTATCATCATTATTTTGCATATTTAAAACATTAGCCTCTAGCTAATATATTTTTACACTCACACTTACTCTCTCAAATCAAAACTCTCAAACTTTGTCATATGACACTTATCGTGACAGAGGAAAACAGAAAAGAACTATTGTATCCCAAAAACTCACATACTCATCAATACATCATGTCTCATTTATTTTTATATGAAGATATGTGGATGTAGGATGTTATCTTACCTCTGTGCGCGCGCACGCAGGACAGTCCGAGCGCGAGCAGCATCGGATCAATATTCGTTTCATTGTAGTAAAACTCCGCCGGTATTTCTGTTCTTCCTGATCTCTCTCACACTAACACAATGAGAACATTCAGTGAGATGTAATATGTATATCAAGATTAAATAGCAGAATTAACAACAAGAGTCGCTGAAAGATTTCAGGTGAATTCATTTGATGCTCTGTCGCGTGAAAGAGCTCGAGACTCCTGAGTCCAGAGAGAGAGAGAGAAAGAGAGGGAGCGAGCGAGAGAGAGAGATTTCCTCAACAACGACTTGACCACTGCTTCTCTTATCTATGTGTCAAACGAAATGATCGATTACATCCATCCGTACTCTAAACCGCTTATATAGTATAGTATAGTAGGGTAGCAGGCACCCAATAAATTGTTTGTTAAAAATAGATAACTCAGCCGCAAAAAATTCTTTTACTTTTATGCTGTGGTAGATCTTGAAAAGTCGACGTTTGGCTCCATCTGGTGGCCATTTTTGTGAACTACAGTCTGGTGAGATCTGGTACTTCTACTCGTGCAGAGTTGTGATTCACTAAATAAGATGTAGTTTGCACTTGCCTAAATTTACTAATGGACACTACATGTTATTTTTTATTGTGTTATGTTATTTTCTTTTTCAGTTTTCTTTACTACATTCCAAAGCATATTTGACACCACATTTCAGGAAAAAAAATCCCTCATTATTAACACTCAAGAGTCATATCCGATTTGTGAACTATGCTATTTTTGTGTTATTAAAGGCTTTTTGAACGACATAAAAACATTTGCTCATCAAACTCATTGATCAAACCATGCTTCTGATTTACACAAACTATGTATGGCTATGAAAGATGACTGAGCCAATGAGAGTAGTTATACATGTAGCCACGCCCCTGGACGCAGGAGGCCCGTGCAGTGCCGAGATTTTGACCGCCGCTGAAAATGCTCGTCAATATTAACTGACTATCGTCACCGGATGCTGTATGCAGACACACGATGTGGGGGATGTCCGATTTACAGAAAACCAAAACGCGAATGAATTTCGCAGCATCACATGCCACTAACTCTGTACAAAGCCTTCAAAATCATATTTTGGTCCGGTAATCGCGTCATGTTCTCACACGGACCCCAACCCTTGAGAGATACATGACTTATGTTTTACTCTAATAATATATTTTCTCTATATATCATGAATTTAAAGCCACACAGCATATTTTATTTTCCCAAAAGTTTTATCTTAACAGCAAAGCGCATGCGTGTCAACCGGATTGAGCGCAATAATTCAAAGTAAAACAGCATTACAGTATTTTCTGTTGAACAACCAGATTTACTCAAGAAATTGCATATGTTCTTAAAGAACAATATTCCTTTGACCTGTTTACAGTTAGATTGCTTTTGTTATACTTTATTATCTATATTTATCTTTCATTTGTCTTTATTATCTATTAACTTTGTATATAACTAACTAAATCTGTTTTGCTTTACAACTGTGGACTGAGTATGTGCAGTTTATATTGTAACATTTATATATTAAAAGTTTTTTTGTAACACAATGTGGATCATACAATAATAATATTTTTTTTGCCTTGTTGAATCATTGTTTTGCATTTATTCATTTAGCAGATAGCCTACATTTATATATATATATATATATATATATATATATAAAAAAGACGTACAAATGCTACTAATATCTAACCTTACAAAAATATGTTTTTCTAACATATTTTGATTTTGCCAGATCTTATGCTTTCAGCCTTTTTTCCACACCTGCAGTGAAGCTACAGACTCCAACAACAGCAGTTCACCTGTAGATGTTGAGAATATATTTGTGACAACTGAAATCTGTGTCAAATACATAAAGGTTTGAAGAGGAGAGTGAGGACATGAATTATCCAAAATCACGCAGCAAGATACATAAAGATCCTGAGGAGTGAAGAGGTTGGTGTTCTTTCTTGATTCTTCTTCATTGACAGCTGAGAAACATTGAAGTAACAAAGCCTCAGTTCACCAGATTTGGTGGCTGTAGTTATAAAATCATAGCTGAGATCATAGTAGCATGAGTTGTGAACAGATACTTGAAATCTGTTGCTTTTTACAATTAATGGGGTCATGAACTGAGAAATCAACTTTTATTTGAGCTTTTGATATATAAGAGCTCATCATACTATGAGAATATCCTGTAAGTTTCAGAATTGAAAAACTTCCTTGTTAGTCCAAAAACAGCTTTTAATGTTACCAAACCCAGCGAACGACTCGTCCTGGAATGTGCCTAATAGTTGAAAGACCGCCTCTGCAGAAGAAAATCAACACCTACTTCACCATTGAAACTTTGGATGAGGAAGAGAGAAGAGCACAGGACCACTCAATGGACTAAAAATAACACCTTCCAAAGGATCCTGATGCTAGGAATGTGGTTATTTTATTTATTTTCAATAATGTGAATGTCTCAGTTGTGCATTATTTATTTTTATTGCGGAACATTTCACTGTGGATACTTTGGTAAATCAGTCACAATTTCGGTGCAGGCTTTGCAAACAGACGTTTACGATATGGACTCGACAGTAATGCAACAACATGTAAGTAACCCTGTTAATTCTAATGCCTGATCTGTGACCAGTGATTTCTGATTTGTAATGATTCATGTACAGTCAGATGTTCTTTGTCTATATGTCAGTAAATCAAGTGATGACTGAAGGGTCAATTTTACAGTAGGATAAAAGTAATCTGTTATTTAAACTGTGATTAAATTATAAATAGAAAGCGATCAAAGAACGCTCACTTTGCAATCGCTGGAACTGTCAATCAAACAGCACGAGTTTATCAGTGACTGAGTTCTGGATTCGCTCCAGATCTCCCGTAATAATCAACGAGTCTCTTATTTACAGTGTGTTTGCACTGTTAGTTATGATGAAAGCATTCGTTAGTGTGCAGAAATTGAGTTGCAATGATGAGATCACTGCTTTCATGCACTCAACAACATGTCTGTGATTGGCTACAGTGTTCATCACTGCAAACTTCATGCCACAATCTAAATATAATGCATAGATCTAAATACAATCATCACTTTACACGATTAGTCAACCTTGAGAGCTGTAATAGTAAAAACGTGCTAAAAGTTTTCAAGAGAGTTAAACGTGAAATACTTAGCTATTTCATATGCAAAGATGTTAGCCAATCACAGCAGTGGGCGTTTACACTGCAGTCTCACAGAAGACACGCCCCTTAATTCACAAAATTAACAGAATGCATAGCTGATATAAAAAATTGGATGACCAGTAATTTCCTACTACTAAATTCATAAAAAAAACAGAGATTCTAATTTTTGGACCAAAAACTACTTCACGTAATAACCTAGAATACTGTCTACAACTTGATGGCTGCTCTGTTAAGTCTTTGTCGTCAGTTAGGAACCTGGGTGTGCTCTTTGATACCAATCTTTCATTTGAAGGCCATGTTACTAGCATCTGTAAAACCACATTCTTCCATCTTAAAAATATATCTAAACTACGACATATGCTCTCAATGAAAAATGCAGAACAGTTAGTTCATGCGTTCATGACCTCAAGGCTAGATTACTGTAACGCTCTACTGGGTGGTTGTTCTGCTCGCCTGTTAAATAAACTACAGCTCATACAAAATGCAGCAGCTAGAGTTCTTACTAGAACTAGGAAATATGACCATATTAGCCCAGTTCTGTCAACACTGCATTGGCTTCCTGCTAAACATCGTATAGATTTTAAAATCTTGCTAATTACTTACAAAGCACTAAATGGTTTAGCTCCCCAGTACCTGAGCGAGCTCCTAATTCATTATAGTCCTTCACGTCTATTGCGATCTCAGAATTCAGGCCAGCTGATAATACCTAGAATATCAAAATCAACCGCAGGCGGTAGATCCTTCTCCTATTTGGCACCTAAACTCTGGAACAATCTTCCTAGCATTGTTCGGGAAGCAGACACTCTGTCAGTTTAAATCTAGACTAAAAACGCATTTCTTTAACCTGGCATACACATAACACATTACCAATTTATATTTTCAAATCTGTTAAAGGATTATTAGGCTGCATAAATTAGGTCAGCTGGAACCGGGAACACTTCCTATAACACCTGATGTACTTGTTACATCAGAAGAAGAACGCTAATATTAGTCTTTCTGGTTATCCCGAGGTTCACCGTAGTCAACCGGATCCGGGCCGTATCCAGGTGAGACCAAGGACCTGCGCCTTGACACGACCACAACGCAGCCCTGAAGTATCAGCAGAGGTTGAGTCAACTAGATCATCCACTGTGAAGGCCTCATCGACACGACAGCCACGACACAGTTCCTCAACAACCGTCCATACCGCCGTGATGAATGCGATCCTCAACTGGATTGAACTGGAATAAATACTTTGAATGTTGCGATCCTGTCGGACTTATGATAGCTACCTGAATCGTAACAAAGCACTGTTGGCCAGAGGAGAACTGGCCCCCCGACTAAGCCTGGTTTCTCCCAAGGTTTTTTTCTCATTTAAACACCTATTTGCCACTTGTCTGCCACCTGATGTCACCTGATGGAGTTTGGGTTCCTTGCCGCTGTCGCCTTTGGCTTGCTTAGTTGGGGACACTTGACATTTGACTTGACATTTGATATTCAACAGTGCTTTGATCTGCCTGCATTGACACTATTCTTTAAGAGCTGCTGTGCAGCCAAATAATGTACCAGTTATCAATGTAAAGCTGCTTTGACACAATCTACATTGTAAAAAGCGCTATATAAATAAAGGTGACTTGACTTGACTTAAAACAGCGTTCAAATCAGAGGGCTAAAATCAGGATAGGAAAAATGCCTCTTATTTCTAAATTATGACAATTTTTGATGTAAAATCATACTAACAGTATAAGTGCATCCCAGGAAACATTCGAAAACAATAAAACAATGCAGTTCATGACACCTTTAAATAAGGATTCACTTGAATTTAAACTAAAAACTAAAATTTTAAAACTAATTCTAACAACTAAATATGTTCATTTTAGATTAAATGGAAGTGCAAGAAAGGCCTCATCTGTTTCCAGTGTGTGGAAAGAGTTTTTCACAGCTGGCCAACTGCAAGAAGCACCAGAAGATCCATTCTTCAGTGAAAACTCATGCTTGTGTGGAGTGTAGCAAGACCTTCAACACGTCTGAATATCTGCGAAAGCATCAGAAAACTCACACTACAGAAAGACCGTTCACATGTTCTCAGTTCAAAGGTAAAAACCACCTTGTGACACATGAAAGAATTCACACTGGAAAGAAGCCGCACACGTGCCGTCAGTGTGGGAGGAGCTTCATACAGTCATCAGGACTCACTTATCATATGCGTCATCACTCTGGAGAAAAAGCATTTAATTGTGATCAGTGTGGGAAAAATTTCACCTCAGTGCCAAATCTAAAAAAACACCTGACAATTCATATGAATGAGAGGCTCCATAAGTGTCCTTTGTGTGAAAAGAGTTTCTCACGCATGGACTCTCTGAAACAGCACCAAAAAGTACATGATGTTGTGCGGGATCACATGTGCTTTATAGCAGTGAGCCATTTGAAGCAGCACCAGAGGATTCATAGTGACGAAAAACCGTTCAGCTGCTCGAAGTGTGGAAGGAGTTTCACACAAAAAAGCCACTTAAACAAACACATGCGGACACATAAACCTCAAGAATCAGGTCTCAGTTAGCGTCTGTGCAGCTGATCAAATAAATGAGATTCTGATCATGCAAATATTATTTTATTGTTCAAATAAAGCTGTTTTGAATTTGTTTAAAGAATGTTGGTTTAAAATGTCACACGATTTGTAGAGATGTTGTTCTGTGTTTTGGGGAGTAACAGAAGTATTGCTCTTAGATTTATATTTAAGAACATTCTTTAATTGAAAAGCCTTCTCATTAAAATTTAAACAAAGTTAAAGTCAAATTTAAGATTTGAAACAAATGTAACCAAAACAATAAATGAAAAGCATTCAGATGTTTACATTAACGAAGTGTGATATTTCTTTTACAACAGTAAAGGTGCGATCAAAATGATACATTTCATGTGCAAAAACAGGTCAGTTGTGAATAGTGTAGAGATGAATGAAGCACAGCTCACACACAAGTCACTTTAAAACAATCAGCTTTCTGTTGGTCAGTGAGGCGAATTCACATGACCAACTTGAACACAAGCAAAATCTTTTTCACCCTCATGCAAAACTCTTGATTACGCAGATTCCTATTGAAGTACAATCTTATGAATACTGAAGTCAGTCACAAAACAACAATTGGTGGAGGAACCAGAAAAGAAAGCCAATAATATTTTCAAGGTTGATCAAGGTCAAAAAGACAACTAACTTAAATAATAAAAACAATAAAGACAATTCATCTAAATGATTAGTGAGCAGTGAAAGAAAAAGTCTTGGCCGCAATCAAAAATTCTGTGTTGATGTTATTGTCCAGTCTCTTTGTATTGCAATCCAGATTTGATTGTAATTGAATTCCAGTACTTGATACTCACAAACAAATAGTTGCTCTCTTGATTTTAACTGATTATCCACCTTATTTTGCAACACAGAAGTAAGCTATTTTCTGTGAATGCACAAGACTGGTTAGTGAGGAAGGAGTTTAGGTTACATCAGGTCTCATCAGCTGCACAGTTAATCTGGAGAAAATATATTTAATAAATATAAGTATCTGATATAGCCATATATATATATATATATATATATATATATATATATATATATATATTGTGTAAATGAGGTCGCTATAAAATGTCATAAAAGATGTTTTCTTTTTAGTATTTTTTGTACTAAAGTATTAAATTACTTAAATAGTTAATCTCAGTTTACACTTGTCCATTTTTTCTTACATTTAGCTCCTTCATTTAGACATAAACAAGTAAATTCTAAAATAATAATAATAAAATCTTTAAACAAATGGAACACAACATAATAAATGAAAGACTAAAAAACATATGGTCTAATAAAGTTATAACATTTTAGACACTGTTTTGCCAAATACTTTACCCTTTTTTCTCAGCCAATCATACATCAACACAGCAGAACACAGTAAAGTTTCATTCCTGAAATTGAATTAGTTGTAAGATTGTTTGTGACTACAGAGAACAGTTTAAATTGAAAACCAATTAAATATTCTCTTTAAATGCATTATGGGCTGGTGTGTGTGTGTCTAATGACATAATTTTGTTCTTACTCCTACATATAGAGAGAGATTAGGTTTCCTAATATAGAGAGAGAGACTGCACGATTTCATTTAATACATTCATTAAAACTCATTGGATGTATTTAAAATATTGGCTGGACTGGATGCATAATAAGATTTAACGCCCTCTGGCGTCAAACCATTGGAATTTCTAAACTTTTGGAAACCCTTACAAATCATATATAACAAAATCATATGTGCTTGTTTTGGTTTTGGACACGCACTCCGAACCACTAATTCAAAACAAAATATTAGCAAAGTGTTTAGAAAGCTCCTAGTTCAAGGTGCCATATGTATCTTTCAACACTATACTGAATCTCTGATCATTCAGTCAGTCAGGGAGACGCACGCTCCACTCATACATACATAATCGCGCGCGTCACAAATAAAGTGAAAGTAAATGTTCAGAGTTGATGTTCGCCATTTTAACAACTAGAATAACAAGGTTCCGTTATTTATAATAACGAGTATCAGCGTGTTTAACTGGAACCTTTGTAATGAATTTGCGTATAGTTTCTTGAAAGGTGAAATTTTTATTTTATTTTTTATTATTTTTAAGAATCTGTATTCTCGCGTCTGGAGACACTTTAGGGTGACTTCTGCATTAGGCCTAATATTTTAGGACGTATTCTTCAGATTAGAGGTTAGGTACTGCGGTCACGCCATCTGCGCTTCGGAGAAACGCGGTCACGCCATCTATGCTTTTAAAATATATTGCGCGTCTACATGAGGTTGCGTGGTAGGCTAAAGGTGTGGGCGTTTAGTGCCGCTAGAAATATTTTTAAAATTAATAAAGAAGTTAATAGCCTAAAATCAAACTGTTTTCTGAAAACTCCACCTGATTCTTGTCTACATGTTCCCAAGTACCACTGTGGTGATTATCATGCTGTTTTACTGTTTTATTCTTTAATAATTATATGTCAGTCATAGTCTATTTACCTCGCAATAGCCTACATATTTTAAAAATTCATAAAAATATAAAATCAAATTGTTTTCTGCAAACCCCACCTGATTCTTGTTCTACATGTCCCCAAGTACCACTGTGGTGATTATCATGTTCTTTAACTATATTATTCTTTCATAATTATATGCCAAAGTCATGACCAATATTGTTTGTTTTGCTATACAGACAAATTTTAAAAATTCATAAAAAAAATAAAATCTAATTGTTTTCTGCAAACTCCACCAGATTCTTGTTCTACATGTTCCCAAGTACCACTGTGGTGATTTTCATGTTGTTTTACTGTATTATTCACATAAATAAGGTATATATAGTGTGTACTGATGAGGAGTTGCAGGCACGGTGAATCAGAATTCTGGGGAGAGTGAACAAGCTGGCGGAGCGTGCTCATCTGGTGACGATGGGTTGATTGTGGTCTGAGATGGCTGCGACTCCGTGACAGTATCCCCTTCTCCACGGGCGGCTCCTGACAGCTGGAAGGTGCGACAACTACCTCGACCCCTGGAAGCTGGGTGATCTGGGTGTTCGGTGTGAAATTGGGTAAGAGCTTGATCAAGAATGTCATCACAGGCAACCCAGGAGCGTTCCTCAGGGCTGTACTCCTCTCAGTCAATGAGGTATTCTAGTCTCTGGCCCACTGCCTCGAGTCGAGGACATCCTGGACCATGTAGATGGCCTCCTCATCTTCGAGCTTGGGAGGAGGAGGTTCCTCATCGCCACCAGATTCTGTGAGGGGAGACAACAAAGGTTCAGAGTGAGGTTTGAGGAGTGACACATGAAATGATGGTGAAATGTGGTAGTGTGGTGGAAGATTGAGCCTGTAGTTGACCTTGTTGATCTGCCTCTGCATGGTGAACTGACCTATGTAACAGGGACTCAGCTTACGGGAGGGCAGGCAGAGATGGATGTCCCGTGTCAAGAGCCACAACTTCTGACCTGATTGGTAGGGAGGGGTCTGTGTTCTTCGGGTGTCAGCCTGCCTCTTGTGTCTCCGCACTGCCTGTTGGAGATGCACATGAGATGAGTACAACACCCTCTTGCTCTGCTGGAACCAGTGGTCGACAGCTGGAACCTCCAAGGGCTCACTGGACCAGGGGAATAAGGGAGGCTGGTATCCAAGAATGCACTGGAAGGGGTGAGCCTGGTGGTGGAATGCTGAAGGGAGTTCTAGGCATACTCCACCCAGGGGAGGAACCGGCTCCATCAGTCCTGGTTCTGGTGGCATTAGGACTTCAGGTACCTCCCGATCTCCTGGATTTTCCACTAAATCTGGCCATTCGTTTGTAGGTGGTAACTGGAGGAGAGGCTCACAGAAACTCCCAGGAGCTTGAAGAAGGCTTGCCACACCCGTGAGATGAATTGGGGACCGCGATCTGATATAATGTCCTCTTGTAGGCCAAAGTGGCGAAGCACATTTTGGAAGAGGGCTTCTGCAGCTTCAAATGCAGTAGGTAGACCTTTCAGAGGGATGAGTTTACAAGCCTTTGAGAAGCGATCGATGATGACGAACACACAGGTATGGTTATCAGATGGTGGAAGGTCGGTCATGAAGTCAATCCCCAGGTGTGACCATGGATGGTGTGGAATAGGCAGAGGAACCAACTTCCCCTCTAGGAGTTTGTGTGGAATGGTGGTAATGGCACAAACTGAGCATCCCCGATGTATCGGGAGATATCCTGTGCCATGGTGGGCCACCAGTAGCAATGACGTAAGAGCAAGAGGGTACATTGACTACCTGGGTGTCCAGAGCCCGGAGACGTGTGAGTTGAGTCCATGAGGGGCAGAAGATAGGCTGGTGATACGTAGAGTAACACCTCAGGACCTCCCGGCGGAGCAGGTTCAGAGTGTGTAGCTTGGCTTTGTTCATTGATGGACCATGGAATGGGACTGACGATCATGGTTGGAGGGAGGATGGGTTCTGGAGAACTAGGCTCAGGATCTGGTTGATAGAGATGTGAAAGGACATCTTCCCTACAGTTCTTTTGACAGGACGATTTGAAACCATGAAATCGAATCTGGTGAAGAACAGAGCCCACCGGGCTTGACGTGGATTCAGTCGTTTTACCTCACACAGGTATTCGAGGTTCTGATGATCCGTGATTACCTCAAAGCGATGTTTTGCTACCTCTAGCCAGTGTCTCCACTCTTCCGAAGCTAGCTTAATAGCCAGCTCACAATTGCCGATGTCCGTCCCCAGTGGTAGAGGCATCCACCTCGACGATGAAAGGGAGTATGAGAATATCGTCGATGTAAACGATGACAAATTGCTGGAGGAACTCCTCATTCATGTAGCCCTGGAAGACGGAGGGAGAATTGGACAGGCCATACGGCATAACCTGCAGTGGTACTTGGGAACATGTAGAACAAGAATCAGGTGGAGTTTGCAGAAAACAATTTTATTTTATTTTTTTTTATGAATTTTTAAAATATGTATTGCGAGGTAAATAGTCTATGACAAAAATAATTTGATTTCATATTTTTATGAATTTTAAAATATGTCTGTATATCAAGGTAAACAGTGTTGGTCATGACTTTGGCATATAATTATTAAAGAATAAAACAGTAAAACAAGATGATAATCATGAAGCTCGCCACATTTGAAGGACAACAAATTGTAGGAGGTGACTTCAATTTGGTTTTAAATCTATCAATGGACCGTTCTTTGCCCAAATCACATTCGCCATCTAAATCAGCGATAGCTCTTAGTCAAGGAATGAAAGATTTAGGTTTAAGTGATGTATGGTGACAACTTCATCCAAATAAAAAAGATTACTCATTTTTTTCCCAGTGTCCATAACCCCTACTCAAGAATTGATATGTTTTTGACATCACAGATGACTTTATCAAGAGAGTTTGTTCTCTTGATTGAAGATTGTTCCTATCTAGCCGCCACTCTTTCCGATCACAATGCCATAAAGATGGAGGTGGAGGTGGGCCCACCTGAATCTCCTTCTTACAGATACTTATTAAAAGGCCCAGAATTCATTTCTTTTATGAATAATCAGATCGATGTATACCTGGAAACCAATTTGAATACCTCTTCTCACTGTAATATCTGGGAAGCCCTTAAGGCTTATATGAGAGGACACATCATGTCTGCAGCATATAAAAATAATATAAGGAGAGAAACATTATCCCAATTAGAAAAAGACATTAGAATATTGGAACAGGACCACTCCATGACAAAAAAACCTGAGTCTCTTAATACTCTCAATAAAAAACGGGTATTATACAATAACCCATGCACCACTAAGGTTGAAGCTCACTATCATGAATTTGGCAATAAAACTAGTAAACTACTTGCATGGTAGATTACAAAGGAGGAAGGAAGATTCTGAAAAATATATCCATACTATCAAAATGGAAGATGGTAATTGTCTAGAAAATCCGAGAGACATAAACTTAGAATTAAAAAATATTATCAAGCACTGTATAAAAGTGACTTCAATACTGAAAATACTGACACTGAAATAAAAAAAAGGATAGACTTCCTCTCCTCAGGATTGATACAAGTGCCAAAGAACTTCTTGATGCTGGAGTACCAACAATATCATAACAAGAAAGATAAACAAATAAAAGAACTGAAGCAAATTATCAGGGGTAAGCAAATGCCAAAACAATAAACAAACAACACTCTAACTTCCCGTTAAAGAAACTAACTGCCCTGTGCATCAAAATAAAGGAACCAAAATACAACAATATAACCTCACTCCTTGTCTACCCAAAAACAGGAGAAAAAGGTAATGGCCGAATGGCCTACAAAAATAAATAAGGCACTCACCCCCTACAGCTTCACATGTGGTTTACAAACATGAACAGTGGAACATTGAAGTTCAGGACATAAGGATCTCGCAACACATGTGGCCAACAGCACTCTGTTAGAATGTAAACTTGATATTTAACAGCATTTTCACTAGTGCTTAACACACAGGCCTTACACATGAGCAATCATGATCAATCAAAGAGAGTGGCAATCAGAGAAAGGGCGAGAGCAAGAATGAGAGCGCCCTCCAGCAAGATCTGGGGGAATTTGTTGTCCAGGTCTCGTCTCTGGTCCAACCACCGGCAGTCTCTCATTACCTTGGACCAATCCTGTTAGAGAGGAGACAACAGGAACATATCCACAGCATACAATACGTCATAGACGTAACAATTTTATAAAGCATTTTCTGAAAAATTACTGGCCCCTCTTACCAACATGATTAAGGAAGCGTTAGATAGTCAAGTGTTACCGCACTCGTTGGAGATTGCAACAATAACATTGCTACCTAAACCAGGAAAAGATAAACAAAAATGTGGGTCCTATAGGCCTCTCAGTTTGCTGAACTCTGATTATAAGGTTTTATCTAAAATAATTGCTTTGCGATTAGAGAATGTCATCCCCAAAATCATACATACAGACCAAACCGGATTTGTCAAAAATAGACAGGGAGCAGATAATGTTCGTCGATTGTTTCACATAATAAATGGTGCACAGAAACAAAAGCATCCCATGGTGATTATCTCCACGGAAGGCATTCGACAGAATAGAGCCGAGTTTTATAAGCCAAGCAATATACTGCCCAAATTCATTTACTTATTTCCTTGTATCCCTTTTAAAATCCCTAAATATTTTTTCAAGGACCTCAACAAAACCATTTCCACATTTTTATGGTATAAGAAAACCCCAAGGGTTAACCTAATCACACTTCAGGCCCCATATGCTAAAGGTGGGCTAAATCTCCAAAATTTCAGACTGTATCTAGCTTCTCAGTTTCGCCCACTATGGATTTGGCTGCATTCAAATAATAATGAAGTGAGATGGGTCTCAACAGAGCAGCATGAAATGAAAACCACTCCAATAGCAATTATTCCATTTCTGGGTACAAGGAAGAACCTTTCTCTGATTACGAAGAATCCTGTTCTTCTGGATACTTTTGGCGCTTGGCAGGAATCACTTACCCTTCTAGGCTTAAGCACATTGTTATTTGCAAATCTTCTTGACGCTAATGATATCCCAAGTCCTATTGCTGACAGAATTTTAAAAACCTGGATTAAGAAAGGAATCAAGACGATTGGTGACCTTTATGTTAATGGTATATTTTCTAGCTTCCTTCAGTTATCTGAATTATTCAGTTTGCCTAACCATAACCTATTTAAATACTTACAAATAAGACACTGGGTTGGAAGTCAGTCATTGGGATCATTCACTAATATACCTGAAAAATCCCCATTTGAGAATTGCTTGTTTGATTCCAGACTTACTTCTACGAAGGGCTTAACATCTTCTATATTACAGCATCCTTATTAATAAGCTACCATAGATCTTCAATAAAACAAAAATGGGAATCAGATCTTAAGTGTTCTTATGATGATGGTGATTGGTGTACTCTTCTAGAAAAATCACAAACTGTATTAGTATCCACCAAACACAGACAAATTCAATACAACATCTTACACAGAACATACTATACCCCCTATAGATTAAATGAAACTGATGGAAAGATCTCTGCTATGTGTCAAAGATCTAAAACATCTACTGGGACTCTTCTCCACATGCTCTGGAGCTGTCCAATCCTGGAGGCTTTTTGGAAGTATATAATTACAATAATTTTGGAAATATCATAAAAACATATGACCCTGATCCTAAAGTTTGGATACTGGGTGATGTCCGCTTACTTCACATGACTTATTACAAAAAGTATTTTTTATTGCTTGCAAGCACTGCAGCCAAAAAATGCATACTTAAAAACTGGAAATCTGAGAATCCCCCAGAGCAGAGGCTCTGGATTAATGAACTTACATCATATAGTACTCCTGAAAAAAATATTATATTCTGTGAAGCAAAAACCTGCAAACTTTGATCATATATGGACTCCTTTTCTTGAAGCCTTACCACTGTTAGACCCTAATGGGTGGGGTGGGCGGTGAGGGTGTGTGTGTGTGTTTTAGTTACTTAATATATATTTTTTTCCCTTTAGTGTTTTTGTTAATTTTTATGATGGAAAAAAGGGGAATGTATTGATACTCCCAGTGCATTTCCATATCTGTACAAAAAAACAACAACATAAAAATCACCACAGTGGTACTTGGGAACATGTAGAACAAGTATCAGGTGGAGTTTGCAGAAAACAATTTTTTATTTATTTATTTATTTATTTATTTTTATGAATTTTTAAAATATGTCCGTATATCAAGGTAAACAGTATTGGTCATGACTTTGGTGTATAATTGTTAAAGAATAAAACAGTAAAACATCATGAACATCACCACAGAGGTACTTGGGGACATCAGGTTGAGTTTGCAGAAAACAATTTTATTTTAGTTTTTTAGTTTTTTTTTCTTATGCATTTTTAAAATATGTCTGTAGGCTATATCAAGGTAAATAGTATTGGTCATGACTCTGACATATAATTATTAAAGAATAAAACAGTAAAGCAACATGAAAATCACAATGTTACTTGGAAACATGTATAACAAGAATCAGGTGAAGTTTGCAGAAAACAGTTTGATTTATTTATTTATTTATTTTTTTTAAATTAATTTTAAAAATATTTCCACCAACACTAAACGCCCACACCTTTAGCCTACCACGCAACGTCATGTAGACGCGCAATATATTTTAAGCATAGGGAGGACCGCGTTCTGCATGATACCATTGATACGTGTTTGATATTTTTCATTTGAAAACAAATTAATGTGGTTTCATTGGTTTTTCGTGTTGTCTGTGTTTTATTTTAGCATTGTGTTAACAATGTGTGTTTGAGTGAACGTCGCCGTCTCGTGATCCTGTTTCTGACCAGTTGAGCTGAATTGTTGTTGTTGTTGTCATTTCCGTCCAGAGTGTTGGAGATCAGATTCTGTTTCAACTGTTCAGATTCATCATGGATGACACACAAACATCCAGAGATGAAGATGTTTCTCCTGAATGCAGGTACTTTGAATAAACATAAATTACATTTAAAATATAGGTGTTTTTGTTAAGTTAAAATTTTGTTACAAACAAGACAAGACCTAAAGTGCTTTTGATGAAAAATACTTTTTAAAGACCTTGTAATAAAATTATTATAATCATAAAGGATCAAATATGTACGGTGACACATGTTTTGTCGTGGCCACGACATATAAACTCGTGGGAACGTGATAATAAGTCGTGGCCACGAGATCATTTTGTCGAGGTAACGATATCCTTATGTCGTGGCCACGACTTCATTATGTTGAGGGAACGACATAAATTCTCATGGCCACGAGTTAAATGCGTAAACAAGGTTGCCATGGTCGCGCAGGTTGTTTACGCATTTAACTCGTGGCCATGAGGAATGATCAGAAATGGATTTTAATTAAGAATGATAAAATAAGGGCGGAATTAAGAAATTATTATATTAATATATTATTTGAATGCTGTCTATATAGTCAACATCGCGCGCAATGTAATAAGCTATAGCCTATATTGCGCGCGATGTTGCCACTAGCATTCAAATGAAGTTTGTTATTATCAATTTGATAACAAACTTCATTTAATATAAAAGAATATGTAAGAACATTAAATAATAAAGGCCTAGAAGAAAACATTTTTATCCATTCCATCTCACAGCCTTTTAAACTGGTTGTGTCTTTATTATTATTATTATTAGCCTATGCCTATTAAACCTAAATAAAATGAATGATATATAAAATGATGAACAAAATTAAGTTTAGCGTAGGCTATATCAGTGAATGGATTTTTTTTTTTTTTTTTAACATATAAGCAATTAACAACAATAAATTATTCGAACTTCATTCGAATGCTGTCACGGGCACAAGGGGCTACAAATGATAACAGACGCTCATTTAGCCTATCTTCACGGCTACAGTCAATACAGTCATAAAGTCACATTTTTATTGGCATGATGGCATTTAAAGTAAAATATAGCTAACATAAAATAGGCCCACAGAAAGGTAAAGAGATACGGGAAATGAAGGGGAAAATAAAGTAAATAGGGCTACATAACAATGAATAAAAAATGTAACCAATAATGATAATAATAATAAATAGTATAAAAATATGAAATAAAAATTAACAATCAGTGAATGGATTTAAAAGACTGTTGGATGTGATAAAAATATACACGGCATATTCTTACATTTATTGATAAACTTCATTCGAATGCTGCTATACTGCATCGCACACAACACAATATATAATAATTTCTTAATTCCGCGCTTTTTCTTAATTAAACATAAATATTATTATAATCTTATCCATTTCTGATAATTCCAGGTTGCCATGGTCGCGCAGGTTGTTTACGCATTTAACTCGTGGCCATTTATGTCGTTCCCTGAACATGATGAAGTCGTGGCCACAAGAAAAATATAGGCTATTGTTCTCTCACCATATGATCTCGAGGCCACGACTTTACATTGCGTGGCCACGTAGTTACCTCGATAAAATGATCTCGCGGCCACGACATATTATGTTGTGGCCACGACAAAACTAAGTGAACCGAACATGCCCTCTCCCGGTCACCGTAAATATGTTCTGTTCAGTTCAGTTCATCAGAAGATATCAGAACCAGAGCCCAGCTGTGTGTCTATGAGGAGTGACGAGTCTATGGGTCATCCAGTAAATATTAAGAGTGGAGATACACAGACTGATCTCAGGTATAACACATCTGTAAAATATGATTATATAGCCAAAGTCCCTTTAAGACAAGTAATTTCACTCGGCGGCCATCTTTGAAACGCCTCTCGGGCATGCAAGAGCAGCTCCTATCTCTTTGAATGGGGAAACATCAAATTCTCCAAAGCTGTTTGCCAAGCTTTCGATTAAATTTTATATTTGAAATCACCAATGAAATCTGACAACAACTGTCTCATAAATTTTGTTTCTAAATGCTTGAATCATGACAGAAAACAGTATTTTTCAGGCTGGATCAAGCTAATGAGCATGCGCAGCCCTAAATTTGTGCCTCATTTCAGAGGCGCGCGGCCGCTGCAGTGACGCAATGACTTTACCACTCGGCGATTGGCTCTTTAGAAGGCGGGACTTTCCGCCATGTTGCGCGTTGCACTTTCTCCCATTCAAAACAATATGAGTGACGCGTCTTGTGTTATTCTATAGTCTTTGTTATAGCATGGCATTTTGTATTATCAGAATACTAGTATTTTGATATTGAATAATTATTATTATTTTGTTTGTTTATTGATATTTTTATCTTTTATCTGACATTTTAACGTATATAGTGTTGCTCACCCAGAGAAACATCTATGTCTGTGCTTAGCTAAATGTTAGTTTTTGTATCAACATAGCGTAAATAAAAAACCTTAAAGTGTTTCTATGGATAAAAGAATAAGTGTTTTGTGTTTGATTGTTTTGAATGCAGTAATTTAAAGCATTCACTTTAATCCCTCTGTTATAGTTCAGTTGATCAGAAGAGATCAGAACCAGAGCACAGCTGTGTGTCTATGAGGAGTGACGAGCCTAATGGTCATAAAATAACATTTCTGTAAAATATATGATTTGATTATGATACAGAATACAAAACAGACTTTGCTTCTTTGTGTACATTGTGGTTTATTAATTTGTTAATGTATTCTTGCTTCTTTTTTTTTTGAACCAATAATTAGTAAAAAACATTTTTTTCCATCAAATAATCCAGTTCATTAACTTTACTGCATCAATGGTTTATGGCCAAGCTATATAAAAATTGGGCACATTAATATATCACTTTATTACCAATAGAAACTATCCATTTTATATTTCTAATATAATCACAGCAACTAAACTGTAGAATCAATTCAAAATATCAAGTATCTGATTATTTATTTACTTCATGCTGTTTAAGGCGATTTCTGCGATCCAGACCAGATGTAACAGAACCCGCCTGTAAGAAAATGGAATCTGACAAGTTTATGAATCAAGAAATTAATAAAAACATGTATCCTGGCGACAGGTAATATACAAGGTTTTGATGCTGCAAAGATTCATCATATAGTTTATAATCAACAACATGATCAATATTTCAAGTTTCATTAGTTTTATATACTGTTTTATATATATTTATCACTTAGACTTGTGTAATAATGTGGTATTTTAATTTTACAGCCATGAAGTCCTCGAAACTTTAAGATCAAATCTGATGAAGAAGTTTGAGTGTCTGTATGAAGGAACAGCACAGCAGGGAAACCCAACACTCCTGAATGAGATCTACACAGAGCTCTACATCACAGAGAGTGAGAGTGGAGAGATCAGTAATGAGCATGAGGTGAGACAGATTGAGACACAATCCAGGAGAGCAGAAACAGAGGACACACCGATCCAATGCAGTCACATCTTTAGACCTTTACCTGGACAAGACAAACCCATCAGAACTGTGCTGACAAAGGGAGTCGCTGGCATTGGAAAAACAGTCTCTGTGCAGAAGTTCATCCTGGACTGGGCTGAAGGGAAAGAGAATCAGGACGTCCAGCTCATATTTCCACTTCCTTTCAGAGAGATCAATTTGATGAAGGACAAAACACTCAGTCTTTCAGATCTTCTTCATGTCTTTTTCCCTGAAACAAAAGAAATGGAAATATCCAGTGACAAATATAAAGTGTTGTTCATCTTTGATGGTCTGGACGAGTGTCGTCTGTCTCTGGATTTTCAGAGCGATGTGAGGTTGTGTGATGTAAGTGAATCAGCCTCAGTAGACGTGCTGCTGATGAACCTCATTGCGGGGAATCTGCTTCCCTCTGCTCTCATCTGGATCACCTCCAGACCAGCAGCAGCTGATCTCGTCCCCTCTGAGTGTGTCCATCGAGTGACAGAGGTACGAGGCTTCAATGATCCACAGAAGGAGGAATACTTCAGGAAGAGAATCAGTGATCAGAGTCTGGCCAATACAATCATCTCACACCTGAAGTCATCAAGGAGCCTCTACATCATGTGCCACATCCCAGTGTTCTGCTGGATCTCAGCCGCTGTTCTAGAGAAGATGATGAGTGAAGCAGAGAGTGGAGAGATTCCCAAGACTCTCACTCAAATGTACACACACTTCCTGATCCTTCAGACCAACATCAAACAAGAGAAGGACTATGAGAAGAACGTGACAGATGAAGACATGATCCTCAAACTGGGGAAAGTGGCTTTTCAGCAGCTTGTGAAAGGCAATGTGATCTTCTATGAGGAAGACCTGAGAGAGTGTGGCATTGATTTGACAGAAGCATCAGTGTACTCAGGATTGTGCACTCAGATCTTCAGAGAGGAGTTTGGCTGGTATCAGGGGAAAGTCTTCTGCTTTGTTCATCTGAGCATTCAGGAACATCTAGCAGCTCTATATGTGCACCTCTCTTTCACTAACAACAACATAAATGTGTTTAACAAAATCACCAAACAGAGTTTGTGGTCTAAAGTTATGGCCTGGTTTTATTATGTTTCATTATCTGAGCTGCATCAGAGAGCTGTGAATGAGGCTCTACAGAGTAAAAATGGACATCTGGACCTTTTCCTGCGGTTTCTTCTGGGTCTGTCAGTGGAGTCTTATCAGTTTCTCCTACAACGAATAATGAAACAGATAAGAAGCAGATCTGACAGCAATGAGAAAACAGTTGAGTACATCAAGAAGAAGATCAGCACCATTGACTCTCCAGAGAAATTCATCAATCTGTTCCACTGTCTGAATGAATTGGGTGATCATTCACTAGTGGAGGAAATACAACAGTATCTGAAATCTGGAAGATTAAAGGAAGCCAAACTGTCTTCATCTCAGTGGTCAGCTGTAGTCTTTGTGTTGTTGACATCAGAAAAGAAGCTGGATGAATTTGATATTAATAAATTTGTTGGAGGAAACAATAAAACTGAAAAACTGAAGGTTTTTCAGAAGCTGCTGCCTGTGATTAAAGAATCCAGATCAATTCAGTAAGTATCACTGAGAAAAAATCACTTCACTGTTAAAACATTAAGAAAATAAAAGTTCATAAATCTTCAGTGCTGCAGAAGTTGTCCAGAGTTTAGTGGTCAGTATTTTAATGTGTTTTCTAAACCGTGACAATGTAAAATTACTTCAGATATTCACAGTCTGAGAATTTGCGTATGAATAAATAATTCAGGTTTACCAGTTGAATGTTCTTGCAGGCTCACTACCTGGTCCCTGAAGGGAGTGGTAGGAACCTTGGGCACATAGCCAGGCCGGGGTCTCAGTACCACGTGGCCGTCGCCCAGCCCTGCTCTTGCACATATAGAAGAAATTTTAATATTTGTTTTTAAATAAAGGATACAAAAGAAATTAAGACCAAACAAACAATTGGAGAAACCGCTCATATATCAAATAGCTCAAATTTCCTAAAAAAACATTTGATGTATGGTTAACATAGCAGAGAGTCATACATTTTAATTTTACTGTCAGATGGAAATTTAAACATTTACTCAAACAATAACTTAAAGTTGACTAAAACTTCACATTTTAATTTTACTGTCAGAGGGACAATTAAGAATCAAATCACTGAGTATCTGAGATTAGTGCGGGTTCTGTAGTAAAATGTGTAGCAACGGCTCCACCATAACAAGAATAGCAATGTACAGTGAGACATTTAAGATTATTTATAAGAGTTACTTTTACAGATATTTGGAATGGAATTTAAAAAATGCACATACAATTTTTTTTAATCAATCTATCAGTCTGCTTTTACATTGCATGTATCTATTTTGACATGCAGTTTTCCAGTGTGTAATCGGCCATCTTTACTCTCAGCAGCAAGAAAAACAAAACTTTTATTCAATGGATTATGTATAACCTCGAAAGAGTGCTCCCTCTACAATCAATAAAAATCTGTCACTCATCTCAGTTCATGATCTCACAAAGTTCCATTATAATCAATAAAGTTATCTACACTGTCTGGGGGTGTCTTACTTAAATAATTTCTTTATAAATGAGAGGATTTATGAGCGTACAGAACTCACTGAACAAAAACTGGATTTTGACTAAATTAAACACCTCTGATTGGCCATTGTGTTCAAGAGATCAACAAACATGTCTGTGATTGGCTACATTTCTCACTGCTGCAAAAACATGCTGTAAATAGAAACTTTTGACGTTCTCTCGAGCGCAAAAACATAAGTGCACTGGAGCGATTGCCAGATCTGTTTTGCCAATATGATATATTACAGTATCAACTGAGGGTGCTTATATATGTTTGACTTAATTTTTTTTACCCATATTTTAATTTTTAACAAAAAAAAACTATCTGTGATCAAACATTAATTGTCGGACCCCCTGCAGTACCACTGTGGACCCCTAGTTGAAAGTTAATAAATACGTAAATATTAAATGAATTCAATCTTAACATTTTTATTAGTGCAAATTTGACCATGAAACTTGGATAAAAATTAGACATTGTTAAATTATATTGCATTTGAAAGTTTTTGGATAGATTTTTTGATTTTTTATTATGCTGTTTGATTTTCATCTCTCTTCAGGTTGTGGGATTGTGGAGTCACAGATAAAGGTTGTGCTGCTCTGACTTCAGCTCTGAGATCAAACCCCTCACACCTGAGACAACTGAGTCTGTCTGGGAATATAATAGGAAAATCAGTGAATCTGCTGTCTGATGTACTACAGGATCCTCACTGTAAACTGGAGGAACTGTGGTAAGATCATATTTGAATCACACATGAATCACAATGTAAAGCAGTGGTGCCCAACCCTGTTCCTGGAGATCTAACTACCTGCAAAGTTTAGCTCCAACCCAGATAAAACACAGCTGAATTAGCTAATTAAGATTAATTAAGACTGCAGGAAGGTAGATCTCCAGGAACAGGGTTGGGCACCCCTGATGTAAAGTATATTTGAAGTCAGGGGCATAGTTTGTGGGGGGATGAAGTATTCAAATCCATCGGTTACAACAAGGGTTGGAGCGTAGGCTGTCTCCCTTCACCCTCAAAGTTCATGCTGCCGCAATATCTGCATGCCACGACCACCACGGTGAGTCATGTCATCCTCTCCCAGCATTGCTACCTGTTCCATTTGCCACATGTTTACCATAGCTCTCTCTGTCAGCGACGAGGGATTTACATGTCATAAATGTAGGGAAATAGTCAGGCTGACAGAGAGAATCTCAGAATTAGAGACACGCATCCAAACTTTAATCGAGGATAGTAAGAATGCAAGGGCTTCAGATACTGTTTTGGATGCGACTAGCTTAGTGAACTCTGTACATTGTTCGGTTCCGGCTGTAGAGCCCGCGCAGCAGGGCACTTGGGTAACGGTGAGGCGGCCTAGCCGTGGAAAACACCACTCTTCCGTTCCAATAAGAACATCAAACAGGTTCTCCCCACTCAGTGATACATCCACTGAGAATCCTGTTGAAAGTGCCCTAGTTATTGGCGATTCTATTACACGGAACGTGAAAATAGAGACACCAGCCACCATAGTCACATGTTTGCCGGGAGCCAGAGCACCTGACATCAAAGCAAATTTAAAAGTGCTGGCTAATGCTAATCGTAAATACTCTAAGATTATTATTCACGTTGGCACTAATGATGTTCGACTTCGCCAGTCGGAGATCACTAAAATTAACATTAAAGAGGTGTGTGAACTCGCAAGTACAATGTCAGGAGAAGTAATTTGCTCTGGCCCCCTTCCTGTTCGTCGGAGTGATGAGATAGTTAGCAGATTATCATCACTCAATGGCTGGCTGTCTAAGTGGTGTCCGCAAAATAATATAGGTTTCATAGACAATTGGAAAAGTTTTTGGGGCAGACCTGACCTGTTGAAAAGAGATGATATTCATCCCTCCTGGGATGGTGCTGCTCTTCTCTCTAGTAATATGGCACATAGTCTTAGAACTGAAACATGACAAACTGGGGCCCAAGTCAGGAAGCAGACAGACTGGCTAAACCGACCGTCTGCTAGCTGCCTCACGTTACAGAAGTCAGAAAATTCAGATAACTCCCAACACATAGAAACTCTTACACCTAGATATTTTCAAATAGAGACTGTGTCTGTACCCCGAATTAGTAAAAACAAAAAACTTCCAAACTCATTCAATGGTAAAAATTTAATTGATGTTCAACAAATAAAAAATAGAGATAATAATGCTAAACAAATGATAAAACTCGGGTTGTTAAATATTAGATCCCTTTCTTCAAAATCACTTTTTGTTAATGATATTATCAAAGATAATAATCTAGATGTGCTGTGTTTGACAGAAACTTGGCTAAAACCGGACGATTACATTACTTTAAATGAGTCTAGTCCTCAAGGTTATGATTATCGACACAATGCTTGTCAGAAAGGCAAAGGGGGAGGTGTTGCTGTAATCTATAGTAATATTTACAGTATTAGTCAAAAGTCTTTCAAATATAATTCCTTCGAAGTGATGGTACTTTACGTAACATTATGTAGGTTGACATTTGTGCTGGCTACTGTATACAGGCCACCAGGACACCATACAGACTTTATCAAAGAATTTGCTGATTTTCTTTCGGAGTTAGTATTGGCTGCAGATAAAGTCCTTGTTGTTGGTGATTTTAATATCCATGTAGATAATAAGAAAGACGCATTAGGATTGGCATTTGCAGATATTCTAAACTCTATTGGTGTTAGACAACATGTGTCAGGACCTACTCATTGTCGTAATCATACTTTAGATCTAATATTGTCACATGGAATCGATATTGATGCTGTTGAAATTCTGCAGCAGAGTGACGACATCTCAGATCATTATCTAGTCTTGTGTATACTACATTTAGTCAAGGCGGCTAAACTGCCTCCATGCCATAAATATGGTAGAACCATCACTTCTACCACTAAAGATCGCTTTATAAATAATCTTCCTGATCAGTTTCATCGCCTTAGCATACCAGAAAGCTTAGAAGACCTCGATGTTGTAACAGAAACTATTGCCTCTGTCTTTTCCAGCACATTAGACTCAGTTGCTCCTTTGCGCTTAAAAAAGATTAAGGAAATTAATCCAATGCCATGGTACAATGAGCACACTCGGGCACTAAAGTTAGCAGCCAGAAAAATGGAGCGCAGCTGGAAGAAAACAAAACTAGAAGTATTTCGCATTTCGTGGAGAGAGAGAATGATTGAGTACAGAAAGGCCTTAAAATCTGCTAGATCTGCTTATTTTTCAAAACTTTTAGAAGAAAATAAACACAACCCTAGGTATTTATTTGATACAGTGGCTAAATTAACAAGAAATAAAGCTTCAACTTCTGATGTTTTCAAAGAGCACAGCAGTAATGACTTTATGAACTTCTTTACTTGCAAGATTGATAATATTAGAGAAAAAATTATAACCATGCAACCGTCTATTACAGTATCGCGTCAGATAGTGCATTGTAGTGTCTCTGAGGAGAAATTCAATTCATTTACTGCTTTAGGAGAGGAAGAATTGTCTAAACTTGTTAAATCATCAAAATCAACAACATGTATGTTAGACCCTATACTGACTAAGCTATTGAAAGAAATGCTTCCAGATGTTATAGATCCTCTTCTTAATATCGTCAATTCATCTTTATCACTAGGATACGTACCGAAAACTTTTAAGCTGGCTATTATTAAACCTCTTATTAAAAAACCACAACTTGATCCTAGAGAATTAGTCAATTACAGGCCGATCTCAAATCTCACTTTTCTGTCAAAAATACTAGAAAAGGCAGTATCATCACAACTATGTTCCTTTTTAGAAAGAAATAGTATCTGTGAGGATTTCCAGTCAGGATTTAGACCGTACCATAGTACTGAGACTGCTCTCATTACTAATGTTACTAATGATTTGCTCTTATCATCAGATCGTGGTTGTATCTCTCTATTAGTGTTACTGGATCTTAGTGCTGCATTTGACACTATTGATCACAATATTCTTTTAAATAGACTCGAAAATTATGTTGGCATTAGTGGAATTGCATTGTCATGGTTCAAATCATACTTATCTGACCGTTATCAGTCTGTAGTAGTAAAAGAAGAGATGTGATATCGATCACAAGTTCAATATGGAGTACCGCAAGGCTCAGTACTAGGACCGTTGCTGTTCACTCTGTACATGCTACCCTTGGGAGATATCATTAGGAAGCATGGCGTTAGTTTTCACTGTTACGCTGATGATACTCAGCTCTATATTTCTTCGCGCCCTGACGAAACCTACCAATTCACAAAATTAACAGAATGCATAGCTGATATAAAAAATTGGATGACCAGTAATTTCCTACTACTAAATTCAGAAAAAACAGAGATTCTAATTTTTGGACCAAAAACTTCTTCACGTAATAACCTAGAATACTGTCTAACACTTGATGGCTGCTCTGTTAAGTCTTCGTCGTCTCTTAGGAACCTGGGTGTGCTCTTTGATACCAATCTTTCATTTGAAGGCCATGTTACTAGCATCTGTAAAACCGCATTCTTCCATCTTAAAAATATATCTAAACTACGACATATGCTCTCAATGAAAAATGCAGAACAGTTAGTTCATGCGTTCATGACCTCAAGGCTAGATTACTGTATCGCTCTACTGGGTGGTTGTTCTGCTCGCCTGTTAAATAAACTACAGCTCATACAAAATGCAGCAGCTCGAGTTCTTACTAGAACTAGGAAGTATGACCATATTAGCCCAGTTCTGTCAACACTGCATTGGCTTCCTGTTAAACATCGATTTTAAAATCTTGCTAATTACTTACAAAGCACTAAATGGTTTAGCTCCCCAGTACCTGAGCGAGCTCCTAATTCATTATAGTCCTTCACGTCTATTGCGATCTCAGAATTTAGGCCAGCTGATAATACCTAGAATATAAAAATCAACCGCAGGCGGTAGATCCTTCTCCTATTTGGCACCTAAACTCTGGAACAATCTTCCTAGCATTGTTCGGGAAGCAGACACACTCTGTCAGTTTAAATCTAGACTAAAAACGCATTTCTTTAACCTGGCATACACATAACACATTACCAATTTATATTTTCAAATCTGTTAAAGGATTATTAGGCTGCATAAATTAGGTCAGCCGGAACCGGGAACACTTCCTATAACACCTGATGTACTCGTTACATCAGAAGAAGAATGGCATCTACACTAATATTAGTCTTTCTGGTTATCCTGAGGTTCACCGTTGTCACGATCACTGTCTGTTCCTGTCAGTTCCTGGACTCCATTTCCCATAATCCTCCTTGCCAATCACATGCACACTCCACACCAATCACCAGCTGCCACATACAGCTTAGCACACTACCTGGACTATAAAGGACTCACACACACACCACCTCATTGCGAAGTCTTGATTTGCTGTTGTGATCATTTCTGAGCGTTTTCTTGTGGACTGTTTCCTGGTTTCCGTTTGGATTGTTTATTCTTTGTGATTCTCTGCTGCCTGCCCTGATCTTTGCCTGTTTCCTGGACTGTGATTGTTTGCTGCCTGCCCTGATCCTTGCCTGTACCCTGATTCTGTTTGTCTGCCGCCTGCCTCGACCATTGCCTGCCCTTGTTTATGTTCCTGCCTTTGCCCCTGTCTACCTGTGTAAATACTGTTCTTAATAAAGCTTGCAAATGGATCCCCGCTCTGCCGACCCATCATTACAGAAGACTTCGCCGACACATGGATCCAGCGGCTTTCCTGAAGAACAATGGCCCGGTAGGAACATTGCACAATTGTTATTAGGACTCACGCAGGGCACACGATCGATAGAGGATTATATCACGGAATATTTGAACATTGCTTATTGGTCAGATCTGCCGGACTGCGTGCTCATAGACTTTTTCTGTGAGGGTGTTAACCAGCCACTTAAAAAACAACTCATTCGTGAGGGACCCCGTTCATCTCTAAGTCAGTTTCTGGATTATGCGTTATTGAATGTGGGCTCTCCCTTTACTGTGGGTGTCGCGGAGGAATGCGACACCTCGTCTGGTCGTGTAATGGCTGCCGCGCCAGATGACACTCACAAAATGGCGGCCACCACTACTACAATGCCAAGTCAAGACCAAGTTAAACTTCCCGAGTCACGTCCCATCTCCACTGATCTTCTAGAATTACATCACGTCTCTGGATCTGTTTGGGAGCGGAGTGGGTTGCGTTCCAGTGTGGCTGATCCACCGCTGACTTCAGCACGAGCGGCTGGCATTCCTAAGCCTCCGCCGGCCGCTTCGCACTCAAGCTCGCCGGTTGCGACGCCCTCAAACTCTCGGGATGCTATGGACAAGATGGCCGCTTTGCCAGTGCCCACGGGCAAGATGGCCGCCCCGCCAGTGTCTGGGAACATAGGGGTCGTCCCAGCCAGTGAGTCCGCTCCACCCCGTGAGCCCGCTGCAGCGCCCACCGAGGAGGTAGGCACAGAGCCACCGCCTCAACCATTCAAACGAAGGAGGAGGAGGAAGAAGGCTTCCTCCAGCCCTCAAGGCCCGGAGGCCTTCCCAGAGCCCGCTGCCGTCCCAGAGCAGTCCGCTGCCGTCCCAGAGCAATCCGCTCTTCCTGATACAGCCACGGAGGCCGGCACCGAGCTCCTCGCCCTGCCGGCGCCACCCGAGCTCCTCGCCCTGCCGGCGCCACCCGAGCTCCTCGCCCTGCCGGCGCCACCCGAGCTCCTTACCCACGAAACCGCCACGGCCTCCGTTGAATTCCCCAAGAACTTTTTTGGGGGGGGCCATATACCTGAGGGTGGGGAGCTTGTGGGTGGGGACCCTGCACGGCCGCGATCATCAGCGGCCTCCGAATTGCTTGAGCTTGCGGGTGGGGACCTTACATGCCCACGGCCTTCAACCGCCTGTAAACTGCTGTGGCCAGCTACGGACCCTGACCTGCCGTGGTCGCCCAAGCCACCTGACCTACCGTGGCCGCCCAAGCCACCTGACCCGCCGTGGCTGCCCAAGCCACCTGACCCGCCGTGGTTGCCCAAGCCACCTGACCCGCCGTGGGCTCCCAAGCCACCTGACCCGCCGTGGCCTCCCGACACACCTGACCCGCCGTGGCCGCCCGTGGCACCTGACCCGCCGTGGCCGCCCGTGGCACCTGACCCGCCGTGGCCGCCCGTGGCACCTGACCCGCCGTGGCTGCCCGAGTTCCTGGACCTGCATTGGAGACCCCGTTCCCGTCTGCCAACAGGTCTCCAATGTACCCACCCCCCCTCCCTATCTGTGCCATTTACGCCGCGAGGACGCGCCTTCCGGAAGGGGGGCGTTATGTCACGATCACTGTCTGTTCCTGTCAGTTCCTGGACTCCATTTCCCATAATCCTCCTTGCCAATCACATGCACACTCCACACCAATCACCAGCTGCCACATACAGCTTAGCACACTACCTGGACTATAAAGGACTCACACACACACCACCTCATTGCGAAGTCTTGATTTGCTGTTGTGATCATTTCTGAGCGTTTTCTTGTGGACTGTTTCCTGGTTTCCGTTTGGATTGTTTATTCTTTGTGATTCTCTGCTGCCTGCCCTGATCTTTGCCTGTTTCCTGGACTGTGATTGTTTGCTGCCTGCCCTGATCCTTGCCTGTACCCTGATTCTGTTTGTCTGCCGCCTGCCTCGACCATTGCCTGCCCTTGTTTATGTTCCTGCCTTTGCCCCTGTCTACCTGTGTAAATACTGTTCTTAATAAAGCTTGCAAATGGATCCCCGCTCTGCCGACCCATCATTACAACCATAGTCAACCGGATCCAGGCCGTATCCAGGTGAGACCAAGGACCTGCGCCTTGACACGACCACAACGCAGCCCTGAAGTATCAGCAGAGATTGAGTCAACTAGATCATCCACTCTGAGGGCCTCATCGACACGACAGCCACGACACAGTTCCTCAACAGCCGTGATGAATACAATCCTCAATTGGATGGAACTGGAATAAATACTTTGATTGTTGCGATCCTGTCGGACTTATGATAGCTACCTGAATCGTAACAAAGCACTGTTGGCCAGAGGAGAACTGGCCCCCCGACTAAGCCTGGTTTCTCCCAAGGTTTTTTTCTCCATTTAAACACCTATTTGCCACTTGTCTGCCACCTGATGTCACCTGATGGAGTTTGGGTTCCTTGCCGCTGTCGCCTTTGGCTTGCTTAGTTGGGGACACTTGACATTTGACTTGACATTTGATATTCAACAGTGCTTTGATCTGCCTGCATTGACACTAGTCTTTTAAGAGCTGCTGTGCAGCCAAATAATGTACCAGTTATCAATGTAAAGCTGCTTTGACACAATCTACATTGTAAAAAGCGCTATATAAATAAAGGTGACTTGACTTGACATCGATGGCAAGTCTGTTGGTAAGCATGATCTGGTCATCAGTTTCCTTAAGGGGGCGAGATGGTTAAATTCTCCTCAAACTCCCTCCATACCCTCTTGGGACCTTGTTCTGCTGCTTCGAGCACTCCAGAATGCTCCCTTTGAGCCCTTGCAGTCAGCAGACTTAAAGATTCTGTCTATGAAGACTTTGCTGCTGGTTGCATTGGCCTCCATCAAGAGGGTAGGGGACTTGCAGGCATTTTTGGTTGACGAATCGTGCCTAGAGTTCGGGCTGGGCGACGTTCACGTGGTACTGAGACCCCGGCCTGGCTATGTGCCCAAGGTTCCTACCACTCCCTTCAGGGACCAGGTAGTGAGCCTGCAAGCGCTGTCCCCGGAGGAGGCAGACCCAGCCCTAGCTTTGCTCTGTCCAGTCCGCGCTTTGCGACTGTACATAGACAGAACTCAAAGCCTCAGGACCTCAGACCAGCTCTTTGTCTGTTACAGAGGCCAGCAGAAGGGAAAGGCTGTCTCCAAGCAGAGGATGGCCAACTGGTCACACATATTTGTAGAGCTGTGGGCTGGGTGACACCTAATGTTCGCTAGATTCTATAGCCTTCGTGTCAAGCCGGTCTGCTTTCGTGTTCTCACCTCAGGTCAGAGGCACAGAGAGGCCCCGGCTTAGTGTCGGCTTGCTGCGCTTACATGCGCTTATTGCTCCAGAGAGTCCCTACAAGGCAGAACCTGTTGAGTCCTCCGATCACCCTTTCGGCAGCCGGACATGGCGGAGCGTCTGGCGCCAGGCCTTTACTACGTTGTATCCTTGAGAACTGGATTTAGGCTGGGTTTCATTTATGTGACCCTACGGGGATCCCATATGTGTTATTCCATGGTTGCTTCTAAACGGAGCCTGTGTCTTTCCCTCTGGGAGAACCAACCTCTCATCGGGTTGGAGTCACCCCAGAATGCTGCATATGATTGCATGCCAATGTGTATTGGCTCATTTTAGTTACAGTCGAAGCAGATTGACCTCTCTAGCGAGATTCCTATTCGTCGGTCTGTCCAATGTACGTCCCCATTCCCTCCTTCAGGGAACGAGGGTTACCCATGTAACCGAGACGTTATGTTAGAATTTGATGAATGATTATACATAAATTTCATAAAGTTATGAGGTGTAGATAGATAGATAGATAGGTACATAGATTGTTTGAAGTGTTCAGCCTCTTTCTGCTGCTGTGAGTTCAGCTGATTGAGATGTAAATGATTGAACACATGAGCTGCTCCTCAGTAATATGATACTGCAGGACTGAGAGTCACACTGAAATACACACTTTCACACAATCAACATTTCAGTCTCTTGACTTTAAACAGACTCGAGCTCAACAGTCAGAACTGAGAAATGAAGAACATGTTGGATTCAGTCTTATTGTTCATCACATTCATCTTTCTGCATTTACACTTTCTAAGATGTTTTTTAAACGTTTGTGTAAAATCGCACACACAGATTAATTGATACTGCATTCATACATAGTACAGATTTAAGTAACATAGTAAAACTAACCTATGTAGTGAATAGCAGGGAAGGACTGAGGGGTCCTTGTGTTTATGTTTGCGCCCTACCTACGCTACACAAAATCAACTAGATCATCATTTTGTTGTAGCTCAAAATGCACAAAAATGAAAATATTCTTTGAGGTTCCTAGAACAATTAATATGCAACATGCCTAATCTAGTTAAAGTTTAGAATTAATATTATAATATCAGTCATAATAATACAATAAAATACAGCATGTCCTTTCTCAGTTGAGAGAAGATCAAAACCCTAAAATAACACTGAGCAATAAAGCCAGAGATTAACAGTATTTTTAAATTAATTTTTATTTATCTGTGTCCTCTTATGTCAGATTCTTAAATTTAATCAATAAATTCATTCAGAATAAAAATATGCTGTGTGTGGCTATTATTACCAATCAAATGAAGTCAGTATCAGTAAAATCCATTTTTGGATTTACACATACAGTTTAATGCAGCTCAGACATTGCATGAATGGATTTGCACAGCAATAATAATTGCATAAATTATGTTAAGAGATTAATGTTTTAAAAATAACATTTTTAATGTATTAAATAACTGAAAAAATTAAATAATGAATAAAAGCTTCAGCAATTATCACAATTAATTTGATTCCGTCAAGTCTAACTGAAATACACACTTTCACACACAATTAACATTTCAGTCTCTTGACTTTAAACATAATTTAACTTAGCAAATGACTGTATGAATCATAGACTGTAAAAAAGTATGAATGGATACCCTAATTGAATCATGTACTCTGATTCGTTCAAATACACTGATTCTTTGAGGAACAAAACATTGTGTTGCTCTGAGTCGCAGCAATTCTGCTATTTGTTCAGTTTTCTTTGATGGTGCAAAAACAGACTGTGTTTGAAATCTGAAAGTTATTCAGTAAATTGTTGTTTATTGAAGTTGTTGTATAAAATCAGTTTCACATTTGAGTGCAGATGTTCAGAAAAATTACTCTCTTGCTTGTGTGATAACTCCTATATTATGTTATAAATATAAAAACAGGAACTCCTAAACATTTGTTTTAACATTTTGATGATACTTCCTCCCCACTAGTGTGATGACATGGTAGTGAGATGGGAGAGAGCGCTCAAAACTCTTCAGATCGCATAATTTAGTGGAGAATTTAGACAGAGAATTTATCAGTATCTTTCTAAACGCATACTCTTTTGGGCTTAAATCCTTAAAACCTTTAAAGTAGCCATGTGTTCACAAATAAACATGAGCAGATGCGATTCAATATGCGTGTCCGTCTTCTATGTAAAATAATGATAAATACAAGTTTATGTCTGTTTGATTATGGCATCGAAGCTCATAGTCGGAGGCTGTTCCGTTTATAGACCTCGCTCAAACTGGCCAGACAGTATAAATGAAACTAATAATTTCTAACAGGCAAAACTGAACAAATCAAACAAACATAAACAGGTAAAAGTGGGGCCCCCTACTGACCAGGGCCCATGAGCTCCTCAAGTCCACTGGGAAGTCCAGCCATGGTGAATAGTGTCATTTATTAAAAACAGATTTTGCACAAGAGAGACATTTAAGATTGTGCAAATAAAAGATATTGTTTTTCCTGATTAAATGATACTTTAGATGTTTTATGATCATGTTTTGTGACATTTTAGATCTCAGCCTAATGATCCATCAAACATATTCATTTGTGCTTTAAGTTTGTATTTTCTCTTTAATAATGGATTCACTGCTAAACTGATCTGTTCTGAACTGAGAGAATGAAGAGTGTGTCATTGTTCTCTACAGGTTGTATGATTGTGGCGTCACAGATGAAGGTTGTGCTACTCTGACTTCAGCTCTGAGATCAAACCCCTCACACCTGAGAGTACTGGATCTGACTAAGAATAAAATAGGAAAATCAGTGAATCTGCTGTCTGATGTACTACAGGATCCTCACTGTAAACTGGAGAAACTGTGGTAAGATCATATTTGACTCTCACACATGAATCATAATTTAACTTAGCAAATGATTGTATGAATCATAGACTGTAAAAAAGTATGAATTGATACCCTAATTGAATCATGTACTCTGATTCGTTCAAATACACTGATTCTTTGAGGAACAAAACATTGTGTTGCCCGGAGTCGCAGCAATTCTGCTGTTTGTTCTGTTTTCTTTGATGGTGCAAAATCAGACTGTGTTTGAAATGTGAAAGTGATTCAGTAAATTATTGTTTATTGAAGTTGTTTTATAAAATCAATGTCACATTTGAGTGCAGATGTTCAGAAAAATTACACTCTTGTGGAACTCCTAAACATTTGTTTTAACATTTTGATGATATTTCCTCCCCATTAGTGTGATGACATGGTAGTGAGATGGGAGAGAGCGCTCAAAACTCTTCAGATCGCATAATTTAGTGGAGAATTTTGACTGGTAAAACTGAACAATGCGCTCACGCCATGGTGTATTCGCTATTTACAAAGCGGAACTTGCAAGTGGAATGACTGAACGTGTCTGTAGTGAGGAAACGGATCTGCTCGTGCACAAGGTTTAAAGAGCGCAAGCAGACCATCTACGGGAAAAGCCGGATTCCAACAAAGCATTTTTATCTTTATGCACACCATAATAATCTTTTACATTATAATCCTTTTATTTTTAACATTTGGCATGTTTGTGTGCTGTTGCGCTTCCCTGTGTGTGTAATAAGCCAAATGTACGCGCGTTGTGCATCTGCTTAAAGGTGCAAATTACTAACGCGCTCTTTAAATAACAAAACAAATATTGCGACATTGACTTTAGACCAGGTTTCAGTTGGTCAGTGGCGCAGTCTATTTAAGTTGCCTCAAAATAGTAACACGCCGACAATGCGCCTGAACACACCTCGTTTTCAGACCAGCACGCCCATGGGCGCACAAATGGGCGCAAATGCATTTGCTATTTAAACAACCTGGCACAGGATGTGAAAATGATAACTGCGTCAGGCTGAAACTAGCAAAAAACACTTGCGTCGCACCTGGCGCCGCATTGCGCTGGGTGTATGATGGGGCCCCTAATGTCATTTTTTAAAAACAGATTTTGCACAAGACAGACATTTAATATTGTACAAATAAAATATATTATTTTTCTGATTGAATGATACTTTAGATTTTTATGATCATGTTTTGTGACATTTTAGATCTCAGTCTAATGATCCATCAAACATATTAATTTGTGCTTTAAGTTTGTACTTTCTCTTTAATAATGGATTCACTGCTAAACTGATCTGAACTGAGAGAGTGAAGAGTGTCATTGTTCTCTACAGGTTGAGAGATTGTGATCTCACAGATGAAGGTTGTGCTGCTCTGACTTCAGCTCTGAGATCAAACCCCTCACACCTGAGAGAACTGAGTCTGTCTGGGAATATAATAGTCAAATCAGTGATTCTGCTGTCTGATGTACTACAGGATCCTCACTGTAAACTGGAGATACTGTGGTAAGATCATATTTTACTCTCACACATGAATCACAATGTAAAGTATATTTGAAGTGTTCAGAGAGTCGGAGTCCAGCGGTACCCACAGTTTTTCAGAAGAACTGTTTCCCAATCCTCCAGGTCCCAAGAGAGCGCATCTGGCGGTGTGCGACTCTATGCCTCACCACCCTCAGCCCCCTCTCAGCTCGCCAGCAGGTGGCAGTGTGCATGCCGAGGCTGCCTCCCTTATGCCGTCTCCCATACACCCCATCTGACCCCATTTCGGGACGCTATGCCGTCTGCCGTCCAAGTCGGATCTCTCAGCTCCGCCTCACTGCCCCATGCCAGGTGCGTCTGTGGTGCCGTTGGTCTCGCTGGTTCAGAGTCTGGAAGCCTTGTTAGCACTCCCCAGCCCATCCCGCTGGCTCATCCACCCAATCAGACTCAGCTATGCGATTCAGTTCGCCCGGCGTCCCCAGTGTTCAGGAGTGTTCACTACACTCATGTTTCTGTGAACAATGCCCTTGTGCTCCAGGCGGAGATTGCTGTCCTCCTGGCGAAGGATGCAATAGAGCCGGTCCCTCCAGCCAATATGAAGTCAGGGTTCTAAAGCCCCTACTTCATTGTACCCAAGAAAGGTGGCGGGTTATGGCCAATCTTGGATCTGTGAATCCCTTCTCAGGCTGCTGTTCAAAATGTTGATGCAGAAACGCATTTTTGAATGCGTCTGCCCCCAAGATTGGTTTGGGAATGTCCAGTCGGTGTTGAACTGCCTGAGTTCGCTCAAGAGCAGAACTGCGGCCCCACTGAAATCTTTCAGAGGCTCCTGGGGCATATGGCAGCCGCGGCCACAGTCACGCCGCTCGGATTGCTTCAATTGAGGCTGCTTCAGCACTGGCTTCACGGGTGAGTCCCGAGATGGGTGTGGCAATGCGGTATGTTCCTTGTGTCCATCACTCCGAACTGCCGTCGTACCCTCACTCAGTGGTCGGACCCTTCATTCCTGTGGGCAGGAGTTCCCTTTGAACAAGTATCCAGGCATGCTGTGGTCTCCACAGATGCTTCCACTACCGGGTGGGGGGCCACGTACAATGGGCATGCAGTCTCAGATCTGTGGATGGGGCCTCAACTGCAGTGGCATATCAATTGCCTTGAGTTGCTAGCAGTACGTCTTGCGCTGAGCCGGTTCAAACAGCTGTTACTAGGCAAGCACGTACTGGTCTGTACGGACAGCACTCCCTGACCGAAGGCACTCTCGGCATGGATGCACTGGCACACAGCTGGCCCCGGGACCTTCGCAAGTATGCATTTCCCCCAGTTAGCCTGCTCGCACAGCTACTGTGCAAAGTCAGGGAGGATGAGGAGCAGGTCTTGTTAGTGGCGCCCTATTGGCCCACTCGGACCTGGTTCCCAGAACTGATGCTCCTCGTGACAGCACCTTCTTGGCCCATACCTCTGACGAAGGACCTTCTGACTCAGAGACGGGGCACTCTATGGCACCCGCGCCCGGACCTCTGTAAACTCCATGTCTGGTCCCTGAACGGGAAGCAGAGGTTCTAGATGATCTACCCCAGTCAGTTATAGACACTGTCATTTCTGCTAGAGCTTCTTCTACAAGGAACCTCTATGCTCTGAAGTGGAACCTGTTCATCGAGTGGTGTTCCTCTCATGTTCGATCAGGTCAGTCCTTTCCTTCCTCCAAGATGGTTTGGAGAGAAGGCTATCTCCCTCCACCCTCAAAGCGTATGTTGCCGCCATTGAAGCACATCACGACGCAGTTGATGGTAAGTCCATGGGGAAACATGACCTGATCGTCAGGTTCCTGAGGGGGGCAAGGAGACTAATCCGCCTCGCCCTCCCTCTATACCCTCTAGGGACCTGTCCCTGGTACTTACATCTCTCTGGGGACCTCCCTTCTAGCCTTTGCAGTCATTTGAGTTAAAAGAGCTGCCCTTAAGACAGTACTCCTGGTTGCATTGGTCTCCATCAAGAGGGTAGGGGACCTGCATGCATTTTCACTCGACGAATCGTGCCTGGAGTTCAGGCCAGGTGACACTCATGTTACCTTGAGACCTCGGCTTGGATATGTGCCCAAGTTTCCTACCACTCCCTTCAGAGATCAGGTAGTGAACCTGCAAGTGCTGCCCTTATAGGAGGCAGACCCAGCTGTGGCTTTGCTCTGTCCCGTCCACGCTTTCCGTTTTTAAATGGACAGAATGCAAAGCTTTAGGACCTCAGACCAGCTCTTCATCTGTTACGGAAGCCAGCAGAAGGCAAAGGCTGTCTCCAAGCAGAGGATGGCTCACTGGATAGTGGATGTCATCTCCTTGGCTTATCACTCCCAAGGCGTGCCTTGCCCGCTCAGGTTGAGAGCTCACTTCACTAGAGGAGTTGCTTCTTCCTGGGTGCTGGTGCACGGTGCACAATTCCATTCCCGCCCCCTGGGCCGGATACAAGTGTCCATTGCTCCAGCGAGCTCCCCGTCCTGGCGAACCCTGTTGAGTTCCTCCGCCACTCCTTGCGGCTCGGACATTGCGGAGTGTCTGATGCTAGGCCAAGCACTCGTTACCAACGTCGGTGCTTGAGGTCACATATGTTGTGACCCCTATGGCAGTCGCATATGTGTGTATTCCACGGTGTGTATTCCCTTAGGAGAGTCTGCCCTGCTGTCATCTGTCAGATGTGTCTCCCCCTGTCTAGTGTCATTTATTAAAATAGATTTTGCACAACACAGACATTTAATATTGTGCAAATAAAAGATATTATTTTTCTGATTGAATCTTGAATCTGAATGATTGATACTTTAGATGTTTTATGATCATGTTGTGTGACATTTTAGATCTCAGTCTAATGATCCATCAAACATATTAATTTGTGCTTTAAGTTTGTATTTTCTCTTTAATAATGGATTCACTCCTAAACTGATCTGAACTAAGAGAGTGAAGAGTGTGTCATTGTTCTCTATAGGTTGTATGATTGTGGCGTCACAGATGAAGGTTGTGCTGCTCTGACTTCAGCTCTGAGATCAAACCCCTCACACCTGAGAGAACTGAGTCTGTCATTAAATAAAATAGGAAAATCAGTGAACCTATTGTCTGATGTACTACAGGATCCTCACTGTAAACTGGAGAAACTGTGGTAAGATCATATTTGACTCTCACACATGAATCACAATGTAAAGTATATTTGAAGTGTTCAGCCTCTTTCTGCTGCTGTGAGTTCAGCTGATTGAGCTGTAAATGATTGAACACATGAGCTGCTCCTCAGTAACATGATACTGCAGGACTGAGAGTCACACTAAAATACAACACAATCAACATTTCAGTCTCTTGACTTTAAACAGATTCGGGCTCAACAGCCAGAACTGAGAAATGAAGAACATGCTGGATTCAGTCTTATTGTTCGCCCCATTCATCTTTCTGCATTGACACTTTCTAAGATGTTTTTTAAACGTGTGTTTGTGTAAAATCACACATAAACAGATTAATTGATTTTCCATACATATAACAACCCCAATTCCAGAAAAGTTGGGACATTTTGTAAAATGCAATAAAACCCACAATCTGTGATTTGTTAATTCTCCTGAATCTTTTTTTAACTGACAAAAGTACAAAGAAAAGATTTCTGATGTTTCCGCTGACCAACATAATTGTATTTTGTAAATATAAACAAATTTTGATTTTGATGGCTGCAACACACTTCAAAAAAGTTGGGACAGAGGCAAAATAAAAGTGAAAATAATAATAATAATAATAATAATAATAATTCCTTACATTTATATAGCGCTTTTCTGGGTACTCAAAGCGCTTTACATATGGAAGGGGGAATCTCCTCAACCACCACCAATGTGCAGCATCCACCTGGATGATGTGACGGCAGTCATATTGCACCAGAACGCACCCCCTGCTAGCCTCACTAACACCTCTTCCAGCAGCAACCTAGTTTTCCAGGAGGTCTCCCATCCAGGTACTAACCAGGCTCAACCCTGCTTAGCTTCAGTGGGCAACCAGTCTTGGGCTACAAATAATTATATAATATCCAAGTTAAACTGTTTTTTAAACAGTGCACAATTAGCAGGTGAATTGGAAATAGGTGAGGGTATAATGTTTGGGTGTAAAAAAGTATCTCAGTCTTTGCAAGCAAAGATGGGTCATGGCTCACCACTTTGTGCCAAATGTCATGAGAGAATTGTCATACAGTTCAAAAATCACAAGACTGCAAAGAATTCATGTCTTTCACTATTTACCATACATAATGTTGTAAAAAAAAAAAAAATCAGGGAATTAAGACAAATCTCAGTCTGTATAGGGCAAGGTAGGACACCTCAGTTGAATGTGCATGACCTTTGACCTCTCAGATGGAACTGCATGAGAAACCTTCATGTTGTTGTGTTAAATATAGCCAAATGGGCTTGGGAATATTTTAGAAAACCTTTGTCACTTAACACAGTCTGACGCTGCATCAAGAAATGCATCTCAAATGTCTGTTACACAAGGAGAAAGCTATACATCTGTTCAACGCAGAGATGCTGCCGAGTTTCCTGGCTCCAAGCTCATCTCAGATGGTCCAAAAGAAATGTGGAAATGTGTGCTGTGATCAGATGAGTCCACGTCTCAGCTTGTTTTTGGAAAAAACAGACATGGAGTTCTCAGTCCCAAAGACGAAAGGGACCATCCAGACTTTCATCAGTGACACGTGCAAAAGAAAACATCTGTCATGGTATGGGGGTGCATCAGTGCAAACGGCATGAGTGACCTGCATTTGTGTGAAGGAACCATTGACATGGAGGCATGTATTGAGATACAGGGACATAAACTGCCATTAAGATGACATCTTTTCTGGGAAGCAAGACAGTGCCAGGCCTCATTCAGCATGTGCAACATCAGAGTGGTTTCTAGACAATATACACCATACAGTGGATGTGTCTGACTGCCTGCCTGCAGTCCAGATCTGACTCTTATTGAAAATGTATGGCCCATCATGAAAAGGAGAATCAGATGAATTATGCATTAAGGTTCATAACTATATTCAAGATGTGTCAGGATGCTGGTTTTCATTTTGTCCAATCTTAGGAGACCTGCTTTTATTAAGTGCTGATGTTGAGATGACAGAGTGGATTCAAATAAGTATTATGATAGGGAGATAAATTATTATGAGGGGATGGCGGTCAGCAGGTTCACCATCTTTTAAAGAATGGATTGCAGAATTGGGGAAAGTGGCACCATATGAAAAAATGTCATATAGACTACTCGAAAAAACAGACGTTTATGAGAGAAGGTGGGGTAGATATTTGGCATTTCTTGAGGATCTCTAAAGTCCTTGTGGTGAGACACATTGTAAGAATGTAAATTATTTATTCTGTTATATTTTGTGCTTTCTTTCTCTACAATCTACAATAGCAATCTACAAATAATTGTTTCTGACACGTTGTTTGGGTGGGCTAGGGGGAGGGGTTTACAAAACATTTAATTATCTGTAAATTGAATATATTGTTTGCCCATTGAAGGAAATAAAAAATATGAATCATAAAAAAAAAGAAAAGGAGAATCAGACAACGATGACAACAGACTGTTGCACAGATGTCTTTTATCAGGCAAGATTGGGTAAAAATCCACTTGCCAAACTGCAACAATTATTATCCTCAATTCCCAAATGATTAAAAATTGTAATTGAAAGGAAAGGTAATGTGACACAGTGGTAAACATGCCTCTGTCCTAACTTTTTTGGAGTGTGTTGCAGCCATCAAAATCAAAATTTGTTTATACTTACAAAATACAATAAAGTTGTTCAGTGAAAACACTGGAAATATTTTCTTTGTACTTTTGTCAGTTAAATAAAGCTTAAAGAGAATCAACAAATCACAGATTCTTAACTTTATTGTATTTTACAAAATGTCCCAACTTTTCTGGAATTGGGGTTGTACATAGTACATATCTAAGTAACATAGTAAAACGAACCCATGTAGTGAATAGTGTCATTTATTAAAACAGATTTTGCAAAAGACAGACATTTAATATAGTGCAAATAAGAGATATTTTTCCTGATTGAATAAAAATGGTTTTATTATCATGTTTTGTGACATTTTAGATCTTAGTCTAATGATCCATCAAACAGTAATTGGTGCTTTAAGTTTGTACTTTCTCTTTAATAATGGATTCACTGCTAAACTGAACTGATCTGAACTGAGAGAGTGAAGAGTGTGTCATTGTTCTCTACAGGTTGAAGGATTGTGGAGTCACAGATGAAGGTTGTGCTGCTCTGGCTTCAGCTCTGAGATCAAACCCCTCACACCTGAGAGTACTGGATTTGTCTGGGAATAAACTAAAACAATCAGGAGTGAAGCTGCTCTCTGATCTGAAGGATGATCCACATTATAACCTGAAGGAACTAAAATATTGTGAGTATATTTTTATTTAAAGCTTTTAAACTGATTCAAAAGTTCAGTAACAGCCACATATGTGTAAATGGAGAATATAAGAATAATTCAGATCCTCTTTAGTCTCTGTACTTTAAACTGTGTTTAATAAGAGTTTAATTCTGTAATGTGAATATGATTTATGAATATATGAATATTTTCATCTTACATTGTCTCTGTGTGTAAGTGATAAATAGAGAGTTGTTTATCATTTACTATTATTAATCAGTTTTTCATTCATATCTCTGGCTGTGATGAATATATAATATCTCTGGCTGTTTTTTCTGAAATGATCTCCTGATGTGATGTGACAGCAGTAATGTCTCATACTCATATGTGACTGTCTGTGTGTTTTATTGTAGGACTCTCAGTATTTAGACGTCAGTCCAGTTTCCTCAGGATCAGCTGATGGTGAATAAGGAGCTACAGAGACTGAAGACACAGAGACACACAGCGATCACACTGACATGTGTGTGTGACTTCACACCAGTTTCTCGTTTTATAGTAATGGCTTATGAAAATGAGAGATGAAAATAGCAACTTTGAACCGTTTCAAATTTGTTAGATACTGATTTCAATGTAGATGGTGTAACACTCAAAATATGCAGCAAATGATTAAAGCAAAGTGAAAAAACAAGCAATAGACAATAGATTTATTGTGCAAAACAGACATCGTTAGGAAAAGTTTTCACAAGTTTTACTAAGAGTGTGACTACAGAAGAGACAGATGTTGTAAATTTGTCTACCAGCAGAGGGCGACAAAGATTATTCACATAATTTCACTGAACATTTATTTCTGTAAAATATTTGTGTTATTTTTTTATGTGATGAGCTATTAACGTTTGCACCTAAATCGTCACATTCTTTTACTGGTTTCTTGTTTTTGTCCTCCTGCCTCTGAACACAGTTAATTACTAATTGCTATATGTTGATACATATTCCTTTTGATGGCAAGTATTTCTAAAGTCAACAACAAAAAGCAGTGACTCCTACGTAATTCTTCACTTTATATTAAAAGGAAAAGAACTGAAACTGAAATTTAGAGCATAGATGCAAACTCCTCACCTTTCGGTGAAAATTCACCTTTTTGTGATCAAAATAGGTCACCTGAGCAGTGTTGGGCACGTTACTTTAAAACAGTAATTAGTTACAGTTACTAGTTACTTCTCACAAATAGTAACAAAAAAGTAACTAATTAACAGGGAAAGTAACCATTGTGTTACTTTTTTCTTTTTCTTTTTTCTTTCAAATGTGTCAAATAACTTGGATGCCCCCAAGATTAAATATGTTAAATGAATGAAATGGACACTAAATAGAATAGATTATTATTATAAAACATTGTACACTAATCTACACTATTTTAATGTTGCTGTGGGACAATGTGAGAGACACCTATCAAATTCAATATATTACTGTAAATATTATCATTACTATAGTGGAAAAATAAAACACAATAGATGGTTTAATATTTATTGCAAAGGCCACAACTGGCCAACAAATAAGTCTAAAAATAAATTATCTAAATTAATCTAAAATTATCTAAATTATCCGATTCGACTCATGATCCGCTTTTGCTCACGACGTGAAATTTCTCTGTACTGTACTTGAGTACATGTTGGTAGCTGTTAAAGAAAATGTATTTAGTTTCATATTTATGTTTAAATACACCTATTATAATGTTATTTTTTAATTTCATCTGTTTGATTATGAAAAGTAGGTAAGATAGGATACATCATAAGATGCGCAATATATCGGGAGACATGGAGTGGGTCAGACATGATTTTGACCACTTCATTAACTTTATTTTTCCAGAAAGCCTTTCTTTAAAGTGAATTTCGTTTTGTAAAAATTGTATCATAAACAAAGTTAAAGTCAAATTAAAGATTTGAAACAAACGTAACCAAAACAATAAATAAAAAGAATTTAGATGTTTAGATCAACAGCATGAGTCTAAAGGTGCGATCAAAATGATACATTTCATGTGCAAAAACAGGTCAGTTGTGAATAGTGTAGAGATGAATGAAGCACAGCTCACAGAAGTCACTTTAAAACAATCAGCTTTCTGTCGGTCAGTGAGGCGAATTCACATGACCAACTTGAACACAAGCAAACTCTTTTTCACCCTCATGCAAAACTCTTGATTACGCAGATTCCTATTGAAGTACAATCTAATGAATACTGAAGTCAGTCACAAAACAGAACAATTGGTGGAGGAACCAGAAAAGGAAGCCAATAATATCTTCAGGGTTGATCAAAGTAAAAAAAAGACAACTACCTTAAACATTAATAAAATAATAAATATACAGACAATTCATCTAAATGATTAGTGAGACACTGAAAAGTCTTAGCCACAATCAAAAATTCTGGGCATTTTATGCATGTGTTGATGTTATTGTTCAGTCTCTTTGCAGTTTGTCATCCAGATTTAATTGTAATTGAATTCCAGTACTTGATACTCACAAACAAATAGTTGCTCTCTTGATTTTTGCCGATTATCCACCTTATTTTGCAATGCGGAAGTAAGCTATTTTCATTAGCCGGTTCATTAGCCGCTATATGTTAATAACGTAAAGAATAACAAAGTGCATTAAACGATAGAACTATTTGCGCTACAAACCAGTGTGTTTATGATTATGATACGTTGAAATGTTATGATAACAAAGCCTACTAGTTTGGAATATCAAGCAGTGTAACAGACTGTTTTTATACAGGTAAAATAAGTGGAAGGGAATGACACTGGAAGCCATGAGACATTTAAGTTACAAATGGCTGTGTACAAATTAAGACCTGAATAAAGTGAAGAAACATCATAATGTCACAAAAAATAATTTATCACAAAATGGACAAACAAAAAGACCAGGGCTGGATTTCCCGATAACGCTGTCTCTTAGCTCGCTACGAAGACTCTAAAGGTATACCTTAACTGAAGATATACCTTTTCTAGGCGTATTGAGACCTTAGAATCAACCTTTCTTAAGTGCGACGTTGGTGCTGTCCATGGCGGTGTTGCTGAATTGGTTGATATCGATGGCTCAAGAATCGATAATTCATGCAGGGCTGCTTTACTGTGAGAAAGCGGTGGTGTTTATAAAAGAATCACTTCAGAAGTAGAAATTGCATTTATTAGGACTCATGGGATCTTATAAAAATAATCAAAATTGCAAACTAAATCTATATTGTAATTTATCTATATTCTGAGGGCTCTATATTCTAGCTGAGACCCCAGTGTGAGTTTAAGGCGACCGTGATTTTAGAACGTATTAATTCCTTACATAGGTATCGTGTTTATATCGTTTTTCCTTTTTTATTCAAAATATTCACAAACCTGTTAACTATATCATGAATTTTATCATATATTCCGATTCCGTAAAATATGTGGAAGTGAATGTGTTTTGTCACGCGATGAGTTTGCACTGCAATTCAGAGCTGTCGGATTTAAGAAATTTTCCCCGAAATATATAGAAGTAGGCTATGTAGCCGGTGAACTGAGAGAAGAATAGAGTAAATTTCATTGTTTCATACACAATGTGTATCTGATATGAATAAAACACTTTACAAATTATATAATTGAAAGGGTTATTATTGCAGCTTTCGTAGACATCAGTGTATGGAATTTGATTTTTAACAAACTAAATGTCTTTTTTATATATAGTACTTAATTCGAATGTGTATTTAAATGTCTGAAACCTAAAATAAACCTGATGTGGTTGAAAACACTGTTATGACAAGCACTGAACGCGTCTGTCTCAGCGCCAAAGCACATTTGAATTTAACAGTGAATCTTTGTATTTTATTCTTATCCTAATTGAACACTGGGTGTATTACAACTTCAGAATTATATTCGTATAGACTGTCAACAGTGATAAGGTATAGCTAAGAGTGGTCCAGACAAACCTTACGAACGAATGACTTACAGAAGGTAGGCTAACAACAACGTTTCGGGAAACACATATTAATGTTAAGGCTTTAGGTATAATTTAAGAACGACGTATAGAGTTAAGAAGGTTTCGGGAAATCCAGCCCAAGTCTTCCACTTTCCCTCAGTGAGGAAAGAGTTTTGCTGACAGGATAGCCTATACTTCTCAATCGTCATGCGCTGCCATGAAAAGCCATTTAATGTGTGGAAAGAAGTTTATTTTCTGAATGCAACTGAATAAACACCTGAAGTTCATGCAGGTCAGAGGCTACATTTGTGTCTTATGTGGGAGTTTTTCCACAAAAAAGTCCCTTTAAACATGTATTCACAGCTTCATGCTCTCAGTGAGGAAGGAGTTTAGGTTACATCAGGTCTCATCAGCTGCACAGTTAATCTGGAGAAAATATATTTAACAAATAATATAAGAATCTGATAAAGCCATATATATATATATATATATATATATATATATACAAAAGTTTGTACAAAAGTCAAAAGTATTAAATTACTTAATTAATTAATCTCAGTTTACACTTGTCCATTTTTTCTTACATTTAGCTCCTCCATTTAGACATAAATTCTAAAATAATAATAAAAAATCTTTAAACAACTGAACACAACATCATAAATGAAAGACTAAAAAACATATGGTCTAATAAAGTTATAACATTTCAGACACAGTTTAAATACCAAATACTTTATCCTTTTTACTCAGCCAATCATACATCAACACAGCAGAACAGTTTCATTCCTGGATAAATCAGTTGTAAGATTGTTGGTGAACAGAGAACAGTTTAAATTGAAAGCTAATCAGAGGTTCTCATAAAAGAAATATTCTCTTTAAATGCATTATGGGTTGGTTGGTGTGTGTGTGTATGAAGCCATCTGTAAAAAAGTCTAAAGTGTGTCTAATGACATAATTTTGTTCTTACTCCTACAATTAAGAATAGCAAATGTCTCTACTAAATGTTCATGAGTGTTTAGACTTGATCTCAGTTCTTCAATGATTAAGAGAGCCGGAGAGGTTTCCTAATATAGACAGACTGCACGACTTCATTTAATACATTCAATAAAACTCATTGAATGTATTTAAAATGTTGGATCGACTGCATACACAATAAGATTTAACGCCCTCTGGCGTCAAACCATTGGAATTTCTAAACTTTTGGAAACCCTTACAAATCATATATAACAAAATCATATGTGCTTGTTTTGGTTTTGGACACGCACTCCGAACCACTAATTCAAAACAAAATATTAGCAAAGTGTTTAGAAAGCTCCTAGTTCAAGGTGCCATATGTATCTTTCAACACTATACGAAGGGAAGACGCACGCACCACCCTGTCGCGCGCGTCACAAATGTGAAAGTAAATGTTCAGAATTGATGTACGCCGATTTAACAACCAGAATAACAACCGTTATTTAATAAATTGCTGTTGTTGTCATTTCCGTCCAGAGTGTTGGAGATCAGATTCTGTTTCAACTGTTCAGATTCATCATGGATGACACACAAACATCCAGAGATGAAGATGTTTCTCCTGAATGCAGGTACTTTGAATAAACATAAATTACATTTAAAATATAGGTGTTTTTGTTATGTTAAGATTTTATTACAAACAAGACAAGACCTAAAGTGCTAAAGTTTGATGAAAAATACTTTTTAAAGACCTTGTAATAAAATTATTATAATCATAAATGATCAAATCTGTCTCTGTTATAGATCAGTTCATCAGAAGAAAACAGAACCAGAGCCCAGCTGTGTGTCTATGAGGAGTGACGGGTCTATAGGTCGTATAATAGGGTTTAAGAGTGGAGATACACAGACTGATCTCAGGTATAACACATCTGTAAAATATGAATATAGTATGGCATTTTGTATTATCAGAATAGTATTCTGATATTGAATAATTCTTTTTGGGTTTTGTTTATTTGATATTTTAAGGTATATAGTGTTGCTCACACAGACACACATCTATGAGAGTGCTTAGTTAAATGTACAGTTTTTGTATCAACATAGTGTGAATAAAAAACCCTAAAGTGATTCTATGTATAAAAGAATAAGTGTTTTTTTATTATTATTGTTTTGAATATGGTAATTTAAAGGGGACATCGGATGCCCATTTTTCACAAGTTAGTATGATTCTTTAGGGTCTTCATGAAAAGTCTATAACATACTTTGGTTAAAATTTCTCAGTGGTTGTGTAAAAAACACCCTTTTTACCTTATCAAAAACAGCTCTTTTCCCAGCGACCCATTTCGGTGCATGTCCCCTCATGATAATGAACTACTGTTCACCCCACCCCTATCTTCTGTGGGCTGCAAGCATGGACTGTAAAAAAAATATGGATGTAGTGTTCGTGATGTCACCCGTAGATGTCTGAAGAGCATTTTTGAAGTAAAAATGAGGCCGCTGCCATCTTAGCAGCGCGTCACCGCACGTCACTCCTTGATAACTGAAAATGGGCAAGGAGGCGGGACGTGGTTGGAACTGAGGTGCCTGGTTGCTGAAACCAGGCCCGCCTAGCTCGACATGATCATGTTAGCAGGCAAAGGAGCTATCTATCTATCTTAGATACTATCTAAAATATAAGTTATATCATTAGAAATGTTTACTGTCAATCTACGGTGTCTGTTTTTTTTACGATATAGATGCTCCAGCACCAGTAATTGTAATTTGTGTCTGGTGTGCAAACAGGACTTGATACCTTTATAATGAAATAGCGATCGGGAGATGAATCCAGTCTGTGGGACTTGGGTAAAATGTCCATCAGCGTCCACTGAAAAACAATAAACAATACTTTTTGTCCACAAAAGCGTTAAATCAATAAAATATTGTTATATTATCCATTGTTTGCATCACATTTCTACTGAATGATCTGCTCTCCATCATCGTTCTTCAAGAAATTATGCAACCTGAGCAGCGTTTATGTTGTAAAACTGTATATGATAGTATATATCTCACAAAAAAAAAAAGTATAATTTTTGCAAAATGCAGCAGTTTTAGTTATAATATCCAAGTTTTATATCCCGCCTTATATCCTCCACACCCTTAATTATGCAGAAATTTAGGGCTTAATATAATTTAAACGGATGAGTTATAAAAAAAATTCACCCCCCTCAGAGTTGTCATGAAGGGCAAAATTAGCTGTATAGACCAAAACCACAATTTGTACCAGCTTGTAAACATGTTTTTTTTTTCTGCTGTAAATTTGGGCATTTTAACATGGGGCTCAATGAGATTTTTTGGAGTCTCTCCCTAGTGGCCAGTCGATGAATAGCAGTCACTTCCGTATTGGCTTCAAGAGAAACTGGGGGAGGTTGCCGCTTGGTTGCAAGTAGGGCTCGCTGCAGCAGGCTGTAAACACTATTTGGCAGGTATTGCGTTGAATTCACCATTCTTATTTATGCAGTTATAATTGATCAAAAACGATTTAAAATACATTTGTAAATTACTTGTTAGTCATTAACCAACACCTTTATAAACCCTCTACAAAGGTAATCTTAATGTAGCTAGTGTTACCATGTTATCTTTACATAAAACGTACACAGTTTATAATAAGACAATGACCTTAATGCATTGTTCATTATTAACGTGCGGTTATGAATTACAGTGAGAAGGTTCTAAATAGAAATGACGACATATTTGTTTTTTCGACTGTATTTTATTTTGATAATGAACAAGCTGCGATGTCACATTTGTAGCGCTTTGTTGTGTGTGCCACAGTATGCGCGAGGCGCCGACGCGATCAAACAGCAGTCTTTGCAAGGGACTTGCCTCATCGTCATAGCAATGGTTCGTGACCAGGTCAGATTACGTCAGAGTTTGTTGTCGTTTGTTAGAAAATCATACCAACTTTTTAGCAAAACCTGCTTCGTACTGTACCTCATTCAGAAAGCAGCCTGGTGTAAAGTGATTCGTACAGACAAACGTATTTAGGTAGATCGGGGGGAGCATTCCCCTTAAAAAACAAAATTAATCCACTGCGTCTTCAGTGGCTCAGATGTCGGGAGTAAATGACGACTGCTATGTTCCTTCTTACATCCAATAACAAAACACCTCAGTTGCTTAGGAGACAGTCTTGTACCTGTGCGGCATCTAAACAAGGGCGGACTGTTTACAGCTCACTCAGGGCAGATCTATGTTAAAACGGCAGTGTCCGTCAACAGTCGTGGGAGGGGCCTGTGCAAATTGACGTCACTTTGCCAAGAATGTGTGAACGGCTTGTTCTGCCAAAGTGCTTATGATTTGTGGGGATTAAAAAAAAGCAGTGGGTGGATTTTTATCATTATAGGGTGGTTGTGTAGACACACTGCCAAGACACATTTAACACCATGTAAAAGTGAATTTTGCACCTGATGTCCCTTTTAAAGCATTCACTTTATTCTCTCTCTGTTATAGTTCAGTTCATGAGAAGAGATCAGAACCAGAGCCCAGGAGTGATGGGTCTATGGATCATAAATTACAATCCCTGAGTAGGGATACACAGACTGATCTGAGGTATAACATTACTGTAAAATATGATTATAGCATTATTTGATTATGACACAGAATACAAAAAAGACTGTGCTTATTAAGCCATGAAATAATGTGATATTTTAATTTTACAGCCATGAAGTCCTCAACACATTTAAATCAAATCTGATGAAGAAGTTTGAGTGTCTGTATGAGGGAACAGCACAGCAGGGAAACCCAACACTCCTGAATGAGATCTACACAGAGCTCTACATCACAGAGAGTGAGAGTGGAGAGATCAGTAATGAGCATGAGGTGAGACAGATTGAGACACAATCCAGGAGAGCAGAAACAGAGGACACACCGATCCAATGCAGTGACATCTTTAGACCTTTACCTGGACAACATAAACCCATCAGAACTGTGCTGACAAAGGGAGTCGCTGGCATTGGAAAAACAGTCTCTGTGCAGAAGTTCATCCTGGACTGGGCTGAAGGGAAAGAGAATCAGGACGTCCTGCTCATATTTCCACTTCCTTTCAGAGAGCTCAATTTGATGAAGGACAAAACACTCAGTCTTTCAGATCTTCTTCATGTCTTTTTCCCTGAAACAAAAGAAATGGAAATATCCAGTGACAAATATAAAGTGTTGTTCATCTTTGATGGTCTGGACGAGTGTCGTCTGTCTCTGGATTTTCAGAGCGATGTGAGGTTGTGTGATGTAAGTGAATCAGCCTCAGTGGACGTGCTGCTGACGAACCTCATTGTGGGGAATCTGCTTCCCTCTGCTCTCATCTGGATCACCTCCAGACCAGCAGCAGCTGATCTCGTCCCCTCTGAGTGTGTCCATCGAGTGACAGAGGTACGAGGCTTCAATGATCCACAGAAGGAGGAATACTTCAGGAAGAGAATCAGTGATCAGAGTCTGGCCAAAACAATCATCTCACACCTGAAGTCATCAAGGAGCCTCTACATCATGTGCCACATCCCAGTGTTCTGCTGGATCTCAGCCGCTGTTCTAGAGAAGATGTTGAGTGAAGCAGAGAGTGGAGAGATTCCCAAGACTCTCACTCAAATGTACACACACTTCCTGATCCTTCAGACCAACATCAAACATGAGAAGGACTATGAGAAGAACGTGACAGATGAAGACATGATCCTCAAACTGGGGAAAGTGGCTTTTCAGCAGCTTGTGAAAGGCAATGTGATCTTCTATGAGGAAGACCTGAGAGAGTGTGGCATTGATGTGACAGAAGCATCAGTGTACTCAGGACTGTGCACTCAGATCTTCAGAGAGGAGTTTGGCTGGTATCAGGGGAAAGTCTTCTGCTTTGTTCATCTGAGCATTCAGGAACATCTAGCGGCTCTATATGTGCACCTCTCCTTCACTAACAGCAACATAAATGTGTTTGACCCAATCACCAAACAGAGTTTGTGGTCTAAAGTTATGGACTGGTTTTATAATGTTTCATTATCTGAGCTGCATCAGAGAGCTGTAAACGAGGCTCTACAGAGTAAAAATGGACATCTGGACCTTTTCCTGCAGTTTCTTCTGGGTCTGTCAGTGAAGACTAATCAGATTCTCCTACAAGGACTAATAAAACATACAAGCATCAGATCTGACAGCAGCGAGGAAACAGTTGAGTACATCAAGATGAAGATCAGCACCATTGACTCTCCAGAGAAATCCATCAATCTGTTCCACTGTCTGAATGAACTGGGTGATCATTCACTAGTTGAGGAAATACAACAGTATCTGAAATCTGGAAGAATAAAGGAAGCCAAACTCTCTTCATCTCAGTGGTCAGCTGTAGCTTTTGTGTTGATGACTTCAGAGAAGAAGCTGGATGAGTTTGATATTAATAAATTTGTTGGAGGAAACAATAACACTGAAAAACTGAAAGTTTTTCAGAAGCTGCTGCCTGTGATTAAAGAATCCAGATCAATTCAGTAAGTATCACTGAGAACAATCACTTCACTGATAAAACATTAGAAAAAAAATAAAAGTTCATAAATCTTCAGTTCTGCAGATGTTGTCCAGGGTTTAGTGGTCAGTATTTTTATGTCTTTTCTAAACCGTGACAATGTAAATTTCCGTCAGACATTCAAAGTAAGATAATTTGCATATAAATAAATAATTCAGGTTTACCAGTTGAATGTTCTTGCACATAAAGAAGGAATTTATATGTTTAAATATTTGTTTTTAAATAAAAGAAATTAAGACCAAACAAACTTATTGAGAAACAGCTCATTTATCTTGTAGCTTAAATCTCCTAATGGAGAACAGCAGAATCTTAATTTTACTAGTCAGATGGGTGGTTAAACACCTGAACTTACCCAAACTTTAGCTTTAATCTATTTAAAATTCACATTTTAATTTTACTGTGAGATGGACATTTAAAGGTGCCCTAGAATTGACATTTTACAAGGTGTCCCAGAATGTGACTGTGAAGTTTCAGCTCAAAATACCCCATGGGTTTTTTTTTTTATTATACCATGTTTTAACTGCCTATTTTGGGGTGGGATTAAAAATGCTCTGATTTGGGGTGTGTACACCTTTAAATGCTCGTGCTCCCCACCCCCAAGCTTGTGACTCCAATAAACATTGCATAAACAATACTGAAGTTCACAATATAACTCTCAAAATGGATCATTACAAACTGTTGGTGATGCAGCATATCAGATCATGTAATTATGGCATGTATTTTGTGAATGTTTACATTTGATTCTGAATGAGTTTGATAGTGCTGCATGGCTAACGAGACTAAAGCTACACACAGTTGGAGAGACTCGATAAGAATGCGGATGCGTTTATGAATTATACAGACTTCAAGCGTTTTCGGGTTAAAAATGAAAATAACAACATGGCTCTGATCTCCGTGAATACAGTAAGAAACAATAGTAACTTTAACCACATTTAACAGTACATTAGCAACATGCTAACGAAACATTTAGAAAGTCAATTTACAAATATCACTAAATATATCATGATATCATGGATCATGAACAGTTATTATCGATCCATCTGCCATTTTCGCTATTGTCATTGCTTGATGGCTTTACAATACCTGCAGAACGTCTGAAGATTCGGCTGTGCAGCTCCAGACGTTAATACTGCCTTGAACATGGGCTGGTATATGCAAATTTTGGTTGCGTACATATTAATGACCCTGACTGTTGCGTCACAGTCAGTGTTATGCTGAGATTCACCTGTTTTTCCGTGGTGTTTTTAACGCACAAGATTTACATATGAAGGAGGAAACAATGGTGTTTGAGGCTCACTGTATGTCATTTCCATGTACAGAACTCTTATTATTCAACTATGCCAAGGTAAATTCAATTTTCAATTCTAGGGCACCTTTAAAGAATTAAATCACTGAGTATCTGAAATTAGTGCAGGTTCTCTGGTAAAGTACAGATGTAATATGTAGCAACAGCTCCATCATAACAAGAATAGCAATGTACAGTGAGACATTTAAGATTATTCACAAGTCATTACTTTTACAAATAATTGAAATAGAATTTCAAAAATATATTGATATGAATATTTTTCTATTAATCTATTAGTATGCTTTTATATTGTGCACATCTATTTCGACATGCTGTTTTGCAGTGTGTGATTGGCCATCGGTCCTCTCAGCAGCAAGATAAACAAAATTTTTATTCAATAAATTATTCATAGCCTCAAAAGAGTGCTTCCTTTACAATCACTAAAAAGCTGTCACTCGTCTCAGTTCACAATCTCACAAATTTCCATTATTAATCAATAAAGTTGTCTACACTGCATTAATTTGTGCTTCAAGTTTGTACTTTCTCTTTAATAATGGATTCACTGCTAAACTGAACTGATCTGAACTGAGAGAGTGAAGAGTGTGTCATTGTTCTCTACAGGTTAAGTAATTGTGGAGTCACAGATAAAGGTTGTGCTGCTCTGACTTCAGCTCTGAGATCAAACCCCTCACACCTGAGACGACTGGATCTGACTGGGAATAAAATAGGAAAATCAGTGAATCTGCTGTCTGATGTACTACAGGATCCTCACTGTAAACTGGAGATACTGAGGTAAGATCATCTCTAATATTCACACGTCTTTGTCCTCACTAAGATGTCTCCTTTAATGTAAATTCTAAAACTAAAATCAACTTGTAAAATAAATGCTCAGTAAAGACACTAAATATCAGTGCAAATGATGATTAATACTCCTTCACCTGCTCCTCATTTTTAAGAGTTTAAGTTTTCATCTTATTTTCTCCTTGTTCTAAAATGATCTGAGCTCATTGTGTTCTCATGTAATTACACGCTGTTTTGCATCGGTCCTCTCAGCAGCTTTTATTCAATGGATAATTTTATAGCGTCGAAAGAGCGCTCCCTTTACAATCACTAAAAAGCTGTCACTCATCTCAGTTCACAATCTCACAATGTTCCATTATAATCAATAAAGTTGTCTACACTGCATAATGAATCTTTTACTTGCATCGGTCTTTGTTTGTTAATGAGAGGATTCTTGAGCGTACAGAACTCAGCACTGAACAAAAACTCCAACAACAACAACAAAACAAAAACTGGGTTCTGACTAAATAAAACACCTCTGATTGGCCATTGCGTTTAAGAGATCAACAAACATGTCTGTGATTGGAAACATTTGACATTCTCTAGAACACAAAAGTGCACTGGAGCGATTGCCAAATCTGTTTTGCCAATGTGATATTATTACATTATCAACTGAGGGTGCTTATATTTATATTTCACTTTGTTTTTTACCCATATTTTAATTTTTAACAAAAAAAATTATTTGTGATCAAACATTAATTGTTGGACCACCTGCAGTATCGCTGCAGAGCCCTGGTTGAAGACCCTTGGTTAAAAGTTAATAAATACATAAATATTAATTCAGTCTTAACATTTTTTATCAATGTGAATTTGACCATGAAACTTCAACTCTCTACAGGTTGGTTGATTGTGGTCTCACAGATGAAGGTTGTGCTGCTCTTTCTTCAGCTCTGAGATCAAACCCCTCACACCTGAGAGAACTGGATCTGTCATGGAATAAACTAGGACAATCAGTGAATCTGCTGTCTGATGTACTACAGGATCCTCACTGTAAACTGGAGAAACTGTGGTAAGATCATATTTGACTCTCACACATGAATCACAATGTAAATTATATTTAAGGTGTAAAGAGAAATGAAGAACATGCTGGATTCATTATTACTGTTTATCACGTTCATCATTCTGCGATTACACTTTCTAAAATGTTTTTTAAATGTGTGTTTTTGTGTAAAATCACACACACACACACACACACACACACACACACACACACACACACACACAGATTAACTGATACTCCATACATATTACATAGTACAGATAAATAACATAGTAAAACTAACCTATGTAGTGAATAGTGTCATTTATTAAAACAGATTTTGCAAAAGACAGACATTTAATATATTTATTATAGTGCAAATAAGAGATATTATTTTTCCTGATTGAATGATAATTTAGATGTGTAACGACTCAGAAGAGTATTGATCCATTTGCAGTTTATTCAACAACAAGGGCAATACAGGAATCATAAACCAAGTAACAGGCAGAGGGTCGAGGCAGGCGGCAGACAGGGTAAACTGGAACAGGCAAAGAGGTCGAGGCAGGCGGCAGGCAGGAATAAACAATAACAGGCAGTCAAGTAGGCAGGCAGCAAGAATCACAGTCCAGAATAACAGTCCAATTGATAACAGGCAAACAGACAGGAAAGAACGCTCAGAAATAATAACCGTGGCTGATCAAGACTTCGCACGGAGCTGTGTGAGAATGGGTGTTTTATAGTGAATGGGTAATGAAGTGATTGGCGGCAGGTGCGAGCGTGATCAGTCCCAGGTATGTGGGCGTATGGGAATTGTAGTCCAATAGAACCTAATACTCGGGAGAGGGCTCCCTCTGACGGCCCAGGAGATCTGGTGCAGAGAACCCAATCGTGACAAGATGTTTTATGATCATGTTTTGGTCATTTTAGATCTCAGTCTAATGATCCATCAAACATCATTAATTTGTGCTTTAAGTTTGTATTTTCTCTAATAATGGATTCACTGCTAAACTGATCTGAACTGAACTGAGAGAGTGAAGAGTGTGTCATTGTTCTCTACAGGTTGTGGTATTGTGATCTCACAGATGAAGGTTGTGCTGCTCTGGCTTCAGCTCTGAGATCAAACCCCTCACACCTGAGACATCTGGATCTGACTGGGAATAAAATAGGAAAATCAGTGAATCTGCTGTCTGATGTACTACAGGATCCTCAGTGTAAACTGGAGAAACTGTGGTAAGATCATCTCTCTAATATTCACACGTCTTTGTCCTCAGTAAGAGTTACTTTTCATCTTATTTTCTTCTTGTTCTAAAATCATCTGAGCTAATTGTGTTCTCATAGATTTCCTAAAGCATGGCATGAATTTAACTGTGAAATACAGTGTAGAGCTGTAACCTGGAGGTAAATGGGTGATGATCTGGAGGAAAAGATGCTCATTAACATGATCTCAATGCATGTGTAGGCTGTAGTTCTTACATTGTGCATTAGGATATTGAATATCTCTATTGAGTTCACCACATTTCAATTCAGTTTATAAGCTCCCAAATGAGAACAAACATAACACAATTGTGTGTTTGATTACAAGATTTAATAAATGATATGTAATGGGAAATCCTGTGAAGCAGAAATTGAGCATCAACATGAATAAATCTCGTTCTATCAGCAGCAGTATGTGGCAATGTTTGTCATTATATCACCTCTCCTGATCTGAGACCAGAGTGAATAACAAACTACAGACACTTGAACTACAACTCAAACTGTCATTGTTCTCTACAGGTTGTTTGATTGTGGAGTCACAGATGAAGATTGTGCTGCTCTGGCTTCAGCTCTGAGATCAAACCCCTCACACCTGAGATATCTGAATCTGGCTGAGAATAAACTAGGACGATCAGGAGGGAAGTTACTCTCTGATATGAAAGATGATCCACATTATAAACTGGAGACATTACACTATTGTGAGTATATTTTTATCTAAAGCCTTTAAATTGACCTGAGTTCAGTAACATTCTCATATGTGTGTAACTGGAGTTTATAAGATAATAATTCAGATCCACTTTAGTCTCTGTACATTAAACTGTGTTTAATAACAGTTTAATTCTGTGATGTGAATATGATCTATGAATATTTTCATCTCTTACAGTGTCTCTGTGTGTAAGTGATTAAGAGAAAGTTGTTGACCATTTGCTGTTATTAATCTATTAGCAGTTTCTCACTCATATCTCTGGCTGTTGTAGGATTATCCATGAATGAAGCCCACCAAATGAACACAACACCACATTCCAAAGATCACAGCAAACCATTAGTGAGTCATAAAAATGAACCATAGTCCTAAACTGCAGAGGGAGACTGCTCTCCCATGCCTACTTAATCTCAAACCAGGGTTTGTATTAACAGAGCTGATCAATAAAGGAGACCCTCCGTTGTCCCACAAACTTTAAGACCAGATGGCTAAGCAACACCTTTTGACCGTAATGCGTAAATCCACAGCCTTATCAGGAAATGGAGACTTGCGGAAACATCCCAAGGCCCAAATTACCACAAGCCCACACAATGACAAGTGTTAATAATGTATTACTCATTTGTTCCTGTATAGTTATTCATTAATGAAGGATCAGTATTCTAAAGTGTTACCGTCTCGCGTAGCCAGACCTTCAAACTGACGGTAGAAGGTCTGGAGTCTATCGCAGCTTTCTTTGGCCAAGGACCGCCCGAGAGGACGTTTGACTGACATGTAATGCAACCAATCACAGTTCATTTTGTTCCACGTCATGTTTAGGGGCGTAAAATGTAAAGCCAATGTCCCTACAATAGGCTTGTTCGAGATGCATCGGCGCTTATGCTATGACTTCTTATGCTATTGAATCACTCTCGCGGTACTTTAATGTCATACGGCGATCGGTCTGCGCAGCGCCAATGCATCTCGAACAAGCCTATTAACAGACCGGCGGGCATCTAATAAATGACTCATTTAAAGGGTTAGTTCACCCAAAAATGAAAGTCATGTCATTTATTACTCACCCTCATGTCGTTCCACACCCGCAAGACCTTCGTTCATCTTCGGAACACAAATTATGATATTTCTGATGAAATCCGATGGCTCAGTGAGGCCTCCATTGCCAGCAATGTCACTGAACCTCTCAAGATCCAGAAAGGTATTCAAAACTTATTTAACACTCTGGAGTCGGGAAACGCGCCGGCGCGTTTTGCAGGATTTTTTTCACATTGCAGCAAAACAGACTTAAAATACTCCGTCATTTTTTGTCATAGAGACATAAGTAATATATCAATTGAAACTATAGAATATCTGCTTTTATTTGTGTACACTCAGAGTGAAAACAAAATGTTGTGCTTTTTGCAAAATAAAGAAAACTAACATGATGCGTGATCTGTCGTCTCCCTCTGAACGAAGTCCAATCTGATAGTTCTCAGAAAATGAACTGTAACTTAGTGAATACTAATCACAAAAAATTAGACTTATGTCTAAAGAAACATTGGAATGTCAGGTTTTAAATCGTATAAGTCAAATCGAAAACAAATATTCTCTGTTTATGTAATCTGTATGAAAACAGAGCCATGTCAGACGCCCGTGATTCAGCTCATTATCCGCTAATGCGGCCACGCCCACGGAGCTAGCGCTATTCAGACGCAAATTCTGAGGCAATACATGTATACATCGTTGCAACCGTGTATTTATTGTCTTCAAAAGTGTTTATCTGCATGTTATAGCCATGGTTAGCGATCTCTGGAAGCCTCTGTTAATTCCTGGAATGTCACATGGCCTGTTCTTCTTTAGAGTAATTTGTGGACTAAAGGTGCACAGAGCGCCCTCCGGCTGCAAGTATGAATTGAAAACACAGTATCCAGTGCTCATAGTGATGACAATAAATATTGAATAAATATTACTCCTCTGTATAGAAAATTGACATAAACATATGAGAATCCATCAATATTTCTCCAAATGTGCATGCTTTTAAGCTAAAAGCCTATATGAAATGTCATAGAGGTAACATGACTGTTCAGACGCTTTACATCACAGAAATACATTATATTTTAAAGTATATAATAGAATACCATTATTTTAAATTGTAATAATATTTCAAAGGATTGGTGTTTTTTCTGTATGTTTGATATACACCATGATGAGCTTGAGACATGATCACAGAGGGTTTTTTCGTATAGCCTACCTGACTGAAAGAGCTCATTATTATGCAGGTCATTAGCTCATTATGTGGATCTTTTGTCTTCTCAGATGTGAATCACAGCATTATTCATGAAGATTCACGCCTCCACGCATACTGTGTTTCTTGACAAAAAGTGTCTTAGAAAATTTAAATCTCTCTATTGTTTTATATGAAAGAGTAGGCAGGATAATTTTTACATCATTTTGAAGCAAAAATTATATTCTGCAACCTCCAATACCCAGAAGACTTGTGAACACAGATTTAATTATTATTTTTTTTTTGGCCTTATTTCAGTGACTTAAGTTTTTTGTTTTTTCAATAACCACGCATAAACGTTATTCCTTCAGAAATACAAACATGTACGTACATGTTGTTTACATATTATGGTAGCCAAGTTCGTGCTGAATACAGTGTAATGACACTTTTGCCATTAATATGTTTATGAACAACTGAAAAAAGCACAGATGTCAGGGCATGTCAAAACTTCTCCAGGGCCCCAAAACAGCCTCAGACTCCAGAGGGTTAAAACAGTTTATGTGAGTACAGTGGTTCAACCTTAATATTATAAAGAAACGAGAATACTTTTTTGCGCAAAAAAACTAAATAGCGACTTTTCAACAATATCTACTGATGGCCGATTTCAAAACACTGCTTCGGAGCTTTATGAATCGAATCAGTGGTTCGGAGCGCCAATGTCACGTGATTTCAGCAGTTTGATACGTGATCCGAATCACTTATTCAAAACAAAAGATTCTTAAAGCTCCGAAGCAGTGTTTTGAAATCAGCCATCACTAGATATTGTTGAAAAGTTATTTTGTTTTTTTTGGCGCACAAAAAGTATTCTCATCGCTTTATAATATTAAGGTAGAAACGCTGTAGTTACATGAACTGTTTTAAATATGTTTTGAGTACCTTTATGGATCTTGAGAGGTTCAGTGACATTGCTGGCAACGGAGGCCTCACTGAGCCATTGGATTTCATCAAAAAGATCTTAATTTGTGTTCCGAAGATGAACGACATTACTGGTGTACCGACATTATTTTCATTTTTGGGTGAACTAACCCTTTAAGAAAGTTGTGCAAGTTTACTGCAACAATGGAGCCGCGAACATCACATACTTTTGAAAATCTAGCATTTAGTTGATCTTGGTAAGCGCTCATCGTCACAGTTGTAAACATGACGGCGTTCTTCTTCTACGAGGGGGGTTGGCGTCACGGCATTTATTTCCAGGCGGACCGTTAAAGAACGCGACACACACGTCTCCTGGACATCCTGCAGAATTCAACCAACCAGATGACGACTTCGAAAATCCTGAAGTGTTTCCAGTTAAGTGTGCCATATGCATCAGACATTCAGCCAACGGTCCATGGACGTGCCATCTGAGGCTGAGACTAACAATACACCACCCCACCACAAAACATTCCTGTCCCACCCACTTTTTAAAACAAAGTTACGCCACTGGACTGAGCATAATAACTTAGACTAAATATGCATTTTAATAAATATTCATTGTTGAACAGCCAGATTTTTTTTTTTTATATATAAGAACAGTAGATACCGGTTATGGGATTTTAAAGAGTCTCTTATATTTACAGGAAAAATAAATGACAGTAACATGTTCCTGCAGAACATTCTGACCTGTTTACACTTCGTACTTTTGTTTTTCTTTACTATCTATATTTATCTTTATTATCCAATGATTTTAAACTGTTCTGCTTTACAATTGTATGCCGAAAACTAATTATATGCCGTAATTTATATATGAAAACGTTTTGGAACACAATGTTAACAGACACATAAGGATACGTATTTCTAGAGAAACCTCACGTATGTCTTCAGTGTGGAAAGAGTTTTTCACAAAAAATTCATCTCAGTCGTCATCAGCGGTGTCATGAAAAACCATTCAGTTGTGATCAGTGTGGCAAGAAGTTTAGATCTTCATCATATTTCAAACACCTGACAGTTCACGCAGTTGAGAGGCTGTACTTGTGTCCGGTGTGTGGAAAGCATTTTTCACAGCTGGCCAATTGCAGAAAGCACCAGAAAGAACCTTCTGTGAAAACTCCTGCTTGTGTGGAGTGTGGCAATACCTTCATCACAAGTGAACATCTCAAAAAGCGCCTGAAAAGTCACTCTGAAGAAAGACCGTTCACATTTATATGGATTCAAAGAGAAAGTCCACCTGGACAAACACATGAGGATTCACACTGGAGAGAAGCCGCACACATGCCATCAGTGTGGGAAGAGCTTCAGGTCTCTGTTATGCATCATCACTCTGGAGAAAAAACATATAATTGTGATCAGTGTGGTAAGAAATTTACATCGTCATCAATTCTTAAAAGCCACCTGACGGTGCATACGGACGAGAGGCTCCATAAGTGCCCTTTGTTTGAAAAGAGTTTTTCACGACCAGACTCTCTGAAACAGCACCAAAAACTACATGATGTTGTGCGGGATCACATGTGTTTTGAGTGTGGGAAGAGCTTTACAGCAGCGAGTCATTTGATGCATAAGAATGCATGTTTTTAATTTATTGTTTGAAAAAGTTGTGTATTCACTCCATTGTTCAAATGAAGTTGTTTTTACTTTATTGTTCAAATACAGTTTCTATGAAATAACAAGATTTGATGTTTTTCTTTAATTTTGGGGAGCAGCAGAACAGAATTATTGCATTATATTTCGGACATTTATGTATTTTTATTATTGCGTTTATTCTACAACTTTCTTTAATTGAAAAACCTCATTGTTAAGATGTGAACAAAGAAATACATAAATAATCAATAAATGCACTGCCAATTTTAAAATTTTATTTTAGTCTGATAAATAATGATTGATGTGAAGTTAAAACTAAACTACCAAACTAAAAACAAATGAACACAAAAAGATGAGCTAAATAAAGACAAATCTTTAATCTGTTTCATAATGGGGGTTCAAAAACATACATTTATCACATTGAAGGAAGAGAGAAAGTGAGTGAGTAAATGACAGAAATGCTGCATTAAGCCCCACAGCACTCCGAAAGAAGCCTTACACGTGCCCTCATGTGGAGAAAAAAAAAATCATAAACATTTTATTTCCTGTTATCATTCAAGATAAAGTAAAATTTTAAAAAGTTGTTCAAGATCATGAGTTTGAGTGTGAGACCTGAAACACTAAAGTCACAGAAGACCTTCACCTGCCCTCAGTGTGGAAAGAGTTTTGAAGACAGAATAAATAATCATCTGCGCTGTAATGAAAACCATTCAGCTGTGATCAGTGTGGCAAGACGTTTAGATCCTTATCATATCTCAACAAACACCTGACTTTGAGCACACAAGATATATGTAGCTGTGCGTACAAAGTCCAAATGTCACAAAAAAAAAAAAAAAAAAGTATATAAAAAATGCATAGAAATTCTTTAGGTCTATAGTTTCAAAAAATTGTTTGGTTTGAACAGAAATCTCTGATCTCCAAAATACTTAAAGATCATGTTTGGCCTACCTTTTCTTACACCCCAATAATACTGAACAACATGACTGAATATATTGCTTTGCTGTCCAATTAAAATGAAGAGACAACATTGTCTCTTTTAATAGCCTGCTAATATTTCCATAAAGAGACACTTAATAACCCGTGTTATATTTGATTAGTAACATCTTTATATCACCGTATCGTCTACATGAGCCTTTGGTGCTTGAATCCCAGTAAAGGCCTCTTGCAGCTATTTTGTATGTTAAAACTTACAAGTCATTTGATGATTGGACATCGCTATTGTTTTTGCACTGTGTGTGGAGTTTTCACGCATAATAAGCTAATGCTGGACCTATAAAATAACTTTACTGCACTTGAAGTTTGCCCTGCTACTGTAATCATTAACAAAACGTGTTTATCAGGCTTGAGATTGAGCACTTCACAAGTAAAAGTAAATGTTCAGAGTTCATGTTTCTCCGTTTAAACAGCCAGAATCGATTCTATATGGAGAATCAAATGTTTATAGTAACCTTTATAAATACTAAGCCATGATTTTACCTGTAGCTACTTGAAAGAAAAGGTGGAGGAAGTTTTTAATCTGCATGTTGATCAAGGTGAGTGTTCAGGTCTCGAGACGCTTTACAGGTGACTTCCGTGTTAATGTTTTCTCTGAAGGACGTAAATACTTCTGTAGAGCCCTTCTAAAGTTAAGGTATTATTTTTATAAAAAATCTTTATGGGAGTTTTTATTGAAAAGAAAAAAAAAGTGTTATAAAAGTTATTTGCTTTTGTGATCATGAGTATTTAAATATTGGAATGTGGATTCACATTTAGGATCGCAACCATTATTTTTTTTCATCATCTTTTTTCTTTTGAGGGTGAAGTTATTTGCAAAGTAATTCATATCTTGTTAGCGTACAAAGTTTTAATGCGGTTGAAATTTAGGGGAAAATGACAGAAAACGTATTTTTATTTTATTGGAAATCTGTTTAACCAATGAGGTGCTCTCATGGTGACCCCTCGAGTTCAAGGGGCGGAGAAAAAAAAAAAATACAGCCTGATGTCGTCGGTAGAGAGTTAAGTGAGGATTAGTAACAAAAAAAAAAAGACTGAGCTTAACGATTTTAAAAGTTAAGAGACTGTAAGAACTGAATATCCAAAAGATTGAGTTCAGAAAGGGATTTAACTTTGCTTTTGAAAAGCCGATTGAACTGAAAAAGTGAAACAGTGCTGTGTTGCTGAGGCAAATCGGGATTCGTTCGTGGATGGAGGAGTTCGTCTGGACATGTTGATCATCGTCGCTGGATGTATCCAGTTTGTGGCTGTTCTTTCCTTTGTGCTTCCTGGTTTGCGGTCTTAACGATTTCCTGGAATCGCGTTTTCTCTGGATCTGTGAGTACTCAGTGTGCTGTCAAATTACAACGAGCTCCAACATAGCGCGCCAGCGAACAAACTAAAATCCCAGCTGGGTAGAGTGCATTACTTTGGGTTTATTGTGGTTTAATGTGAAATGTATTTGATATTTTAATTCAAATTAACGGGGTTTCACTGTTTTTTTCCCCCTTTGTGTTAATAATATACAACTAACATTGTGTGTTTGAGTGAATGCCACGTCTCATGATCCTGTTTTCAGACTCTTGGTATCCGTTTAGCTGAATTATTGTTTGGCTGTCATTTCCATCCAGAGTTGGAGACCAGATTCTGTTTCAACTGTTCAGATTCATCATGGATGACACATGCAGAGATTTTTCTGCAGGATGCAGATACTTTAAATAAACATTCTATTAAATCACATTTAAAAGATCGAAGATAAAGCCTCCAGGGAAACATTTTATGTGTGTGTATGTTTTTTAAATTAAAAGTGAAAAGTTTATTAAAAACAATAAACCATAAAAGCTCATCAAAAAGGACTTTTTGATGAACAATATACTTTTAGGACCTTATATTAAAATGATTATCTTCATAAAGGATTAAATTTGTTATGTTACAGTTACATTTCAGGAGAAGAGATCAGAGCCAGAGCTCAGATGTGTGTAATATTTATATTTTTTTTATATGAGGCATTCAAGTCATTATAGTATTCATAATAGAATTAGGCAGAGAGACATGAAATTGCTTAGTTCGGTAGGCTACAGATATTGTATCAAAGACATGATTAATTTATTTATATTATGTTGTTTTATATAAGGTAGCCTATATTTATCATATTGTTGTTTTCATATTAAATATTAGGCAGAGAGACACGTATAAGAAAGCACTTGGTGTGCAGTTTATGGTTTTTGTATCAACATTGTAAATGTAAAGATCATAAGTGTTTTTAATGATAAATGAATGCAGCAATTCAAATGATTTACTCTAATCTCTCTTTGTTATAGTTCAGTTGACCAGAAGAGATCAGAACCAGAGACCAGCTGTGTGTCTGTGAGGAGTGACAGGTCTATGGATCAACCACTAAATTTCAAGTATAACATTTTTTTTTAGATTAAATTTAAATTATTCTGTTATAAACAGCAAGCAGATAATGACCACAAAGTAAAATATTTTTTTGTTTGTTTTTTATTACAGTTGTAACCTTTAGAAAGTGCAATGTTAATAAGTTCATTAACAAATTGTAGGGTTTTTATTGTTGATTTTGTTGCAGTGTATCATCACCTGCATAATACAGAAAAGAAGACATTTTATTCTTTTACACATGTAATAATGTGGTATTCTAATTTTACAGCCATGAAGTCCTCAACAGGTTTAGATCAAATCTGATGAAGAAGTTTGAGTGTCTGTATGAGGGAACAACACAGCAGGGAAACCCAACACTCCTGAATGAGATCTATACAGAGCTCTACATTGAGACACAATCCAGGAGAGCAGAAACAGAGGACACACCGATCCAATGCAATGACATCTTTAGACCTTTACCTGGACAAGACAAACCCATCAGAACTGTGCTGACAAAGGGAGTCGCTGGCATTGGAAAAACAGTCTCTGTGCAGAAGTTCATCCTGGACTGGGCTGAAGGGAAAGAGAATCAGGACGTCCAGCTCATATTTCCACTTCCTTTCAGAGAGATCAATTTGATGAAGGACAAAACACTCCGTCTTTCAGATCTTCTTCATGTCTTTTTCCCTGAAACAAAAGAAATGGAAATATCCAGTGACAAATATAAAGTGTTGTTCATCTTTGATGGTCTGGACGAGTGTCGTCTGTCTCTGGATTTTCAGAGCGATGTGAGGTTGTGTGATGTAAGTGAATCAGCCTCAGTGGACGTGCTGCTGACGAACCTCATTACAGGGAATCTGCTTCCCTCTGCTCTCATCTGGATCACCTCCAGACCAGCAGCAGCTGATCTCGTCCCCTCTGAGTGTGTCCATCGAGTGACAGAGGTACGAGGCTTCAATGATTCACAGAAGGAGGAATACTTCAGGAAGAGAATCAGTGATCAGAGTCTGGCCAATACAATCATCTCACACCTGAAGTCATCAAGGAGCCTCTACATCATGTGCCACATCCCAGTGTTCTGCTGGATCTCAGCCGCTGTTCTAGAGAAGATGATGAGTGAAGCAGAGAGTGGAGAGATTCCCAAGACTCTCACTCAAATGTACACACACTTCCTGATCCTTCAGACCAACATCAAACATGAGAAGGACTATGAGAAGAACGTGAGAGATGAAGACATGATCCTCAAACTGGGGAAAGTGGCTTTTCGGCAGCTCATGAAAGGCAATGTGATCTTCTATGAGGAAGACCTGAGAGAGTGTGGCATTGATGTGACAGAAGCATCAGTGTACTCAGGATTGTGCACTCAGATCTTCAGAGAGGAGTGTGGCTGGTATCAGGGGAAAGTCTTCTGCTTTGTTCATCTGAGTGTTCAGGAACATCTAGCGGCTCTATATGTGCACCTCTCCTTCACAAACTACAGCTTACAGTTTCTCTCTATTGTGTTCTCTGACCTCTCAATGTTTTTAACATCTACTTTATCTGAGCTGCATCAGAGAGCTGTGAATGAGGCTCTACAGAGTAAAAATGGACATCTGGATCTTTTCCTGCGGTTTCTTCTGGGTCTGTCATTGGAGTCTCATCGGATTCTCCTACAAGGACTAATGAAACAGACAAGCAGATCTGACAGCAATGAGGAGACAGTTGAGTACATCAAGATGAAGATCAGGACCATTGACTCTCCAGAGAAATCCATCAATCTGTTCCACTGTCTGAATGAACTGGGTGATCATTCACTAGTGGAGGAAATACAACAGTATCTGAAATCTGGAAGAATAAAGGAAGCCAAACTCTCTTCATCTCAGTGGTCAGCTGTAGTCTTTGTGTTGTTGACATCAGAGAAGAAGCTGGATGAGTTTCATCTGGATAATTTTTTAAAAAGAAACAAAGCTGAAAGTATGAAAGTTCTTCATAAGATGCTGCCTGTGATTCAAGAATCTAGATCAGTCCAGTAAGTAAGAAAATCAAAGTTAGAGAAGCTGCATATATATAATAATCTGGTTTACCAGCTATTAATTTTTCTTTCACATAAAGAAGTAACTTAAAGTTATAATTATATATTTTTTATATTCTGGGACTTGTGCCTTTTTACGGACAGGTATAATGATAGGGGGGTCCAAAATGCAGATTAGTTTTAAACAAGATTAAATTTAAAATTGAATTGCATAAATATTGATTCAATTCAACCTTAATGTTTTTTGTTTGTTTGATTTTTGTTTTTGTGAATTTCACCATGAAACTTGGATAAGAATGTGAAATTAAGGAGTACACGTGAATAGAGGTCGACCGATATATCGGGCCGATATTTGTCTTTTTTTAATATATCGGCATCGGCCGATATCCGTGTTTAGTAGCGCCGATTTAAAGCCAGGCACGTCCGCGGGCAGCCCTGTGTTATTGGTGCGGTGGAATGTGCTGCTGCCGCATGTGAATTGAAACTTTTGGAAGATTTAACAACAGTCCTGGGAGATAAAGGTAGCCTAAGGCTTAAATTCTGATATTTCAAAGTCCTATAGCCATATATTTACTATATATTACTAGTACACTATGAAGTGTTGCTTCACTTAGTGAAAGAAACAACGGATAGCACAGAACCGTCGGGAACTGGCATAATGCTACAGCTGGTTGAAGGTTCGCTTACTTGTAGTTATCTTTAAGGACTGTAGTCCAAAACTACCAGCAGCTTGCTTGCTAACATATTAGCCCCAATATTATAAGTTCTGTTTTATTTTTCCTGTATCGGAGTCAGAGAATTTCACTCTGTGCTTGGGGCAGCTCTGACAAACACTGCAGCGTGATTGAGGGCTACGTTACTCCGACAAATATTGTCAATATTAAGAGGATTTGGCATTTCCAATTAATGTAAGCCTGTTACATTCTTCTAGTCTATTATTATTACTATTAGGTAAGCTACTTTTATTATTAAATTAATATTATAATAAATTTGCCCCGCAATAATTTCGCAGCGCATCACCGCATAACTGAGGTGCTGTGAGGATAATAAAAGATTAGGCTATCAGCTCCTCTTTGAAAATGTTTTAAACATTTTTTAGGTCTATTATACAATGAATTAGACCTATAATTAAAATTATTAACAGTCTATAATATTTCCTAACACTGCAGTCATAAATGAAAATTAAGAACAGCTTTAGGCTACTTTAAAAAAAAAAATGCTGTTTAACACGAAATACTGTTCTTCTCATTTTTTTCACTATATGTACGGGCCACAAAGGAAATAATGGAATAAATTAAGACGGTTATATACCGTTATCAGCGCATTATGTTGAAATTCGTCTCTGAGAGAAATTGCTCCGTTAATGCAGCGTCAGGCAGCTCCGTCACTTTTACTTTCACTTTGAATACTGACCGAGGTTAAGCTTTTACCGGCATAACTTTTCCGCAAAGTTTGCACGTTGCTTCTTGTGTGATATCCATTGGCTCCCCTTCTTGGTTGAACCTTCCTTCGGGTGGCCTCGGACTTTCGGCTCGCGGGGGGGCCCCGCGGATTTGTGCTACGCCACTGTGCAGAAGTGTATGACATTTGTTCGGAAGCATGGTTTGATGCAGATAATAGCCGGGTTTCCATCCAACTTTGCATTAATGAAAATTCAGCTCAAGAATATGCGCATCTGCGTGTGTTTCCATCAACTGTGTAATGCGAATAAAAATGGACATCAGCCTAATAAAGTGATGTGTTCCGACCAATGACTATATATATATATATATATGTCGCACAGTTATTACCCTCATTAAACCTGTCTAACGTTAACCGTCAAGAATGTCAGAAATCACTAAGAGTTTAGCACTGTCCTTGCATACAAGGCTGTGCAACATGACAAAGTTTTTAATTGATTTTTATTTATAAAGTTGTATTTATTTTATTTAAATGTATATTTAAGTTTACATTTATGTTCCAACAAACTTGAAAAATTCAGCTTGATAAATGCTCTAAAACTTTTATGTAAATCAAGTCAGTGTTCAATAAATGATGTTAAGTTTAGAAATGTTGTGCATCCACTTATTATTAGTGTGACATTTTAGCATGCAAATGAAGGGGAAAACTTCAAGATATCGGCCCTAAAAATTGGCAGCACATATCGGCCATCGGCTGACCCTGACCTCTAAACATCGGCATCGGTTATAGAAAAACCCATATCGGTCGATCTCTACACGTGAATGTAGTTTGTACTATGAATGAATTACATTGGAGTTGCAAGTTAGTGTATATTGCAGGAAGTTGTCAGATTGCTTTTTTCAGTTCATAGTGTTTGACAAGTATGGTTTTCATCTTTCTACAGGTTGAATGATTGTGGAGTCACAGATGAAGTTTGTGCTGCTCTGGCTTTAGCTCTGAGATCAAACCCCTCACACCTGAGAGAACTGAATCTGTCTGAGAATAAAATAGGAAGTTCTAATGTAATGCTTCTCTGTGCTTTACTGGAGGATCCTCACTGTAAACTGGAGAAACTGTGGTAAGATCATATTTGACTCTCACACATGAATCACAATGTAAAGTATATTTGAAATGTTCAGCCTCTTTCTGCTGCTGTGAGTTCAGCTGATTGAGCTGTAAATGATTGAACACATGAGCTGCTCCTCAGTCACATGATACTGCAGGACTGACACTGCAATAAGTTTCTAGCGAAAGACAGTCTGCTCACACCAGATGTGACATCTACATGTCATGACAAAATTAATCGCAGCCGATCAGAAGTGCATGTGGGTGGGCTAACATTGTTCCAGTGGTTCCCAAACCTGTCCAGGAGGACCCCCAGCCCTGCACATTTTGTATGTCTCCCTCATCTATTACACCTGATTCAACTCATGTGTTCATTAGTAGAGACAGCAAAACCTGAAATGGGTGTGTCAGAAATAGGGAGACATACAAAATGTGCAGGGCTGGGGGTCATCCAGGACAGGTTCAAATGTCATGGAATACCTTTGTTTATTTATATAGTTTTCACACTTTTAACATTCTTGTTTCCTTATGTTTATTTTATTTTATCATGGCTGTTAAAGTCACGCCAAATTATATTCAAACTCAAATTAATCTATTTTAATATTATGAAAAACACAATCAGTACCTGAGCTGGCTAAAGCAAAAACACGTTCCATCTGGTAAGGACACAGTGTGAGAATTACACTAAAATGCACGCTTTTGCGTGAGTATCAACATTTCAGTCTCTTTATTCTGACTTAAATCTCTGATCCATAAGACTGGACGCTTGCGCTGCTATTTTGAATCAATGATCAGAACAAAAAGCAGTTGAAGGATGATGTGCATGATTCATTTAATTATCTGACTCTGATCTGACTCCATTAAAGTTGTTGTTATTATTTAACCTTTTATTCTCTCTTAACTGATATAAAAACACAGAATTAAACTTAAATGTTTATATTATGTAAGTTACAATCACTTTAGCTTTTAACATTATCAGTAAAAACAGGAAAGATTCTTAAAGCCTTTAAGGCAGGCAAAGTTATTTATTAAATTACATGTTTAAATATACAGACAGTAGAATGAAACAACATACTGTATAGGAAAACTTAGCTGTAACAGTTAATACACTGCTGTGCAGAAGAGGCAGAGTAAAAGCCTTTCTCCCAGATTGTCAGTTACATTTCCTCCTTATACCCTGAGCAAAGATTTGCTAAGAATGAGTAGAATACAAACACCAAAACCAACTGACAGGAAACCAAAAGACCAGGTTAATGGGTGGTTATCTAGAGAGGGAAAAAGTGAATACGTTTTCTCCTCAGTGGATACTTGAATATCTCTGAGTTTACCATATTTCTATTCAGTTTATAAGCTGTCAGATGAGACCAAACATGACACAATTTGTGTTTGATCGCAACAGTTAATAAATTGAATGTAGTGGAAAGCATGTGGGTCCTGTGAAGCAAATTGCACAAATATGTATTAGAGGTGCAGTTGACTCCCAGAGAGAAACCATCCTGTGTTTGAGACTTCATTTTGAAGATGAAAAGTCTTACGGGTTTGGAATGACATGAGGGCGAGAACAAGCCTCTTCCGGAAGCTCAAACATGCTGCGTAACACGAGAATGAACCTCATTGGTTCATTTGTTTGACGCGTGTCCTGTGGCCTCCTCAATCTGCCTAGGTTGAGCTGGGCTCCTCTTGTTACTAGAGTAAAAACTGACATGCTGAGTTACAGTTCCCTAGTGGTGTTAGGCACAGACAAATAGCCAGTCTTTGCAGGCTAATTCAGAAAGCCTCCCCTGTGGTTGTCCCTTGAGTGTTGTTAGGCTTCCTCTCATTTAGAGAGTCAAATGTGCTAGTGCTGAAGCCTCCGCTCTCTAGAGCTCTGGTTAAGTAGTTTTATCTGGCTTGTGGCCTTCGAGCAGGATCCCCCTGAAAGCTCCTTGATTGAAAGTCATCAAGTCACAGGGCTGAGTGTTCAAGGCCTCCTCTGTGGAACTGTGTCCCGTGGAGGCCTAAACTCCTCCAGAGCTTAGCTCAGACAGCAACATGTCTTGGAGCAAGAGTCATTTTTATGTTCAGGCCTCCACTCTTAGCTTTGTCTCAGGTCATGCCGATATTTAACTCCCCTTGTTCAGGGTCCTCTAAGAGTTCTTCGCTCCTCTTGTGTCCAACACCAATGATGCTCAGGTTGAGCTGACTAAGTATTTCTCCTATTCTGGACAGTTTTTGAGTACGCTCCCTTAGAGCTCGAGCATTAGCCCTGAGCCCATGCCCGTGTTATTCTGGAGTAGCAGGCCCTACATAGAGGCCTCCTGCAATCGTATTGGCCATGCTCCCCAGGATTCTCATCTCTTTGTCTGGTGTGAGCTGGTTACTGCCTCTTCTGCAGTCCCTCTCATTTGGTTGTCTCTCTTGAGGTAAACATGTAAGAGACTCTGTTTAGGAAACAAGACAGGTTATTGGCTGGACCAAGCTACAGGTTGGACCAGGTCAGCCTCCCTGGTGGCTCTAGGGGTTGACACAGTGTCCCCCTAAAAAATGACTGGCCAGGGCTCTTTTCAGCCCCTTGGCCATGCTCCCTTAAAGGAACCCCTTCCCAGTGAAGATGCTGGTTCCAAGCCTTTGAGCGGCCTTTGACAAGTCCTTCTGTCAAGTGCGAGGGTACTCTCTCATTGAGGCGTGATAGCTTGGGCAGTGGTCATCGTGAGTACTGTCACTGACAGCCTAGTGTGTGACCAGAAGGGGTGAGTGGTTTTGGCATTTCTGTTGTTTTATTTGTGCTTAGTCACAGCCATTTCTTGGCATGCACTCCCTCAGCATGGCGGCGTGGGTATTTCATTCCCCAGAGTGTCTCAGGATGCAGTGCGAATTCCCTTTCAAAAGGGAATGTCTTGGGTTACGACAGTAGCCCCAGTTCCCTGAGAACAGGGAACGAGACGCCGCATCTCTTTGCCATGCCTTTGGGCTGCCTGCACAGTCCCTTCAGACAATAAGTGGATACTCCTTATATACTTCTTGGTCGCACTAATAGTACGTCATAGGCTGTCGATGGCCAATACGATTGCAGTGATTTGACAGTTGCTTCAGATACCAGTCACACTGAGGCTTTCCCAAAGCATCTCAGGACACAGTGTCAGTGTCTGTTCTCAGGGAACCAGGGCTACAGTCGTAACCCAAGACTTTTTCCTTTTTTGCCAAATAATTTTGTCAGATAAATACTTTTACTAAATTTAGTATTTTGATCTTTTAAAATATTTAAAAAATCTAAAATATTTTCCTCATATTTTGATGGTTTAAGTGAATTTGTATGGTCATTGAAAAACAAAACAAAACCAAAAAAACCTCTGCACATCACTTTTGTCCACTACTGTATGTTTGGTGTGGTCAGTGCCACGGTAGTGCTATTTAAGACCCTGCTTACTTCAGACTGATGGGCCCCAAGCCATTACTGGTGCACTGCTGCATTTTTCCAGTTGCCAAAAAAAGAATTCACATAAGGTCCCAAGAATATGCTTTTTACCCCATAAATACTTCAGGTAATAGGTTGATTAACGAATCTGAGATGAAAGTGATGTGGATGGCCAAGCAATGTAATGCCGGAATAAAGGCTAATAATGGCTGAATAAAAACAAAAGAATAATGATAAAAGAATACTGAAGATTAAGTCTCATAGTGGCGTAGGTGCTAACATTCAATGAGAGAGAACAATAGAATCTCGAATGGGACAGTTCTCCACGTCATACACTGGAGTGCAAGGGAGTTGTAGGTGCCATAAATCATTTCATTAGCAGTTTTATTTGCCTTGTAGCGTTTTATCAACTCCCTGTCATCATATAACTCCAATACATTGTATCTTCATTAGTGTGTGTGGTCTCCTCCTCTCTGCTGCCATCTTTTTACTCCTATCTAGGTTAAGATACCTCTCCAGCGCACTTAAATATTTTAGGAGCTGAGACCTAGTCATAACACTTAAGAACCTTTATGAATCACACTTTTTATTAAGTCTAGGAATAAGAGTAAAATTACATCATTCTTAGAATTTTGACATACTTAAGACTAACATTTTACTCCTGAGTGGCTTTATAAATACAGCCCCTGATCTGATCTGATCTGATCTGATCTAAACTGAGAGAGTGAAGAGTGTCATTATTTCTTACAGGTTGAAGGATTGTGGTCTCACAGATGAAGGTTGTGCTGCTCTGACTTCAGCTCTGAGATCAAACCCCTCACACCTGAGAGAACTGGATCTGTCTGTGAATAAACTAGGAGATTCAGTGACTCTTCTTTCTGCTGTACTGAAGGATCCTCACTGTAAACTGGAGAAACTGTGGTAAGATCATATTTGACTCTCACACTTGAAACACAATGTAAAGTATATTTGAAGTGTTCAGCCCCTTTCTGCTGCTGTGAGTTCAGCTGATTGAGCTGTAAATGATTGAACACATGAGCTGCTCCTCAGTCACATGATACTGCAGGACTGAGAGTCACACTAAAATACAGACACATCGAGACATTTCAGTTTTGATTTTAAACAGACTCAAGCTGAACAGTCTGAACTGAGTAATGCTGGATTCATTCTTACTGTTCATCACATTCACACTCCATTTATAATATTGTTTTAATTGTGTAAACACACATCACTATCAATATCAGCAGCAGCCATATCACCCTGTAGCCCAAGACTGTTGCCCACTGAAGCTAAGCAGGGCTGAGCCTGGTTAGTACCTGGATGGGAGACCTCCTGGGAAAACTAGGTTGCTGCTGGAAGAGGTGTTAGTGAGGCCAACAGTGGGTCCTAACACCCCAGTATAGTGATGGGGACACTATACTGTCAAAAAGCACCGTCCTTCGGATGAGACGTTCAACCGAAGTCCTGACTCTCTGTGGTCATTAAAAATCCCAGGATGTCTTTCGAACAGAGTAGGGGTGTAACCCCGGCATCCTGGCCAAATTTGCCCATTGGCCTCTGTCCATCATGGCCTCCTAATCATCCCCATACACTGATTGGCTTCATCACTCTGTCTTTTTTCCACCAATAAACTGGTGTGTGGTGGGCGTTCTGGCGCAACATATGGCTGCTGTCGCATCATCCAGGTGGATGCTGCTCGTTTTTGGTGGTTGAGGAGACTCCCCCTTCCGTATGTAAAGCGCTTTGAGTACCCAGAAAAGTGCTATATAAATGTAAGGAAATATTATTATTATTATTATTATTATTATTATATTATATCAACTACATACATGTAAGTACAACATTTGTTATACTTAAATATAAATTCATTTAATGTTTAATTGTATACCACTTTTCACAATACATATTGCTTCAAAGCAGCTTTACAGAAAATGTTTCAATGTTACAATTTAGGAAATATTCTGCTATCAGCCAGATATTAATGTATTAAAGTAATATCCATATATGTTGTGATTGGTCTGTCTCTTGCAGTGCATTTACCCATTACCATATCTGAATTTCAGCTCCTGATGCTTCCTCAGCACTTAAACAGTAACGATGGCATCCATTTTATCATATCAATTTGAGCTTGAGGCAGCCAGTTATTTCATTTGGGAGACAATAACTCCATTTATCTGTACTTTGATCTTTGAAACTTTGCCAACCTTTTACATTCACAAGCATCTATAAAAACACTACATGAAGGGTAATATTAGAAAAAGCATGATAGGGGCACTTAAATGCCTTTCCCTAAATATCAATGCAATTTTGTAATTTATCTAAGACTATGTCACGATCTATGGTGTTGAATGCGGCACTAAGATCAAGTAAATCTAGCAGTGAAATGCAGCCTTTGTTAGATCCTGGATGCAAGTAATTTGTAATTCTAACAAGTGCAGTCTCTGTGCTATGATGGGGCCTGAAACCTGACTGAAATTCTACATATATACCATTCTTCTGCAAAAGGTAGCATAATTGAGACACTACCTATCTAATATTTTAGACGTAAACAGAAGATTTGAGATGGGTGAGTATTTTGCTAATTCACTAGGGTCTAGTTGTGGTTTCTTACTTAGAGAAGAAGTTTTATTAATATTTTGCCTTTCCATAGCTCAAGGTTGCTTTAAATAGTAAATTTCAAATACATCTGGGGAGAAAACCAAAAACGAGACAACATGAAGCCACATTATCGGAAACACATTTCAAACAGATGAAATGCTATGGAGTACAAGAGGTAGTGAGTTAGTTTAGGAGCAGAAACGCAGAATGACCTTCCACCAACAGTGGACAACCGAAATCTAGGAATGGACAAAAGCCAAGTTCGGATGACTAAAGTGACTGAGCAGGGCAGTAAGGGTGGAGTAAGTCAGACAAATAGGGAGGGGCAAGACCATGTAATGCCTTAAATGTTAGAAGCAATATCTTAAAATGGATACATGATGCCACAGGTAGCCAATGGAGATCATGTAGAAAAGGAATGATGGCAACAGAATGCAAACCCTTACTGCTGAAATCTGAACATACAGTAATCTTGAAATGTGTTTTTTGGACAGGCCAATAAATAGGGCATTACAATAGTCTAGACACAAAATGATTAAAAAAAAGTTCAGGGACATCCAGTGTTTCATATCCTAATACATGCAGTGAGTGCATCAGGAAAAGATGGCCTATCAGTATCAGAGCTGGTGATAGAGACTTAATCACTTATGTGACCTAGAGATAAGGAGGTGTTTATGATATTGAGAATAGGCTCTTCTGCTACAGGGAGCAGTTCTTTAAGTAGTTTAGTGGGTATGGAATCTAGTGTGGTTGGTTTTGATGTTGTAAAAATTTTGGTAAGCTCTTGTGTAGAGTGAGCTTCAAACTCAAACCAAGTGGCAGCAACAAACAGTTTTGTTCTTTGTGACATTTCAGACCTCAGTCTAAAGCCCAAAGTATACTTCACTTTTTACGCGTATGCGAGGGTCAGCATACAGTGATGAAAATTTCGTCATCAGAAGAGTATGTGTGTACTTTACGCGCACATACTTTGTACCTGCGTGTTTAATTTTTTTGGCAGTGATTAGTTTCCACAAGGTGGCAACCATGCCCTGGGGGCGTCAATTCACAATAGTGATGGGAAGATCGGTTCTTTTCCATGAACCGGTTCTTTCGGACAGTTCGTTTCAATAAATCGGTTGAAAAAAACAGTTCACCAGTTCTTTTTACGCTCCGATGTAATGACATCATTCGGATGATGTAATGGCGTCGTCTATCACGGGCCGGGATGAAAAAACACTTAACACATTCAAATATATAAAGTCAGTAATCATAACATCAGTCAACTAAAGCATCATTATAATCTGAAACATTTCTTACAATTTAGTTTTGCATATAAAGCATCCAAACACATATACAGGCAGTGATGTGCAAATGAAGAAGTTTTACAGTTATAAAGTGAATAAATTAGTCTTAATCAGCGCAGAAACCATAATCCACTACTATACATAATCCATTACGATTTATTTGTAATTAAATAAACTTACGTTTCGCCAGATTGGCCCCTCATTCAAGTCCTCTCATAGCATCAGTTGTCCTAGTTAACCGGTGCTATGACAGTCATTACGGTTCTGTAGCTTCAGATCACACGCTGAATCACGCATGCGCAGTATCATCAGCTCATCGGTTCTCAAATCGGACATGTCCGAAAGAAGCGGTTCTTGGTTGTGTACTGGTGATCCGAAAACCGCTGCAACCAATTCTACTCAAGAACGAGATTGAGATTCGAGAACCACAAGAGCGATTCAAAAGGAGTCGCTTGTTTGCTCTCGCTGTAGTTTGATTACGTCAATTTTTTTTATCTTTATATCACCTTGTTTAGAAATTAAATAAACTGTCCATGGATTATTTATGAAACAAATAAATGTTTAGTTTGATAGTTTTACAAACAATTAATTGTTTCCAATCTTTAAAAAAATAACATGAAAGCACAACTGCACAACTTTTACTGTAATGCTTTTTAAACAACATTAATATAGAAAAAGAAATTTGTAGAACTATTTCTGAACATTAGATAGTTTGATCTGTGTACAAAATATTTATGTTCATGTTGCATGTAGTTTCTTGTATGTAGCCTGCCCTACAGTATATATTGTATATATTGTATATTGTATGCTATTAATCTGTTATGGTGTATTTGGAAAAGCACAATAAACTTTTTGTGTTTTGAATTAAGTCATAAACATATTTCCAGTATGTTTTATATTATCACAATTTCCGATGTTCAACAAAACTTGACTAACGTGCTTTTCGTTCTCTTGAGAAGTTACACGCATGCGCAGTATCATCAGCTCATCGGTTCTCAAATCGGACATGTCCGAAAGAAGCGGTTCTCGGTTGTGTACTGATGATCCGAAAATCGTTGCAACCGATTCTTGACTCGAGAACGAGAACGGTGACAGGCTGTGTACGTTCGTTCGTGTACGCCGCGCATGCGCACTCATATCAGCTGCTCTGCTGCTCGTGCTCATCATCAGTTCTCTCTTTACAGCAGGTAAAGTCCGTGTGCTGTTGGAGTAACTGAATAACTCCGGGATGTTGGTTTATTTTGAGTCAGAGGGAGTGTCAGGCACATCAAAAAGTGAGTAACTTTAGTAATTTGTGGATTAGTGCTTGAGAACTGTTTCGAACGATTCAGTCCGATTTGGTGAACTGGTTTGACCTGTTCAAAACAACGATTCGTTCGCGAACCGGACATCACTAATTCATAAAGTAGTCAAAGAAAACCTCCTTAAACGCAACAAACTGGAGCACATGCAAGCTACAGCAACAGTGGAGGCTTACATAGATGAGGTTGTGCAAAAAGGTTAGAAAGTACCCTCATTTGTACAACTCTAGAATCAAAGAATACAAAGATGTTTTAGTTGTAACTCATGGCGAGAGATTGCTCAAAACTGCGCATGTGTGGAAAGGCTGTGTATGTGTACAAGTCAAATGAAGTATACTTTACAAGGCTGTGCATTTGACTGTACGCGTAAAAAAATGAAGTATCCTTAGGACTTAATGATCCATCAAACATATTGATTTTTGTTTTATGTTTGTACTTTCTCTTTAATGATGGATTCACTGCTAAACTGATCTGATCTGAACTGAGAGAGTGAAGAGTGTGTCATTGTTCTCTACAGGTTGAGATATTGTGGTCTCACAGATGAAGATTGTGCTGCTCTGACTTCAGCTCTGAGATCAAACCCCTCACACCTGAGAGAACTGGATCTATCTGGGAATGAACTTGGAAATTTGGGTGTGAATCTGCTGTCTGATGTACTAGGAAATCATCTCTGTAAACTAGAGATACTATGGTAAGATCATCTCTCTGATAGGCACTCATGGCTTCGTCCTCAGTTAGATGTGTCCTTTAATGTAAAGACTAAAATCAGCCAATTGTGAAAATACAGTGTACATCTGGAATGGCATTTTGAACCAATAATCTGAACAAAAAACAGTTGAAGAATGAGGTGCATGATGTAATTATTTATCTGACAGTATAATTAATCCAACTCCATTATACTTGTGGTTAATATGTAACATATTGTTTGAAGGTACAAGTCTTACTTAGAACTGAAAACAAAAGATTTAACCTGAAGGTTCAGATGACAGTAATGTGTAAATTAGTGAGTCAGGTGTCACTGTGACTTACCAGGTAGAGGACAACTAGCTCAGAGGTTGAGTTGAACAGACAAGACTCTAAACGTGATTAGTTTTAACTGCACATCACTGTTTCTCCACACAGAACCGTCCTTATATCACTATGAAACAATATCTCACATTCAACTCTGTGTGTCTGTTCAGTCCTGAAGCACATGACAGTTTCAAACAGCACATTGAGCATCAACATGCATGAATCTCAGCAGCAGTATGTGGCAATGCTTGTCATTATATCTCCTCTCCTGATCTGAGACCAGAGTGAATCACAAACTCAACATAATACAACAACCGCTCTGTCTTATTTAGAATTAAATCACTTTTTAGAGATTGAATGGAGAGAGGTGACTTTCAGCAATTTGGCAAAGTACTTATATGAACAAAAATTGGAACATATATAATTATTATTCTTCATTTACCACCACTAACAATAAATGCACAATTTTGATATGTTTTATTGTATTAAATTCACATTAATAGGTGCAAGTCACCGAAATGTAAACCAATGTTAGCTGTGTTTCATTTCATTTAAAAGAAAACCCTTTATTTAATAAAACACCTTTGGCTCCTAGTTTGTTTACTTTCACTTTCCTTTTGTATTTTTGAACAAACATTAACTACAGCTTCAAATCACCGAAAAGTGTTCATTTGTATGAATATAAAACACTATAAATTAAACCAAAAATAAACAAAGCCTACTTTGTTCTCATAATTAAATGATAATATTGAATACAAATATCTTGATAAAATAATAATGGCAAACCCTTAGGTGTGCAGGTCACAGAACAAAAACAATATTGAAAAGGAGAAAGAAATCTCAAAAAATCTATTTATAACTTAAATAGAGTAAGTTAGTCTAACATTTGTTTGTGTAGCCTTTGTATATGAATATTAGTTTTTTTGTGTGTGTGTTTGTTCTAATAGCCTATATGTATTGTCACTATAGGAGATGTGCTCCTATACACCGTCTAGACAGGGTAAAACAAGAAATGTGTGCCCTGCCATTTCTTAATTTATTGTTTTAGAAATATTATTTTGTGTTATTTTGAATTGAACTTTATCGAGCATCACCCTTAAATAATTTACAGTAGCTGGTGAATATGCTTTACTGATGTTTTTAATGCAGTTCATTTCGTTTTGCTCCTAATGATTTGATTACGAGGAACTTCAATGGATGTAATTCTGTTTACAGAGTTATAAAGGTGCAATATGTAAGAATTTTGCAGTAAATTATGCAAAAACCACTAGGCCAGTATTATATATTTTGTTCAGTTAAGTACTTACAATATCCCAAATGTTTCCAATCACCAGCAATAACACTCCCTTTTTCAATGCTCAGAAAGCTGCTAAAGACATATTTAGTAGCTTGTAGGGCAAACTTCAATATCTAGTGATTCGAAACAAAAGATTCGTAAAGCTTCATGAAGCAGTGTTTTGAAATCGCCCATCACTAGATATTGTTGAATAAAGTCGCTATTTTGCTATTTTTTTTGGCACACAAAAAGTATTCTCGTTGCTTTATAATATTAAGGTTGAAGCACTGTAGTCACATGAACTGTTTTAAATATGTTTTTAGTACCTTTCTGGGCATTGAAAAGGGAGTGTTGTTGCTGGTAATGCAGGCCTCACTGAGCCATCGGATTTTATCAAATATCTTAATTTGTGTTCTGAAGATGAACGAAGGTCTTACGCAGACTGATATGAGGTATAACGTTTCTGTAAAACACTGTTAAAAATTAACTGTAAATTTTACAGTAAAATACTGGCAGCAGGGTTGCCAGCCAGTTATTGTAATTTTTACAGTAGCATTACTGTAATTTAATTTACAGAATTTTACTGTACTCTGATTACAGTAAATAACTATTTTTTTAAAATTTGCTGTATTTTTTTTTTTTTATACGGTAAACTACTTGAAAGTATGTATTTGCTATATTTGTTTATATTAATGCCTGGCAGCTTTTAAATTTAAACTATTAACTGCATCTGCTTTAAACATTTTTTAATTGCGGGATCACATGTATTTCGAGTGTGGGAAGAGCTTTACAGCAGCGAGTCATTTGATGCATGAGAATGCATGTTTTTAATTTATTGTTTGAAAAAGTTGATCTAAACTGAGAGAGTGAAGAGTGTCATTATTTCTTACAGGTTGAAGGATTGTGGTCTCACAGATGAAGGTTGTGCTGCTCTGGCTTCAGCTCTGAGATCAAACCCCTCACACCTGAGAGGACTGGATCTGTCTGAGAATATAATAGGAGATTCAGTGTCTCTTCTCTCTGCTGTACTGGAGGATCCTCACTGTAAACTGGAGAGACTTTGGTACAATCATATTTGACTCTCAGACATAAATCACAATGTAAAATATATTTGAAGTGTTCAGCCTCTTTCTGCTGCTGTGAGATTATTTTTTGTACCTGCTAAACTGATCTGATCTGAACTGAGAGAGTGAAGAGTGTGTCATTGTTCTCTACAGGTTGAGATATTGTGATATTACAGTTGAAGATTGTGCTGCTCTGGCTTCAGCTCTAAGATCAAACCCCTCACACCTGAGAGAACTGAATCTATCTGGGAATAATCTAGGACAATCAGGAGTGGAGTTGCTCTCTGATCTAAGGAATGATCCACATTATAAACTGGAGGAACTAAAATATTGTGAGTATTTTCTTTAAGGCATTTAAACAGGCCTCATATGTGTGTTAATCAGCTCCACTTTAGTCTCCTTAAACTGTGTTTAACAAGAGTTTAATTCTTTGATGTAAATATGTTATATAATTATTAGGGCTGGGAAGCGAATACAATTTTTATTCTAATTAATTACATGATGTGGCGATTAATTGATCTAATTAATCGCAAATTTATCGTACATCAAATTTGGCTGAGAAATTATCCCCAAAAGATCATTTGAAGTCATTATTGTGTAAAGCATTACATAGACATTTCAAAAAGTAGAATCAGAAAGAAATATTTTATTTGATTCAACAATTTGATTCAACATGAATTTATTACACAAACTTTTGGACCATGAGGTTGAGTAAATAATGACTGAATTTTAGTTTTTGGAAATATGAAATTGAAAGTAAACATATGGTCAACTGATGTTTTATGAACCATTTTCTTAGAAATGTTAATTTACTGAATGCTACCAAGAAAGCTAGGTTACTAAGTTTGTTAAATTAATTCACAGTATATGTAGCTACATTTATTATTAATGTGCGGGGCGATAGCGCTGTATGACAGATGTATCACTTTTATTTAGTTTTTCCTTTTTTATTCAAAACATTCACAAACTTGTTGACTATAGCCTTTCATGAACTATAGGATATATAGGCGCTGATCACCCACGGAAAAATATGAGATATTCTCCATTCATTTTAACCAATAAAAAACGACTGCAGTTTTCAGACGTGATGTTCTTTTCATTTTTATAGGCTAGTTCACTTGAGGCAGTTACTATGGCATTTTTTAACGACACGTCGAGCGCGCATCATTGTAATACATTAATGCAAAAGCGCATCAATGTAATGTGCAGCACGAATCTCTCCACAAAACTCTCTCAAATATTGTGTCCTCATGGCTCTACTCTGGCTCAGATATTACGTATGCGCGCTCGGTTATGGAGTGTGGACACCAACCGGTAGAAACATAAATCGGCGCCTATTGTCAAATATTTGAATGCGTTTTGTCTTTTAAAACGCGTCGTCAGATTTTAACTGAAAAAAAAAAAAAAGGATTAGCCTATTATTATCGCTTTCCATAAACAGAGTGTATTTAACAAAATGTATTTTTGGCTAGTAGCCTATTTAATGTCGATTTAAATGTCTGAAACTTAAAATAAACTTTATGTGGTTGAAAACACTGAATAGTTGTGATATAAAAAGCACTGAGCACGTGCATCTCTGGCTCAGCGCTAGCCAAAGCGCAAAATCACATTTGAATTTAGCAGACGTTCTTACAGATGTTGTTGTACGCTTCAAAGGATTCAAACTGATTGCACTTTGCCTTTCATATCTTGTGTTTTATAGACATTCTAACTGCATTCTATAGGCTAACTTTAAATTATTTTTTCCGTAACTAATTAATCTAATTAACACGCTAAAATTCACAGCCCTAATAATTATATGAATATTTTCATCTTTTACAGTGTCTCAATGCAGTTTTTCGTTCATATCTCTGACTAATATGAATATACTAATATCTCTGGCTGTTTTTTCTGAAATGGTCTCCTGATGTGATGTGACAACAGTAATGTCTCATACTCATATGTGACTGTCTGTGTGTTTTAGGGTATGAGTCTCAGTAATTAGACGTCACTCCAGTTTCCTCAGGATCAGCTGATGGTGAATAAGGAGCTACAGAGACTGAAGACACAGAGACACACAGCGATCACACTGACATGTGTGTGACTTCACAGCAGTTTCTTGTTTTTTTTGGTGTCTGTTTTTGGTCTGTTCTTTTGAACTATGTATGTCATCACATTTACATGATTACAGGATCTGAACTTACTGTATATTTTTAAGACTCAATTTTATAGATGAAAATAAGTGCCTAAAATCACCGTTGGCAATTTGGAGTAGTTTTGGATTCGCTAGATAATGCACTGCTTGATCACAATGTAGATGGTGTAAGACTGTATACACAGTAAGAGTGTGACAAAAGAGACAAAACTAGAACTAGAACATTGTAATCAACAAACCATATACACAGAGTAATTAAGAGATTTATTAAGGTAGACCGTTTCGTTTATTATAATGGGAAAATGTGATTCTTTTACTTTTTTTAATTGTAAAACCTTTTTCTAAGTTTAAAAAGAGATGTTTTAAATGAGTCTACCAGCAGAGGGCGACAATGCAAATTACTTCACTGAACGTTTATTTCTACCAGAAAGACTCAAGAGGGCAGGTGGACCTTTGCGTGGTATTTATTGGGTAAGGTATTAACAGATGGTAGTGAGCTACAATGATTCATGTTTAGTTGTATAGAAAAATTCTTTGGCGTAGGCCCTGTTATTAGTCCAAATCCTAGGGATGCAGATTCGGCTGATCCTGTCTGAAGATGAAGGCAGGGGCGGAGCCTACCCCAAAAAAGAAATTATAATTGATACCCACCAGTTTAGGCTTTTCTTATCTGGAATTCCTAAAAGAACAATCAAAAATTAGTGTACAAAGTTCGCTCAGTTACACAACTGTGCCATTTCGAACTACGCACGATTTACTATTTCGTTCCCTCGATTTACTAAATCGTGCGCACGATTTACTATTTTCGATTTACTATTTAGTTTCCTTAATTTGCTAAATTGTGCGTACGATTTGCTATTTTCGATTTACTATTTCGTTCCCTTGATTTGCTAAATCGTGGAGGGGAACGAAATAGTATGTCGTACGCACAATTTATAAATTGAGGGAATGACATAGTAAAGCGTGCACACGTTTTAGCAAATCGAGGGAACAAATTAGCATGTTGTGCGCACGATTTATAAAGCGTGTGCACGATTTAGCCTACTATTTTTTTTCCTGCATGTCATGTGCGGGGCTCCGTAATTATTGTTGTTATCATTGCGTTGTTACTACTAGCTGTATGACTCAGTCAGTTTAACTATAGCAGTTGTATTTGGTGTGATAGCTACCATGTAAACTTACTGAAACTACTGTTGTTGTCACATTTTAGAATGCCATTTGTAATATCTTTATTTGTATTTTCTTAAAGTACTTGATTGTTCATCAATAAGCATGGATTATGTTGTTTATCTAATGCGTGCTTTAACGACGCCATTTTGACCAGCGCAATTTTATTGTAACTGTGTCATTAATTTATATTACTGTTTCACGAAATGTATATTTAGAAGAACAGTAACTTGCAAAGATGTATATCTTAATTCAACAATGTTATATAATATTGTAACATTGTATTTCGACATTTCTACATTTGTAGTAAACCACACAGACACCCATATTTTTGTATACTTTGGACTTCTGGGCTATTGCACCTCTTTTTAATGGAAGAGTATGGCTGGAAGGGGAAAACCAGTTTAACGTACACAATATCAGTCACAAATAGTATTACATTTTTGTGACAAATGAAAGCATAAATAGTAAATATTTATGAACTAATGACTGTATAAACTATGGGCATGAGAAGCCACATTAGGCAGATTAACACAGAAAGACCACATAGGCCATGTTACATGAAAGGCCGCAATATGCCAATTATGTGAATAGCAGGAAGTGTAAAAAATAAAGCGCGGGACACTCGCGCTGCCGGACTCAGACCTGAAGTGCACGCAGCCAAAGCCACTAGATGACAGGCCTGCAACAATTAGCCAAAAAAGCGTAACAGCTAATGCTAACGCTGCGGCTGCCAGTACGCAGGAAAGGAGGGTTCCCTTTCGATACTTCACTTGTACTGCGTCTTGCTAGACGCTACGGGGAAACTCCTTTTCTCCGATAACTGAAGCATTATTCAATCACAGCAGTGAAACTGCACGGCCATTGGTTCATGCAGTTGGAATAAAACAATCCAATGACGGCACGGCGGAGCTACGCGAGCCTATGGCGAAGAAGCCCGCCAGAATGGGCGGGGCATCTGGCTATATAAGCAAGCACTTCACATAGGATCTCTGATTAATTCTCCTTCAGCAATGACGATCACTTCTCATCACTGAATCTACGAAACTTGAAGCCGCCTCGCCGACTACGAGCAGCAGGATCAAGCTGACACAGCGACCTCTCTCTCGCAGCTTCCAGCAAGCTAATCAGCACAGTGCTTCACAGCAGCCGGATCAGCTCACCGCTCTCGAGCAGCCAGGTGCCGAGCCACGTTCACTGAGGGAGAGCGCTCTCACTACGAGAGCGCAAAAGCGAGCTCAATGCTGACAGCGCTCAGCTGAATATGACATGATGTTCTCCCCTGACTCAGGTGAGACTCATAGAATATATTCACTCTGAAAGAGCATATTTCTCCGGCGTTTGTTATAAAATGCTGAACCTCAGAGCGCGTCTGTTGCCGGCTCCGCCCCCACAAGCCGCGTTCATTGAGAACGAGCGCTCTCACTATGAGAGCGTGAGAGCAAGCTCAATGCTGACAGCGCTCAGCTGAGTATGACATGACGTTCTCCCCTGACTCAGGTGAGACTCATGGAATATATATTTACTCTGAAAAAGCATGTTTCTCTGGCGTTTGTTGTAAAAGGAACAATGAAATTGCAAGACTGATTGAATGGTGAGCTCACGCCGGTCTATTCCTGCGTGTCTCATCCTCCCTGCAGCAAGGGGACTCCCCAGCTCTATGCACGCTGCGAGAGCGAGCACAGCACTGACAGCGCTCAGCTGAATGCAGTGCTAACAGCTCGTTAATGTATGATGTTCTCCCTCATGACTATCAATGGAGACTCATATAACTATTCTCTCTAAAAGAGCATTCTTCCTGAATATTTATGCCACCTGACACCCCGTTCAATTCCGGGTGCTGGAGACAATTTGTTTCTAAGCATTGGGCCTGCTCAAGTTCCCGCGCCCATGCAACTAATCGCTGTTATAGCAAACAAGATAAAACAAACATATCACGAGCGTCGGGTCCCCAGGCCATCCCAAGAGTGTCAAAATGGATTTTTGAGACAATAAAGCGAGGTCATGTACTTCAATTTGCTCAAAAACCCCCGCGCTTTAGCGGCGTGGTTCCCACCTCAGTGGGAGCGAGGACGCTCGCATCCTGCGCTCTGAGGTGAATAATTTGCTGGCTAAAGGAGCCATAGAAGGTCTGCCAGCTCAGAGCGAGTCAGGCTTCTACAGCCATTACTTCCTCGTCCCCAAGAAACGAAGTGCCCTCTTATATAGCCAGATGCCCCGCCCATTCTGGCGGGCTCTGGCGGGCTTCTTCGCTGCAGGCTCGCCCAGCTCCGACGCACCGTCATTGGTTCATTTTATTCCAAATGCACAAACCAATGGCCATGCAGTTTCACTGCTGTGATTGAATAAGGCTTCAGTTATCGGAGAAAAGAAGTTTCCCCGTAGCGTCTAGCAAGACGCAGTACAGTGTATTGGGTCTGTGCAGGTCTTAAAGTGACAGCAGCCTAATAAACCAGCTGCTGTCTTTGTGATTAAAGGGTTAGTTCACCCAAAAATTTAATTTCTGTCATTAAGTACTCACCCTCATGTCATGTAATCTTCAGAACACAAATTAAGATATTTTTGATGAAATCCGAGGGTATCTGATCCACTCATAGGCAGCAACGTCATTGCACCTTTAGAAAGGTAGTTAACCCTTAAGGTCGGGACACACGAACCCGACGTCAAAGAACTAGCGTCAGCGAAAGCTGACAGTGTTGTTGCCTCACGTTGGGGAGACTTGTCGGGGAAAAAAATATGTGCTTGAACACACCGAAAGAACTTCAGCCCACTGTCAACTAGCATGCGCGTTCTGCAATCGGCTGTTCCGTGCCCAGAACACACCACGTCAGCTTATATTGATTAGCTTTACCTCACAGCCTTCAGCCATGTTCTCTCACAAAACGAAACTACTGTGTGTTGCGTCTGAGTGAGACTGATGCTTAAAACTTTGCTTAAAGGGTTAGTTCACCCAAAAATGAAAATAATGTAATTTATTACTCACCCTCATGTCGTTCTACAGCCGTAAGACCTTCGTTAATCTTCAGAACACAAATTAAGATATTGTTGATGGAATCCGATGACTCAGTGAGGCCTCTATTGAGAGCAAAGCCATTGAAACTCTCAAGATCCATAAAAGTACTAAAAACATATTTGAAACAGTTCATGTGAGTTCAGTGGTTCAACCTTAATATTATAAAGTGATAAAAATACTTTTTGTGCACCAAAAAAAAGCTAAATAAAGACTTTTCAACATCTATATGGGATTTCAAAACACTGCTTCAGAGCTTTACGAATCAAAACAGTGAATCGGAGCGCCAAAGTTATGTGATTTCAGCAGTTTAGTCGCTTGATAGGAGATCCGAGTCACTGATTCGAAACAAATAATTCATAAAGCTCAGAAGCTTCATGAAGCAGTGTTTTGCAATCGGCCCATATAGATATTGTTGAAAAGTTGTTATTTTGTTTTTTTTGGCACACAAAAGTATTCTTGTCGCTTTATAATATTAAGATAGAACCACTGTAGTCACATGAACTGTTTTAAATATGTTTTTAGTACCTTTATGGACCTTGAGAGTTTGAACGGCTTTGCTCTCAATAGAGGCCTCAGCAAGCCATCGGATTTCATCAACAATATCTTAATTTGTGTTCTGAAGATGAATAAAGGTCTTATGGGTGTTGAACGACATGAGGGTAAGTAATAAATGACATTTTCATTTTCACTTTAATGTTAAACAGTATTTATTAATTGTCAGTTGTTCAAATCACGGTAATTGAATACGTTTTAATGATAATTAAAACCTGAAACAGTAATACTAACCATGGGGAATTTTATCATGATTTATCATCAAACCGGTAATCGTTTCATCCCTAAACCATATACACAGAGTAATTAAGAGATATACAGTATTATTAAGGTAGACAGTTTTGTTTATTATAATGGGAGAATGTGATTCTTTTATCAATATAACTTTTTTTTTTTTTTTACATGTAAAACCATTTTCTGTTTAAAAGTTTTAATTTGAGAAATCTATAGCCTGACAGAAGAGATGGATGTTTTAAATGAGTCTACCAGCAGAAGGTGACAAATTACTTCACTGAACGTTTATTTCTACCAGAAAGACTCAAGAGGGCAGGTGGACGTTTGCATGTTATTTATTAGATACAGTATTAACAGATGGTAGTGAGCTACAATGGTTCATGTTTAGTTGTATAGAAAAATTCTTTGGCGTAGGCCCCATCCTTAATCCAAATCCTGGGGATGCAGATTTGGCTGATCCTGCCTGAGAATGAAGGATGGATACCCCTGATGGATGGACAGGGGCCAACCTGGTGGTGGTGGGGAGGATGGAGGTGAACGTCAGCATCATCAACTGCAAATGTGAATTCTGTGCTTATATATTCCAGGTGTCAAACAGTGATTGGCCAGACCTATTATTATGAATGAATGACGTGGCATTAGAGTCATCCTGGTGGAAACTTTGTTAAAAGCTATCATTTCTGCAAAATATGTTGTATTCTTTTCTAAAACTCCTGGTTTATGCTTTAATCTGGGGAAATGTGAATTAATTGCTTTGGTGTCCCTACTTCTCTGTTAGGTGCAGTGTGTAAATTTTAGTGGCATCTAGCGGTGAGGCTTGGAATTGCAATATAGAGAAGCTAAGGTGGCCATCACTGGAAAAAGATGTCGTCGTCTGAGACAGCAGAGAGTAGCTTGTCAATCAAACATGCTCTGTAGAGCCGTTTGTCCATTTTGGGCTACTGTAGAAACATGCCGGTGTATGTAGATAGAAATGGCTCATTCTAAAGCAATAAAAACATTTCATTTCATTACGTTTGGTTCATTATATAAGGTCTTTATACACCACTGAAAACATAGTTATGCATTTCTGTCAATAGATCCTCCTAAAATTTACACATTGCACCTTTAAATATATAGGGATAACTTTTTCCAAGGTATGGATTTTCCGAAGGTTAGGTGATTGCAGAGCCAGATTGGACAAATGACTGTAAAAACATCTCATTTTTTGGCCAAATACTGCTTATTAAAGTGGATTCAAATGCATCTGCATATTCTCGTTACTTTTTGAAATTTAAAAAAATGTGGTATTGATTTTCTCGTTACAAAAGCATTTAAGGCCTATTTGTTTTTCATCAAGTTATTATACTGTTACTGTAAACATAACTTCACTTCACAATCTTATTCAGAAAGAAATCACTTTTTTAGAGATATGTTAGAGGAAACGTACATTTTCTATTGTTCATTTTTACAATGCAGATTGAATTTTTTTGCAATATGATTTGTTCTTCAGAAGGTATAACTTATAAACATTTTTACAATTTCTTCTTAGAGACGTATTCCAAAGTCTGTTGTTCTAATGCTCATAAATTCAGTGCCTCATATGACTGATAGGGGTGTAACAATATATCATGTCACAATATATCACAATACAATTATGCAACAACATGTATCGTGGATAGTGACAATATGTATTGTGTATAGTTCACCCAAAATGTGAAAATTACTGTGTGAGAAAAAATTCAAGTTTACAGAGTTTTAGTGTCAGTACTGCATTAGGATACTATATATAATGTTGAATGTAATGTATAATATGCAATGAGGGAATATTTGTGGGTAAATATTTTTGTATTTTCAGCTTCAGAATCATGAATATTTTTATTCTGGTGTCACCATTGTCCTGTGCATTGGGTTACTAGCACCCAAATTTAAGCCTATTCATTTCCACCCCAATGTAATACTAGATTTAGCATTTTAATCAACAGTACATTTTTTGTTAACCTTTTACCTTATGTCTTGGAGAATAGTGACTGGATCTAAAACCTTCAGATGACATACAGCTCACATCTCCCTCACTGTAAGTTACCGAAAGTGAAACCACACTCAATTTTCGGTTATGAGTCCTGAAAATTTACAGATGTGAGTTCGATTATAGAATGCGGTTGTCACTCCCGAAAATAACCGTACTGTGTGTGAACGTAACCGTATTCTGCTGCTGTGTGAACATGGCCTAAGATAATTCAGCTCCTTTTTTTTTTAATAAAGTTTAATTATATGAAGTGACTGATATGAATATGAGTTTTTTTTCATCTCTTACAGTGTCTTTGTGTGTAAGTGATGAGAGAGTTGTTTATGAATAAAGGTGCTCTATGTAAGAATGACAGCTAGTGGTTGAAATGGGTACTGCAGTCCAAATTCAAAATATTGTTTGCCCCGCCCCCTCCTCCTCAGACTTGACGCTCACGCAGGTTGCCAGTTTGAAGACACGCAACAGGAGCGAGCTCAATTGACATTTATTGATTCTAAATGCTTAATATGTTTATTTTAGACCAAACAGATGTCCACGTGTATAGTCAAGAGCTGAATGAAGAGAAAAACCATGATAGCACAAAAAATAATTTATCACAAAACAGAAGAACTACAAAGACCAACAAGTCTTTCACTTGCCCTGAGTGTGGAAAGATTTTCACACTAAAAGGAAGCTTTAAAAAGCACCAACTAATTCATACTGGAGAGAAGCTTCACACGTGTCTTCAGTGTGGAAAGAGTTTCATGCTAAAAAGCCACCTTAACAGACACATAAGAATACACACTGGAGAGAAACCTCACGCATGTCTTCATGTGGAAAGAGTTTTTCACAAAAGATTCATCTTAGTCGTCATCAGCGCTGTCATGAAAAACCATTCAGCTGTGATCAGTGTGGCAAGACGTTTAGATCCTTATCATATCTCAACAAAGACCTGACTTTGAGCACACAAGATATATGTAGCTGTGCGCACAAAGTCCAAACGTCACAAAAAAAAAGTATATAAAAAATGCATAGAAATTCTTTAGGTCTATAGTTTCAAAAAATTGTTTGGTTTGAACAGAAATCTCTGATCTCCAAAATACTTAAAGATCATGTTTGGCCTACCTTTTCTTACACCCCAATAATACTGAACAACATGACTGAATATATTGCTTTGCTGTCCAATTAAAATGAAGAGACAACATTGTCTCTTTTAATAGCCTGCTAATATTTCCATAAAGAGACACTTAATAACCCATATTATATTTGATTAGTAACATCTTTATATCACTGTATCGTCTACATGAGCCTTTGGTGCTTGAAACCCAGTAAAGGCCTCTTGCAGCTATTTTGTATGTTAAAACTTACAAGTCATTTGATGATTGGACATCGCTATTGTTTTTGCACTGTGTGTGGAGTTTTCACGCATAATAAGCTAATGCTGGACCTATAAAATAACTTTACTGCACTTGAAGTTTGCCCTGCTACTGTAATCATTAACAAAACGTGTTTATCAGGCTTGAGATTGAGCACTTCACAAGTAAAAGTAAATGTTCAGAGTTCATGTTTCTCCGTTTAAACAGCCAGAATCGATTCTATATGGAGAATCAAATGTTTATAGTAACCTTTATAAATACTAAGCCATGATTTTACCTGTAGCTTCTTGAAAGAAAAGGTGGAGGAAGTTTTTAATCTGCATGTTGATCAAGGTGAGTGTTCAGGTCTCGAGACGCTTTACAGGTGACTTCCGTGTTAATGTTTTCTCTGAAGGACGTAAATACTTCTTTGAAATGTATTTGAAATTTTTCATTTTAATTCAAATTAACGGGGTTTCACTGTTTTTTTCCCTTTGTGTTAATAATATACAACTAACATTGTGTGTTTGAGTGAATGCCACGTCTCATGATCCTGTTTTCAGACTCTTGGTATCCGTTTAGCTGAATTATTGTTTGGCTGTCATTTCCATCCAGAGTTGGAGACCAGATTCTGTTTCAACTGTTCAGATTCATCATGGATGACACATGCAGAGATTTTTCTGCAGGATGCAGGTACTTTAAATAAATATTCTATTAAATCACATTTAAAAGATAGAAGATAAAGCCTCCAGGGAAACATTTTATGTGTGTGTATGTTTTTTAAATTAAAAGTGAAAAGTTTATTAAAAACAATAAACCATAAAAGCTCATCAAAAAGGGCTTTTTGATGAACAATATACTTTTAGGACCTTATATTAAAATGATTATCTTCATAAAGGATTTGTTATGTTACAGTTACATTTCAGGAGAAGAGATCAGAACCAGAGCTCAGATGTGTGTAATATTTATATTTTTTTTATATGAGGCATTCAAGTTATTATAGTATTCATAATAGAATTAGGCAGAGAGACATGAAATTGCTTAGTGCGGTAGGCTACAGGTATTGTATCAAAGACATGATTAATTTATTTATATTATGTTGTTTTATATAAGGTAGCCTATATTTATCATATTGTTGTTTTCATATTAAATATTAGGCAGAGAGACACGTATAAGAAAGCACTTGGTGTGCAGTTTATGGTTTTTGTATCAACATTGTAAATGTAAAGATCATAAGTGTTTTTAATGATAAATGAATGCAGCAATTCAAATGATTTACTTTAATCTCTCTTTGTTATAGTTCAGTTGACCAGAAGAGATCAGAACCAGAGACCAGCTGTGTGTCTGTGAGGAGTGACAGGTCTATGGATCAACCACTAAATTTCAAGTATAACATTTTTTTTAGATTAAATTTAAATTATTCTGTTATAAACAGCAAGCAGATACTGACCACAAAGTAAAATATTTTTTTGTTTGTTTTTTATTACAGTTGTAACCTTTAGAAAGTGCAATGTTAATAAGTTCATTAACAACCATTGGCAAAATGAAGGTAATATCAGAGTGTCTGATTCCTGATTCTCATGTTGTTTAAGGTCAATCCAGCCACCCAGATCAGCCGTAACAAAACCCATCAGTAAGAAGAATGACCAGTCCATGAATCAACTACAGGACTTTAATGAAAGCGGGTATCCCGCTGTCAGGTAAATTGTAGGGTTTTTATTGTTGATTTTGTTGCAGTGTATCATCACCTGCATAATACAGAAAAGAAGACATTTTATTCTTTTACACATGTAATAATGTGGTATTCTAATTTTACAGCCATGAAGTCCTCAACAGGTTTAGATCAAATCTGATGAAGAAGTTTGAGTGTCTGTATGAGGGAACAGCACAGCAGGGAAACCCAACACTCCTGAATGAGATCTACACAGAGCTCTACATCACAGAGAGTGAGAGTGGAGAGATCAGTAATGAGCATGAGGTGAGACAGATTGAGACACAATCCAGGAGAGCAGCAGCAGAGGACACACCGATCAAATGCAATGACATCTTTAGACCTTTACCTGGACAAGACAAACCCATCAGAACTGTGCTGACAAAGGGAGTCGCTGGCATTGGAAAAACAGTCTCTGTGCAGAAGTTCATCCTGGACTGGGCTGAAGGGAAAGAGAATCAGGACGTCCAGCTCATATTTCCACTTCCTTTCAGAGAGATCAATTTGATGAAGGACAAAACACTAAGTCTTTCAGATCTTCTTCATGTCTTTTTCCCTGAAACAAAAGAAATAGAAATATCCAGTGACAAATATAAAGTGTTGTTCATCTTTGATGGACTGGACGAGTGTCGTCTGTCTCTGGATTTTCAGAGCGATGTGAGGTTGTGTGATGTAAGTGAATCAGCCTCAGTGGATGTGCTGCTGACGAACCTCATTACAGGGAATCTGCTTCCCTCTGCTCTCATCTGGATCACCTCCAGACCAGCAGCAGCTGATCTCGTCCCCTCTGAGTGTGTCCATCGAGTGACAGAGGTACGAGGATTCAATGATCCACAGAAGGAGGAATACTTCAGGAAGAGAATCAGTGATCAGAGTCTGGCCAATACAATCATCTCACACCTGAAGTCATCAAGGAGCCTCTACATCATGTGCCACATCCCAGTGTTCTGCTGGATCTCAGCCGCTGTTCTAGAGAAGATGATGAGTGAAGCAGAGAGTGGAGAGATTCCCAAGACTCTCACTCAAATGTACACACACTTCCTGATCCTTCAGACCAACATCAAACATGAGAAGGACTATGAGAAGAACGTGACAGATGAAGACATGATCCTCAAACTGGGGAAAGTGGCTTATCAGCAGCTTGTGAAAGGCAATGTGATCTTCTATGAGGAAGACCTGAGAGAGTGTGGCATTGATGTGACAGAAGCATCAGTGTACTCAGGATTGTGCACTCAGATCTTCAGAGAGGAGTTTGGCTGGTATCAGGGGAAAGTCTTCTGCTTTGTTCATCTGAGCATTCAGGAACATCTAGCGGCTCTATATGTGCACCTCTTTTTTATAAAGAACTGTTCACAGTTTTTCTCTAGTGTGTACTCTGACCTCTCAATGTTTTTCATGTATACTTTATCTGACCTACATCAGAAGGCTGTGGATGAGGCTCTACAGAGTAAAAATGGACATCTGGATCTTTTCCTGCAGTTCCTTCTGGGTCTGTCAGTGGAGTCTCATCAGATTCTCCTTCAAGGACTAATGAAACAGACAAGAAGGAGATCTGATAGCAATGAGAAAACAGTTGAGTACATCAAGATGAAGATCAGGACCATTGACTCTCCAGAGAAATCCATCAATCTGTTCCACTGTCTGAATGAACTGGGTGATCATTCACTAGTGAAGGAAATACAACAGTATCTGAAATCTGGAAGAATAAGTAAAGTCAAACTCTCTTCATCTCAGTGGTCAGCTGTAGTTTTTGTGTTGTTGACATCAGAGAAGAAGCTGGATGAGTTTGATATTAGTACATTTGCTGGAGGAAACAACAACACTGAAAAACTGAAGATTCTTCAGAAGCTGCTGCCTGTGATTAAAGAATCCAGATCAGTTAAGTAAGTATCACTGAGGACAATCACTTCACTGTTAAAACATTAATAAAATAAAAGCTCATAAATCTTCAGTTCTGCAGATGCTATCTAGAGTTTAGTGGTCAGTATTTATGTATATTTTTCAAATCAATAACACCATACATTTTTAAGGTCAGAGAAGTTGCATATGAAGCAATAATTCAGGTATATCGGACATTAAAAATGTGTTTGCAAATAAAGAAAAAATTGAAATATTTATCATGTTTAAACCACCGACATTGTGCAGTAAGTAAATATTATTGTCTTTCTTAAATGTCATCCATCAAACATATTGATTTTTGCTTTAAGTTTGTACTTTCTCTTTAATAATGGATTTACTGCTAAACTGATCTGAACTGAGAGAGTGAAGAGTGTGTCATTGTTCTCTACAGGTTGATTGATTGTGGTCTCACAGATAAAGGCTGGGCTGCTCTGACTTCAGCTCTAAGATCAAACCCCTCACACCTGAGAGTACTGGATCTGTCTAAGAATAAATTTTCAAATTCAGTGAAGCTTCTCTCTGCTGTACTGGAGGATCCTCACTGCAAACTGGAGATACTGAGGTAAGATCATCTTTCTGATAGTCACATATATCTTTGTCATCAGTATGATGAATCCTTAAATGTAAACTTTAGAACTAATACCATCTTGCAAAATAAAATGTTCAGTAATGTAAGGACCACCCGTCTTTTCAGCGTCCCTGTGAAATTTACTTCATTTTTAGAATTTAGTTTCAATTTTACTTTTGCTGCACGCTTAATCTGACTCCAATTTCAATTTATTATTACTTTTAGATTGTGTTTCTAATTAGGAATTAATCATAACTATTGGTTATGTGTTAATTTAGGTATTTGATTATTCTGAGCACCCCATACTTTCAATTATTCGTTCATTGTATTGCATAGAGAACTTACATTGGATGGTTGCAGCCTCATGGATACAAACCGGTCAGTTCTGGTCTTAGACAGAGGATGCAGGGTGAATATCTACCTTTAAGTCGGTCGCACTCTGCTTACTCATAACAAAAAGCATAGGTTTTGTATATTCATGAAAACTGCAACTTACTAAGGCAGTGATAGTCAGAAATCGAAAAAGGTCTCAAATGATGCACCCCATGCTCCATTCATTGAGCCTTCCATATGATCTATCCTGAACACAGATTTGCAGTAATACCAGACTCCACTTTAATCTACCAGAAATAATGATTTAAGAATAATGCAGAATAAATCAAGAATAACATTCATTGTCAGGTTAAAATATATCAGGCCAATTACACAATTAAAAAATTAGAAGCCAATTCAGAAATAATAAATACATAACATTAATTGCTCAAAGATGATTCTAAGAGTAAGAAATGCATACACACTGCATTGGGGTTTCTGTCTATAGATTTTCTCCAAATGGCTGCTCTGCCACCTTCCCTTAAATACACAGACCAGAACAAAAGGATTGTACATATTTACTGCACCTGTTTTGGTGGAGAGAACTTCTTAGAGAACTTTCAGTGACTTGAGCCAGGGGGAAAGGAAGGGAGTAGGGGGGTGATGAGTGAGGAGGGTTTGGGCAAGGCTATTTCTTTGAGATCTTCTCTCCAGATGAGTTTTATTGCTTTATTGTAGAGTGTTTGATCTAAAACACTAAATCTTAACTCAAATGACTGAAGATGAAGTTAATTTCACTCATCTTCATCACATCACATGACCTGCTGCTCCTGTTTTTGACCTATCAAACATTTACTGAAGGTTCATGATGAACAGGGTTTAATCTTAGTGATTCAGTGCTCTTCTTCTGACCAGCACAAATCCAACAAGTGTTTCTGTACCAAAGCAAAGGCAATGGAAAATGACTGCTTCACAACATCATCTTGTGACGTTAAAAACCTTCACATGGACACATTCTCTAACTTGTGAAGATAAAAATCCCTCTGTTGAACTTTGAGTGTGCAGTCTGCCATCATCACTCAGTTATGGAAACAAACAAAATGTTGCTCAGTGCTTATTCATCTCTTCAGCAGCTTTATTCAGCATAACTTGAATGAGCATCAGCTCAGTACAACATAACGACGTATTTCGTCACAATGTAACATCATCACGTTCAAATACCTTCAAATAAAACAATAGGCAATTCGGCTGATACCGTAATACAATGTGTAAGAGTGCAGATTACACAACAAGAACAAGGAAAGTAATTAAAATAAGTAATATAACAAAAATGAATTATATGATTGAAAGGAACAATTAAATATTTATTTTTTGTTTTTCTTTTACCTTGTTTAGACATGTTTTGGTGCAATGTTATGGAAATCACGTAGTCATTGTAAGTCTAACTGTAAAGTTCAATTTCACTTTCATTTGTCATTTTGTGAAGTTTTAAGATTGTTTTTGGGATTGTATTTGAACCACCACCGTGCTTTAAAAAAGCATATCTAGCAGATATAGGCCCAGTTTCACAGACGGGGCTTAGCCTAAGCCAGGATTAGGCCTTAGTTCAATTAGGATATTTAAGTATCTTTTATAAATGTACACTAGAAAAAAAATATTACTGGTGTACACCTTGAGACAAAACGATGGCACTGACATATTTTAAGATATGTCAGTATAAGTAGCTTTCAGTTAAAACAGCTCAAACATGCATTTTAGTCTAGGACTAGCTTAAGCCTTGTCTGTGAAACCAGAGGATAAGCTTACATCTGGTTATCTCTGTATAGAATTGTGACTTGTTAATCAAATTTAGTCCGTTTATTTTTTTTGTACCTGTTAAATTGATCTGAACTGAGAGAGTGAAGATTGTGTCATTGTTCCCTACAGTTTGAGTAATTGTGGTCTCACAGATGAAGGTTGGGCTGCTCTGACTTCAGCTCTGAGATCAAACCCCTCACACCTGAGAGATCTGGATCTGTCATGGAATAAAATAAGAAATTCAGTGACTCTTCTCTCTGCTGTACTGGAGGATCCTCACTGTAAACTGGAGAAACTGCGGTAAGATCATAATTGACTCTCACACATGAATCACAATGTAAAGTATATTTGAAGTGTTCAGCCTCTTTCTGCTGCTGTGAGTTCAGCTGATTGAGCTGTAAATGATTGAACACATGAGCTGCTCCTCAGTCACATGATACTGCAGGACTGAGAGTCACACTTTCACACAATCAACATTTCAATCTCAACTTTACACAGACTCATATCAAAGAAAAACACAGAATGTCAGTGTATTGAAGGGTTTGAAGAGGAACTCAGTGCTGATCAACTGTTCAGCTCAGTCACATGAAGACAGGTTTTAGGTTTTTTTTTCTTACAGAAAGAGGGGTGTTGAATCTTTATTTTTCTGATCTTCTGATCTTTATTGATTCAATAAGATTTTAATGAGACAAGAAAGGGGAAGATTTTCTGTCTAACCCAGACTGAACCATCTGAAAGAAAATGTTCAGAGATGTAGTGCTCACATAACACAAAATGAAAATGATCAAGTAATATTAAATAACTAGTTTGTGCTTTTTTCTTTGCTCTCTGATTGCAATGAGTATTTTTTAAAATCTCCTAAATTCCTTTAAAGGGGGTGTGAGGGGTTTCTGCAAAAAGAGCATAATTATATGACATTTAACATAACATTTATTCATTTGGCAGACGCTTTTATCCAAAGCTTTAGACAATGCTCAGAGTATCATATGCTACAATAGAGAGGGATTAAAGGAAATGGAAGGATAGGTAATGAAAGGATAGGTTTTTTTACATGACGCACCACCCAGCATACCCGGTTAAAAAAGTCACTGCTCGCCACTTTGTCACAAGGTCAGTGCTATTATTGTGGAGTGATGGAAACAAACTAAGAAATTGTCATTTTCTGCTTTTAATGAAGTTTTCAATGTGTACGTTTTTATTCTTGGTTTTAAATATTTTAAAAGAAAGGATGAGGAATGCTTGCTTGCTTTTCTAGTAGGTCAAGTGAAAATGTCAATTTAAGCATGAAACAAAGAATTGATTTAGGAGTTGACTGGGATGTAGAGACTGTTTTCAAACAGCTTTTCAAAGCAAAGATAAAACATTATTATTTTTTAAATCCTGTATTAATTTAATTTTGAAACAATCTGGGCTGGATTTCCCAAAACCTTCTTAACTCTACGTCATTCTTAATTTATACCTTAAGCTGTACCTTAACATCAATATGTGTTTCCCAAAACGTTCTTAGTTAAGTATACCTTCTGTAAGTCATTTGTTCGTAAGGTTTGTCTGGACCACTCTTAGCTATACCTTATCACTGTTGACAGTCTATACGAATATAATTCTGAAGTTGTAAAACACCTAGTGTTCAATTAGGCTAATGGCAAAGAATAAAATGCAAAGATTTTCATGCAAAGAATAAAACTGTCATTACACTGACCTGTGTCATTACACAGGTAAGTAACAGGTAGGAGACTGTATGTGTGTATGACGAGACCAGACGCTGGAGTTAAGGTTGTGCATGTTTAAGTAGGGTGTGTTGATGAGGAAGTGCATGTGTGAACGAGTGGGTGGATCTGGTGATGATGGGCTGACTGGTGTATGGGATGGTTGTGTCTCCGTGACACTACCCCCTCCTCCACGGGCGGCTCCCGATGCCCGGAATGTGCGACGAAGGGGCCTACCTCGACCTCTAGGTGCTGGACGGTTCGGATGATCAGTGTGGAATTGTGTGAGGAGAGATGGATCCAGAACATCTCGAGCAACCCATGATCATTCTTCAGGGCCGTAACCCTCCCAGTCGATGAGATATTCTAGTTGGTTGCCCCGTCGCCGTGAGTCGAGGATGGAGCGGACCCAGTAGATGACCTCTTTGTCCACCAGCTCGGGAGGAGGAGGTACCTCATCACCACCAGATCCTGTAAGGGGAAAAGACAAAGGGTCAGTGAATGGTTTTAACAGGGAGACGTGAAATGAAGGAGAAATTCTGTACTGTGCTGGTAAGTTCAACCTGTAGGTGATTTCATTGATCTGCCTCTGCACTGTAAAGGGACCTACGTAACGGGGACTCAGCTTTCGGCAAGGCAGGCAGAGACGGATGTCCCAAGTAGATAGCTTTCTGACTGGGTTGGAACTGTGGAGTGGGTGCTCCGCGGGGTCAGCATGTCTCTTGTGTCTCCGCACAGCCTGCTGGAGATGCACATGGAGTCCACACCCTCTCGCTCTGTTGGAACCAGTGATTGACAGCTGGAACCTCCAATGGTTCACCGGACCAAGGGAACAGAGGAGGTTGATAGCCGAGGATACATTAGAATGGTGTGAGTCCGGTGGTGGATTGCCTGAGGGAATTCTGGGCATATTCCGCCCTGGGGAGGAATCGGCTCCAGCTGTCATGATTCTGGTGACAATAGGACCACAGGTAACTCCCAATCTCCTGGATCTTGCGCTCAGTCTGGCTGTTGGTTTGAGGGTGATAGCCCGAAGAAAGGCTGACAGTCACACCAAGAAGCTTGAAGAAGAAGAAGCTTTCCACACTCGGGAGATGAACTGGGGACCTCGGTCTGATACGATGTCTTCAGGCAGACCGAAATGGTGAAACATGCTGGAATAGAGCTTCAGTGGCCTCGAAGGCAGTTGGCAGTCCTTTCAGAGGGATCAATTTATAGGCTTTGGAAAAGTGATCCACAATGACGAACACGCAGGTGTTTTGATCTGAAGGAGGGAGATCAGTCATAAAGTTTATGCCCAGATGAGACCACAGCCGATGTGGAACAGGGAGTGGAATCAGCTGTCCTCCGGCAAGTTTCCATGGAATGCTGGTGATGGCGCAGACTGAGCAACCCTTAAAGAATCAGAAGATGTCCTGGGTCATGGAGAGCCACCGGTAATTTTGACGTAGGAGCAAGAGGCTACGATTACTACCTGGGTGTCCAGAGCCCGGAGAGGAATGAGCTCCATGAGGGGTTGACGAAGAACAGATGGAACATAGAGAAGCCCCTCAGGACCTCCTGGCGGAGCAGGTTTGGAGTGGGTAGCTTGAGAGATCCCCCTGCCACTGTGAGAGTACCGCTCCGACCCCAGTGGTGGAAGCATCCACCTCAACGACGATGGGAGATCTGGGTCAGGATGAGCCAGAGTCAGATTCCGAGAATAGATGAGGATAGCGTCGATATATACTATGACAAATCTTTGGAGGAACTCCCGGAACACTTCATTCATGTATCCTTGGAAGACTGAAGGTGATTTGGACAGGCCATACGGCATAACCCGGTATTCATAGTGCTTAGATAGAGTGATAAAGGCGCTCTTCCACTCACCACTTTGGCAGATGCGAATCAGATTATATGCGCTCCGCAGGTCTAGCTTCGAGAAGATGTGAGCTCCGCACAGCTGTTCCAGAGCTGCTGGGACCAGAGGAAGAGGATAGCTATACTTTACTGTTTGAGAGTTGAGATGACAATAATCAATTGTCATCAGATTAGCTCCCAGGTAGCAGGTCAATGGCACAGTCCCATGGCCGATGAGGAGGTAATTTCGTAGCCAACCGCTTGCTGAATACATCCTGGAACGCCATGTACTCAGAAGGAATCGTCACTTTGCTCTCAGTTTCTGGACTTTTGACAGAGGTGGAACAGAGAGGAACATCAGGTTGGACTGGACTTGGTCTGAGAGTGGAGGGCTGGAACCTTGGTGACAGGAGATAGGCAGTTCAGGAAACAGAATTCACTCCATTTCAGAATTTCCCCCATGTTCCAGGCAACTTGGGGTTGGTGTTGTGACATCCAAGGGCGTCCCAGGATGAACGTGATCTTCTCGACGTGAAGGCAGCCGATGCGGAGCGTCAATGTGGGGGAGAAGTGACTGATGCGACCATGGCCCAGCAGCTTTCCTTGGATGGTGTGAATGGTAAATTCCTGGGAGCAGCGTTTCCTCCTGACATGGAGCTTTTGGAGTAACTGATGAGAGATGAAGTTCCCCGCTGAGCCGGAGTCAATGAGGGCTTGCACTGAAATACAGATTTGTGGGGTTAGAACATGTATAGTAGTTCTGGTTAGAGGAGCAATTTTAGGAGGAAGTTGAATTGTACTCACCGCTGGGCGTGGTGGTCGAACGGAACAGGTGGTAAGAATGTGTCCTTCTCCCCCACAATACAAGCACAGCTGGTTGAGGATCCTTCTTTGACACTCCGCATGAGTAAGATGATACGAGTCGACTTGCATAGGTTCTGGTGCTGGAAGGGTGACAAATGGAATGGAGGGCGGAGGATTTGCAACGGGTAAAGGCCAGAGTTTGGAATTGTAGAGCTTAATTACTGACAGACTGATTTCCCTGACCTAAATTATACAGTTTCAGAGTTCAATTCAGAGTTCACAGAGAGTTCAGATGCAGTTTGACCAAATACCTCCTATGACTAATAAATGCTGTGAGCGATGTGGTTACCTGGGCGTTGGAATTCCACAGGGATTGTGACCATTGAAGTGCTTTACCAGACAGCAGGGAGATAACAAATGCCACTCGAGCTCAGTCATTAGAGAATTGTTGAGACTGCATCTCGAAATACAGCGAGCATTGGAGAATGAATCCGTTGCAATCCTCCGCCTCACCGGTGAATGTCACTGGTCGGGCCATGGGACTGGCAGAGGCAGTAGGAGAAGCAGCGGGAGTGGATGGTGTGAGAGATTGATGAACTGCTTGGACGATGTCTGCAAATGGATTGGATGAACGATTACTTCCAGGGCTTGTTGCACTCTGCATTTTGTGGTCTGGTCTTCTGTCACAGAACAGAAGGCAACAGACAGGTAAGTAGAAATGTAAATGGAGTTTTTTTTTCACAGATGGTATCATACAACAGGATCTGGATGTTGCAATGGTGAGTAAAGCAGTTCGACAGAATCATATGAAGACTTAGCTGAGGAATAACTGGTCTTTCTCTTGCAGGTGATACATGGGCAGGCTGGACAGGAACACAGAGGGCACGGAGCGGACGACAGAAGACAGATAATGAGAGACTGGATACACGGAGTCAGGTAAGTCCACAGGTAAGTAACAGGTAGGAGACTGTACGTGTGTATGACGAGACCAGACGCTGGAGTGAAGGTTGTGCAGGTTTAAGTGGGGTGCGTTGATGAGGAGGTGCAGGTGCGGTGAATCAGAATTCCGGGGAGTCAATTTTGTGAGCCTCTGCCTTCTTGCTGTTGGCTGAATAGAAGTCAAATGTTAATTTTATTACCCTAATTAAGAAATGTAACAGGTTGGATTAGAGAACATTTAATTATGTGAAAGCATTAGACTATGTGGAAAAAGCTGCTGCACTGCATGATATCTAGTTATTTAAAGTCAAATGTCTGTAAAGCCATGTAGTCTACACCCATGAACCTTATATGCTTAAAGCTTTACCTGATTGAGTTATGTTTGTATTAAGGCTGGGAAGTGATTAAAATTTTTAATCTAATTAATTACATGATGTGGCGATTGATTAATCAAATTAATGTTTTTTAGATAAGTTAATTTACTGAAGACTACCAAGAAAGCTAGGATACTACGTTTTTTAAATTAATTCACAATATGTGCACATTTATTATTAATGTGGGGGACGATGCAATAGCGCTGCATGACAGATGTATCACATTTATTTTGTTTTTCCTTTTTATTTTGTTTGTCAGATTAAAGCCAATTCACCAATTTGGGGCTTTGAACTGACAAAAGAACAGAGTAAACGTTATAGTTAACTGCACAATCTGATATAAAACATGTCATCAGATTTTGATTGAAGAAAGGATTAGACTATTTTTATTACTTTCCATAAACATCAGAGTGTATTTAACAAAATGTATTTTTGGCTAGTAGCCTATTTAATGTCGATTTAAATGTCTGTAACTTAAAATAAACTTCATGTGGTTGAAAACACTGAATAGTTGTGATATGAAAAGCACTGAGCACGTCCATCTCCACCCAAAAGCACATTTGAATTAAGCAGTGAAAGTTCTGATCTTACCGGTGTTGTTGTACACTTCAAAGGGTTCAAATCGATCATCTTTTGCCTTTCTTATCTTGAATTATATGGACATTCTAACTGAATTCTATAGGCTATATCACACAGTGAGTTGATGCCCTGCATCATATTCATCATCAGTCAACTGTATGAAATGTAGGTCTGGGGGAGGGGCAAGTACGTTAAATGCGTTAAAAATTTTTATTAATCTAATTAACACGTTAAATTCCCAGCCCTAGTTTTTATACTTCATTTTTAGCTGCTGCCACATTCTTTTTTTTTTGCCCGTGGGATACCATGAAAATAAACATTTGTTCAATAACTTACCGTTCTGGTAGTTCTCACCTCTGATAATGTAACAGTGATTAAGAATTAAACTTACATATTGACACGGAAGTATGTGGACGTCTTTTTTTCGGGTGCTGTTGCCATGGTGAATCGTAATTTTAGAGCTCCATTGATCATGGCTTTTCATAGTCAGAGTCAATCTACACAGAGTTGAACCGAAAACTCAGGTAAGTCAAATCAGAGTTCAAGGTTTAACTTAGATTTGATTGAACCTCCTTATTGAAAAGGGCCCCTGGTCCTCTCTCATCCTTCACTGTCATTTCTCCTCCTTTTATGCTTCTGAAGTTCCTTTGTGAGAGATACGAGACCGGTGTGGCACGCAGGTGATGCTCATTATCAATCACGCCACTGGCCTCGCGCCGTTCTCTCACTGCTCTCGGCCCCGCCCTGCTTGCCACACTAATGTTGCAAAGAAAACATTTTGCATTTTGTTGACTGCATAGAATGAAATAATTAAGTTATGTTTTTTGTGGTTTTCTTTTAAAAAAGTTTTTATTAAATTCATCTCTCACTAATGAATCAGTACTTCATACATATTGTCACAGATATAAATAACTGTAAAATTAATTAATTAAAACAGATTTTGCATTAGACATAAAAAATATTTTGCTTTAAGTTTATACATTCTCTGTAATAATGGATCTATTGCTAAACTGATCTGATCTGAACTGAGAGAGTGTCATTGTTCTCTACAGGTTGCATGATTGTGGCATCACAGATGAAGGTTGTGCTGCTCTGGCTTCAGCTCTGAGATCAAACCCCTCACACCTGAGAGAACTGAATCTGTCTGAGAATAAAATAGGAGATTCAGTGAAGCTTCTCTCTGCTGTACTGGAGGATCCTCACTGTAAACTGGAGAGACTTTGGTACAATCATATTTGACTCTCAGACATGAAACACAATGTAAAATATATTTGAAGTGTTCAGCCTCTTTCTGCTGCTGTGAGATTATTTTTTGTACCTGCTAAACTGATCTGATCTGAACTGAGAGAGTGAAGAGTGTGTCATTGTTCTCTACAGGTTGAAATATTGTGATATTACAGATGAAGGTTGTGCTGCTCTGGCTTCAGCTCTGAGATCAAACCCCTCACACCTGAGAGATGTGGATCTGACTGGGAATAATCTAGGACAATCAGGAGTGAAGTTGCTCTCTGATCTAAGGAATGATCCACATTATAAACTGGAGGAACTAAAATAATGTGAGCATTTTTTTTAAGGCATTTAAACAGGCCTCATATGTGTGTTAATCAGCTCCACTTTAGTCTCCTTAAACTGTGTTTAACAAGAGTTTAATTCTTTGATGTAAATATGTTATATAATTATTAGGGCTGGGAAGTGAATACAATGTTTAATCTAATTAATTACATGATGTGGCTATTAATTGATCTAATTAATCGCAAATTTATCGTACATCAAATTTGGCTGAGAAATTATCCCCAAAAGATCATTTGAAGTCATTATTGTGTAAAGCATTACATAGACATTTCAAAAAGTAGAATCAGAAAGAAATATTTTGTTTGATTCAACAATTTGATTCAACATGAATTTATTACATGAACTTTTGGACCATGAGGTTGAGTAAATAATGACTGAATTTTAGTTTTTGGAAATATGAAATTGAAAGTAAACATATGGTCAACTGATGTTTTATGAACCATTTTCTTAGAGATGTTAATTTACTGAATGCTACCAAGAAAGCTAGGTTACTAAGTTTGTTAAATTAATTCACAGTATATGTAGCTACATTTATTATTAATGTGCGGGGCGATAGCGCTGTATGACAGATGTATCACTTTTATTTAGTTTTTCCTTTTTTATTCAAAACATTCACAAACTTGTTGACTATAGCCTTTCATGAACTATAGGATATATAGGCGCTGATCACCCACGGAAAAATATGAGATATTCTCCATTCATTTTAACCAATAAAAAACGACTGCAGTTTTCAGACGTGATGTTCTTTTCATTTTTATAGGCTAGTTCACTTGAGGCAGTCACTATGGCATTTTTTAACGACACGTCGAGCGCGCATCATTGTAATACATTAATGCGAAAGCGCATCAATGTAATGTGCAGCACGAATCTCTCCACAAAACTCTCTCAAATATTGTGTCCTCATGGCTCTACTCTGGCTCAGATATTACGTATGCGCGCTCGGTTATGGAGTGTGGACACCAACCGGTAGAAACATAAATCGGCGCCTATTGTCAAATATTTGAATGCGTTTTGTCTTTTAAAACACGTCGTCAGATTTTAACTGAAAAAAAAAAAAAAAAAAAAAAAAAGGATTAGCCTATTATTATCGCTTTCCATAAACATCAGAGTGTATTTAACAAAATGTATTTTTGGCTAGTAGCCTATTTAATGTCGATTTAAATGTCTGAAACTTAAAATAAACTTTATGTGGTTGAAAACACTGAATAGTTGTGATATAAAAAGCACTGAGCACGTGCATCTCTGGCTCAGCGCTAGCCAAAGCGCAAAATCACATTTGAATTTAGCAGACGTTCTTACAGATGTTGTTGTACGCTTCAAAGGATTCAAACTGATTGCACTTTGCCTTTCATATCTTGTGTTTTATGGACATTCTAACTGCATTCTATAGGCTAACTTTAAATTATTTTTTTCGTAATTAATTAATCTAATTAACACGCTAAAATTCACAGCCCTAATAATTATATGAATATTTTCATCTCTTACAGTGTCTCAATGCAGTTTTTCGTTCATATCTCTGACTAATATGAATATACTAATATCTCTGGCTGTTTTTTTCTGAAATGATCTCCTGATGTGATGTGACAACAGTAATGTCTCATACTCATATGTGACTGTCTGTGTGTTTTAGGGTAGGACTCTCAGTATTTAGACGTCAGTTCAGTTTCCTCAGGATCAGCTGATGGTGAATAAGGAGCTACAGAGACTGAAGACACAGAGACACACAGCGATCACACTGACATGTGTGTGACTTCACAGCAGTTTCTTGTTTTTTTTTTTTTTGGTGTCTGTTTTTGGTCTGTTCTTTTGAACTATGTATGTCATCAGATTTACATTATTACAGGATCTGAACTTACTGTATATTTTTAAGACTCTATTTTATAGATGAAAATAAGTGCCTAAAATCACCGTTGGCAATTTGGAGTAGTTTTGGATTCGCTAGATAATGCACTGCTTGATCACAATGTAGATGGTGTAAGACTGTATACACAGTAAGAGTGTGACAAAAGTGACAAAACTAGAACTAGAACATTGTAATCAACAAACCATATACACAGAGTAATTAAGAGATTTATTAAGGTAGACCGTTTCGTTTATTATAATGGGAAAATGTGATTCTTTTACATTTTTTACATGTAAAACCTTTTTCTAAGTTTAAAAAGAGATGTTTTAAATGAGTCTACCAGCAGAGGGCGACAATGCAAATTACTTCACTGAACGTTTACTTCTACCAGAAAGACTCAAGAGGGCAGGTGGACCTTTGCGTGGTATTTATTGGGTAAGGTATTAACAGATGGTAGTGAGCTACAATGATTCATGTTTAGTTGTATAGAAAAATTCTTTGGCGTAGGCCCTGTTATTAGTCCAAATCCTAGGGATGCAGGTTCGGCTGATCCTGCCTGAAGATGAAGGCAGGGGTGGAGTCTACCCCAAAAAGAAATTATAATTGATACCCACCAGTTTAGGCTCGATTTACTAAATCGTGCAAATTAGTATGTCGTGCGTACGATTTATAAATTGAGGTAACGACTTAGTAAAGCGTTTTATAAAGCGTGCACGATTTAGCCTACTGTTTTTTTTTTTTTTTTTTCCTGCATTGTCATGTGCGGGGCTCCGTAATTATTGTTATCGTTATGTTATTACTACTAGCTGTATGACTCAGCAGTTTCACTATCGCAGTTGTATTTGGTGTGATAGCTACCATGTAAACTTACTGAAACTACTGTTGATGTCACATTTTAGAATGCTATTTGTAATATCTTTATTTGTATTTTCTTAAAGTACTTGATTGTTCATCAGTAAGCATGGATTATGGTGTTTAACTTTAACGACGCCATTTTGACCAGCGCAATTTTATTTTAACTGTCATTAATTTATATTACTGTTTCACGAAATGTATATTTATAAGAACAGTGACTTGCAAAGATGTATATCTTAATTCAACAATGTTATATAATATTGTAACATTGTATTTCGACATTTCTACATTTGTAGTAAACCACACAGACACCCATATTTTTGTATACTTCTGTCAACCTGATTAAAGTTTTCTTTGGACCTCTGGGCTATTGCACCTCTTCTTAATGGAAGAGTATGGCTGGAAGGTGAAAAACAGTTTAACGTACACAATATCAGTCACAAATAGTATTACATTTTTGTGACAAATGAAGGCATAAATAGTAAATATTTATGAACTAATGACTGTATAAACTATGGGCATGAGAAGCCACATTAGACAGATTAACACAGAAAGACCACATAGGCCATGTTACATGAAAGGCCGCAATATGCCAATTATGTGAATAGCAGGAAGTGTAAAAAATGTAGCGCAAGACACTCGCGCTGCCGGACTCAGACCTGAAGTGCACGCAGTCAAAGCCACTAGATGACAGGCCTGCAACAATTAGCCAAAAAAGATAACGGCTAATGCTAACGCTGCGGCTGCCAGTACGCAGGAAAGGAGGATTCCCTTTCGATACTTCACTTGTACTGCATCTTGCTAGATGCTACGGGGAAACTCCTTTTCTCCAATAACTGAAGCATTATTCAATCACAGCAGTGAAACTGCAAGGCCATTGGTTCGTGCAGTTGGAATAAAACGATCCAATGACGGCACGGCGGAGCTGGGCGAGCCTATGGCGAAGAAGCCCGCCAGAATGGGCGGGGCATCTGGCTATATAAGCAAGCACTTCACATAGGATCTCTGATTAATTCTCCTTCAGCAATGACGATCACTTCTCATCACTGAATCTACGAAACTTGAAGCCGCCTCGCCGACTACTAGCAGCAGGATCAAGCTGACACAGCGACCTCTCTCTCGCAGCTTCCAGCAAGCTAATCAGCACGGTGCTTCACAGCAGCCGGATCAGCTCGCCGCTCTCGAGCAGCCAGGTGCCAAGCCACGTTCACTGAGGAAGAGCGCTCTCACTACGAGAGCGCAAAAGCGAGCTCAATGCTGACAGCGCTCAGCTGAATATGACATGACGTTCTCCCCTGACTCAGGTGAGACTCATAGAATATATTCACTCTGAAAGAGCATATTTCTCCGGTGTTTGTTATAAAATGCTGAACCTCAGAGCGCGTCTATTGCCGGCTCCGCCCCCACAAGCCGCGTTCATTGAGAACGAGCGCTCTCACTATGAGAGCGTGAGAGCAAGCTCAATGCTGACAGCGCTCAGCTGAGTATGACATGACGTTCTCCCCTGACTCAGGTGAGACTCATGGAATATATATTTACTCTGAAAAAGCATGTTTCTCTGGCGTTTGTTGTAAAAGGAACAATGAAATTGCAAGACTGATTGAATGGTGAGCTCACGCCGGTCTATTCCTGCGTGTCTCATCCTCCCTGCAGCAAGGGGACTCCCCAGCTCTATGCACGCTGCGAGAGCGAGCACAGCACTGACAGCGCTCAGCTGAATGCAGTGCTAACAGCTCGTTAATGTATGATGTTCTCCCTCATGACTATCAATGGAGACTCATATAACTATTCTCTCTAAAAGAGCATTCTTCCTGAATATTTATGCCACCTGACACCCCGTTCAATTCCGGGTGCTGGAGACAATTTGTTTCTAAGCATTGGGCCTGCTCAAGTTCCCGCGCCCATGCAACTAATCGCTGTTATAGCAAACAAGATAAAACAAACATATCACGAGCGTCGGGTCCCCAGGCCATCCCAAGAGTGTCAAAATGGATTTTTGAGACAATAAAGCGAGGTTATGTACTTCAATTTGCTCAAAAACCCCCGCGCTTTAGCGGCGTGGTTCCCACCTCAGTGGGAGCGAGGACGCTCGCATCCTGCGCTCTGAGGTGAATAATTTGCTGGCTAAAGGAGCCATAGAAGTTCTGCCAGCTCAGAGCGAGTCAGGCTTCTACAGCCATTACTTCCTCGTCCCCAAGAAACGAAGTGCCCTCTTATATAGCCAGATGCCCCGCCCATTCTGGCGGGCTCTGGCAGGCTTCTTCGCTGCAGGCTCGCCCAGCTCCGCCGCACCGTCATTGGTTCATTTTATTCCAAATGCACAAACCAATGGCCATGCAGTTTCACTGCTGTGATTGAATAAGGCTTCAGTTATCGGAGAAAAGAAGTTTCCCCGTAGCGTCTAGCAAGACGCAGTACAGTGTATTGGGTCTGTGCAGGTCTTAAAGTGACAGCAGCCTAATAAACCAGCTGCTGTCTTTGTGATTAAAGGGTTAGTTCACCAAAAAATTTAATTTCTGTCATTAAGTACTCACCCTCATGTCATGACATCTTCAGAACACAAATTAAGATATTTTTGATGAAATCCGAGGGTATCTGATCTACTCATAGGCAGCAACGTCATTGCACCTTTAGAAAGGTAGTTAACCCTTAAGGTCGGGACACACGAACCCGACGTCAAAGAACTAGCGTCAGCGAAAGCTGACAGTGTTGTTGCCTCACGTTGGGGGGAGACTTGTCGGGGAAAAAATATGTGCTTGAACACACCGAAAGAACTTCAGCCCACTGTCAACTAGCACGCGCGTTCTGCAATCGGCTGTTCCGTGCCCAGAACACACCACGTCAGCTTATATTGATAAGCCCGGCATCAGCTTGGTGTGTTCCGGGCTTTAGCTTTACCTCACAGCCTTCAGCCATGTTCTCTCACAAAACGAAACTACTGTGTGTTGCGCCTGAGTGAGACTGATGCTTAAAACTTTGCTTAAAGGGTTAGTTCACCCAAAAATGAAAATAATGTAATTTATTACTCACCCTCATGTCGTTCTACAGCCGTAAGACCTTCGTTAATCTTCAGAACACAAATTAAGATATTGTTGATGGAATCCGATGACTCAGTGAGGCCTCTATTGAGAGCAAAGCCATTGAAACTCTCAAGATCCATAAAAGTACTAAAAACATATTTGAAACAGTTCATGTGAGTTCAGTGGTTCAACCTTAATATTATAAAGCGATAAAAATACTTTTTGTGCACCAAAAAAAAGCTAAATAAAGACTTTTCAACATCTATATGGGATTTCAAAACACTGCTTCAGAGCTTTACGAATCAAAACAGTGAATCGGAGCGCCAAAGTTATGTGATTTCAGCAGTTTAGTCGCTTGATAGGAGATCCGAGTCACTGATTCGAAACAAATAATTCATAAAGCTCAGAAGCTTCATGAAGCAGTGTTTTGCAATCGGCCCATATAGATATTGTTGAAAAGTCGTTATTTTGTTTTTTTGGCACACAAGTATTCTTGTCGCTTTATAATATTAAGATAGAACCACTGTAGTCACATGAACTGTTTTAAATATGTTTTTAGTACCTTTATGGACCTTGAGAGTTTGAATGGCTTTGCTCTCAATAGAGGCCTCAGCAAGCCATCGGATTTCATCAACAATATCTTAATTTGTGTTCTGAAGATGAATAAAGGTCTTATGGGTGTTGAACGACATGAGGGTAGAGCCGTTTGTCCATTTTGGGCTACTGTAGAAACATGCCGGTGTATGTAGATAGAAATGGCTCATTCTAAAGCAATAAAAACATTTCATTTCATTACATTTGGTTCATTATATAAGGTCTTTATACACCACTGAAAACATAGATCCTCCTAAAATTTACACATTGCACCTTTAAATATATAGGGATAACTTTTTCCAAGGTATGGATTTTCCGAAGGTTAGGTGATTGCAGAGCCAGATTGGACAAATGACTGTAAAAACATATCTCATTTTTTGGCCAAATACTGCTTATTAAAGTTGATTCAAATGCATCTGCATATTCTCGTTACTTTTTGAAATTTAAAAAAATGTGGTATTGATTTTCTCGTTACAAAAGCATTTAAGGCCTATTTGTTTTTCATCAAGTTATTATACTGTTACTGTAAACATAACTTCACTTCACAATCTTATTCAGAAAGAAATCACTTTTTTAGAGATATGTTAGAGGAAACGTACATTTTCTATTGTTCATTTTTACAATGCAGATTGAATTTTTTTGCAATATGATTTGTTCTTCAGAAGGTATAACTTATAAACATTTTTACAATTTCTTCTTAGAGACGTATTCCAAAGTCTGTTGTTCTAATGCTCATAAATTCAGTGCCTCATATGACTGATAGGGGTGTAACAATATATCATGTCACAATATATCACAATACAATTATGCAACAACATGTATCGTGGATAGTGACAATATGTATTGTGTATAGTTCACCCAAAATGTGAAAATTACTGTGTGAGAAAAAATTCAAGTTTACAGAGTTTTAGTGTCAGTACTGCATTAGGATACTATATATAATGTTGAATGTAATGTATAATATGCAATGAGGGAATATTTGTGGGTAAATATTTTTGTATTTTTAGCTTCAGAATCATGAATATTTTTATTCTGGTGTCACCATTGTCCTGTGCATTGGGTTACTAGCACCCAAATTTAAGCCTATTCATTTCCACCCCCAATGTAATACTAGATTTAGCATTTTAATCAACAGTACATTTTTTGTTAACCTTTTACCTTATGTCTTGGAGAATAGTGACTGGATCTAAAACCTTCAGATGACACACAGCTCACATCTCCCTCACTGTAAGTTACCGAAAGTGAAACCACACACAAAATCCCTTAGCAGAACGGCTCTCTCGCACTGAATGGTGTGACTGACAACTAGTTATTCAGTCCTATTCTGTTCGCGCAGCGCAAATTTTCGGTTATGAGTCCTGAAAATTTACAGATGTGAGTTCGATTATAGAATGCGGTTGTCACTCCCTGAAAATAACCGTACTGTGTGTGAACGTAACCGTATTCTGCTGCTGTGTGAACATGGCCTAAGATAATTCAGCTCCTTTTTTTTAATAAGAGTTTAATTATATGAAGTGACTGATATGAATATGAGTTTTTTTTCATCTCTTACAGTGTCTTTGTGTGTAAGTGATGAGAGAGTTGTTTATCATTTACTGTTATCTTTTACCTATTATCTTTTAATCTAGTTTTTCATTCATATCTCTGGCAGTAATATGAATATACTAATATCTGGCTGTGTTTTTTCTGAAATAATCTCCTGATGTGATGTGACAGCAGTAATGTCTCATACTCATATGTGACTGTCTGTGTGTTTTATTGTAGGACTCTCAGTATTTAGACGTCAGTTCAGTTTCCTCAGGATCAGCTGATGGTGAATAAGGAGCTACAGAGACTGAAGACACAGAGACACACAGAGATCACACTGACATGTGTGTGTGACTTCACAGCAGTTTCTTGTTTTTATCTTTTTGTGCATCTGTTCTTTTGAATTGCAGATTTCCACAATGATCTATTTCAGGATTTACTAGATATTGATTACAGTGTAGATGGTGTAACACTCAGTATGCACTACCAGTGAGTGACATGAAGTGACAAAATTTTAATCAACAAAACCTAGATGGTGTGAATAAGACATTTATTGTGCTATAATGAGACAATGTGATTTAGCAAAACAAATTATCTTCAGTAAACTTTAAAATTTAAAATAACTTTTTCTTTGAGAAAATCAAGGTCTGACTATAGAGATGCTGTAAATGTGTATACCACCATTATGCAAATAATTTCACTGAAAATGTATATTTGTCAAATATTTTTATTTACCTATTATTATATGATGGTCTATTAAATTTTAATAGACCAAATTTTTTTACTGGTTTATTTCTTTCCCCTACTGTCTGTGAACACAGTTAATTACTAATGTTGACACATTCCGCTTTATAAGTATTTCTGAAGCCAACAACAAAAAGCCGTGATGTGACAGTCACTCTTGCTTAAAGGGTTAGTTCACCCAAAAATTCTTTCATTAATTATTCACTCTCATGTTGTTCTAAACCTGTAAGACCTTCGTTCATCTTCGGAACACAAATTAAGATATTTTTTGATGAAATCTGACAGTTCTCTGACTCCTCCGTAGAAAGCAATTTAATTACCACTGACAAGGCTCGGAAAGGTATTAAAGGGATAGTTCACCCAAAAATGATTTAATAAAACACCTTTGGCTCCTAGTTTGTTTACTTTCACTTTCCTTTTGTATTTTTGAACAAACATTAACTACAGCTTCAAATCACCGAAAAGTGTTCATTTGTATGAATATAAAACACTATAAATTAAACCAAAAATAAACAAAGCCTACTTTGTTCTCATAATTAAATGATAATATTGAATACAAATATCTTGATAAAATAATAATGGCAAACCCTTAGGTGTGCAGGTCACAGAACAAAAACAATATTGAAAAGGAGAAAGAAATCTCAAAAAATCTATTTATAACTTAAATAGAGTAAGTTAGTCTAACATTTGTTTGTGTAGCCTTTGTATATGAATATTAGTTTTTTTGTGTGTGTGTTTGTTCTAATAGCCTATATGTATTGTCACTATAGGAGATGCGCTCCTATACACCGTCTAGACAGGGTAAAACAAGAAATGTGTGCCCTGCCATTTCTTAATTTATTGTTTGCCTTGTAGGGCAAACTTCAATATCTAGTGATTCGAAACAAAAGATTCGTAAAGCTTCATGAAGCAGTGTTTTGAAATCGCCCATCACTAGATATTGTTGAATAAAGTCGCTATTTTGTTATTTTTTGGCACACAAAAAGTATTCTCGTTGCTTTATAATATTAAAGTTGAAGCACTGTAGTCACATGAACTGTTTTAAATATGTTTTTAGTACCTTTCTGGGCATTGAAAAGGGAGTGTTGTTGCTGGTAATGCAGGCCTCACTGAGCCATCGGATTTTATCAAATATTTATCAAATAAAAATTCTTTAGGTCTATAGTTTCAAAAAATTGTTTGGTTTGAACAGAAATCTCTGATCTCCAAAATACTTAAAGATCATGTTTGGCCTACCTTTTCTTACACCCCAATAATACTGAACAACATGACTGAATATATTGCTTTGCTGTCCAATTAAAATGAAGAGACAACATTGTCTCTTTTAATAGCCTGCTAATATTTCCATAAAGAGACACTTAATAACCCGTGTTATATTTGATTAGTAACATCTTTATATCACCGTATCGTCTACATGAGCCTTTGGTGCTTGAATCCCAGTAAAGGCCTCTTGCAGCTGTTTTGTATGTTAAAACTTACAAGTCATTTGATGATTGGACATCGCTATTGTTTTTGCACTGTGTGTGGAGTTTTCACGCATAATAAGCTAATGCTGGACCTATAAAATAACTTTACTGCACTTGAAGTTTGCCCTGCTACTGTAATCATTAACAAAACGTGTTTATCAGGCTTGAGATTGAGCACTTCACAAGTAAAAGGAAATGTTCAGAGTTCATGTTTCTCCGTTTAAACAGCCAGAATCGATTCTATATGGAGAATCAAATGTTTATAGTAACCTTTATAAATACTAAGCCATGATTTTACCTGTAGCTACTTGAAAGAAAAGGTGGAGGAAGTTTTTAATCTGCATGTTGATCAAGGTGAGTGTTCAGGTCTCGAGACGCTTTACAGGTGACTTCCGTGTTAATGTTTTCTCTGAAGGACGTAAATACTTCTGTAGAGCCCTTCTAAAGTTAAGGTATTATTTTTTATAAAAAATCTTTATGGGAGTTTTTATTGAAAAGAAAAAAAGTGTTATAAAAGTTATTTGCTTTTGTGATCATGAGTATTTGAATATTGGAATGTGGATTCACATTTAGGATTTTTTCATCATCTTTTTTCTTTTGAGGGTGAAGTTATTTGCAAAGTAATTCATATCTTTTTAGCGTACAAAGTTTTAATGCGGTTGAAATTTAGGGGAAAATGACAGAAAACGTATTTTTATTTTATTGGAAATCTGTTTAACCAATGAGGTGCTCTCATGGTAACACCTGTTACGAGATTTTCGGTTTCTAAGATTTTCGGTTTCCGAAGGCGGAGCAGACATGAATATTAATGAGTTTCCCAGACATGCGCGATTGCACGTGCAACTGAGAATGTTAGTTCACAATGTATGTCAGGACATTAGTGGATTATTCCATAAAGGTAACTATATTCTCAGCGTCGCGGCTGACTTATGCCTAAACTACAGTTGTTTACTTCTAGGTAACAGTTTATAAAGTTCTCATTAGTATGCACGTTTTGTGCAGTCGTCTGTAACTGAATGACAGACACTTCGTGTAACAGCAGAGCAACCTTCAGCTGTCTACAATGAGTTCAGCTCGTTGTGCTCTTCCTATGTACCTTGCGATGTAACAGCTGATAGGCCTATATAAATGTGTCTGTGTGGACATAATATTTTTGTAACCTATGGACAACTGGTGTGATTATACATGTGTTAGCTTACCTGTTCAGACTAACATTCTCTGGTTTTCTGGTTGGTGACAAATGCTGAAAATATTGCTGAAACTATATTGTCTTTTCATGGTTACAAAGAAAGATACACTGACACCACAAGGGTTAATTTTTCAATTGCACAATAAAACCAAGCATCCCAGAACACCTGAATGAGTTGAAGTAGATTATACTGATTTCATATAGCCTAACAGGGAAAATATATAAATGAAATATTGGTAAAAACATGCAGCTGGCATTTCAATGCTATGTTCTTCTATGTTACCTCAACTTATGAAGATTTAAAACAGGGTCATCCCTCTGGAAATGAAAGAAATGTCCAAAATCAGTGGCCTTAATAAAGATTTTTGTAACCTTTTGTTATTCTCTGCCATCTGTTCTCTTGACCATGTGTGACTTGTGTACCTGGATATACAATGATGATCATTGATATAAATGGACAATTTATTTTGATACACAAACATTCATTAGGCTATTTGGTATTCAGGTTGACTGGGAAACTTTTTCCCAGTCATCTCAATGGCAAAAAGTGTCCCAGTCAACCTGAATTCACTGGTCATTAATGTTCATAAACATACATTTTCTTCATGGGGTTTTAATTAGGGGCACATTTGGCCTCATGAAAATTTGAAAAAAAAAAAAAGTTAAACTATGTCAAAACATATATCACAAATCCTGGAATAAAGATGGGAATATGGTCTTGATTTGCTTTTGATAACTAGACGCTTTGTATAATGTGTGATGGTGTGAACATTTGATATTGTGTGAGACATTTAATGACATTTTGTTTTTGTACAAAAAGATGGGCCATGGACTTGCCAACAACAAACTTTAGCTACTGTAGCAGTCCCTTAATATATGGAAATGACACATAAGAAAGCTATTCTCAGATCAAAAAATTACATTTTTAGTCTTAAAGATTTTGACATTTTTTTTTTACCACTCTTTGAATTTTAATGACATTTTTTTTTATTTACTTAAAACTATTTTTATAACAACAAAAAGTTATCTTTTTACATACAGTGGCCCCCAAATTATTTGCACAAATGCATTTGCATTAAAATACTATTCGAATGTCTGGAATCACTGTAGTTTTTTTTGTTTTTTAAGAAATGAATTTCACAAGGATGAAGTTTATTCAACAAGGGTTAATTAAATACATTAAAAAAAAGAAGAAGAAGGAAAAAAAGACATTTCTAATGTTACAAAAGATTTCTATTTCAATAGTCTTTAAACCTGCTTTTCTGTGAATCAACAGAACAGGCACTGGATCACGGTTTCCACTTTCATTCAGCAGAACAGCTGTTTTCAGCACTGATAATAATAGCTAAGAATGTTTCTTGAGCAGCAAATCAGCATATTAGAATGATTTCTGAAGGATCATGTGACACTGAAGACTGGAGTAACAGGAATAAACAGCCATTTAAAATATATTAAAAGAAAACAAATCACAATATTACTGTTTTGCCTATTTTTGATCAAATAAATGCAGCCTTGGTGAGCCTAAACATAAAGAATTTTATTAATCCTTTTGAAAAGCAATAGGCCTCATATCAAAATGAACAAGAATTTAAGCACAATACCAGAATAGATATAGCCTTAGTCCTCAGAAACATTTATACAGGTTTATTTCAGTTGTTACAGGCATTGATGTACTTAATGATAACAACTAATAAAATACCGAGTTTTTAAACATACATAGGAGGAAGAGCACAACGAGCTGAACTCGATAGCTGAAGGTTGCTCTGCTGTTACACGAAGTGTCTGTCATTCAGTTACAGACGACTGCACAAAACGTGCATACTAATGAGAACTTTATAAAGTGTTACCTAGAAGTAAACAACTGTAGTTTAGGCATAAGTCAGCCGCGACGCTGAGAATATAGTTACCTTTATGGAATAATCCACTAATGTCCTGAGATAAATGTGAACTAAAATTCTCAGTTGCACGTGCAATCGCGCATGTCTGGGAAACTCATTAATATTCATATATGCTCCGCCTTGGGAAACCGAAAATCTCGGAAACCGAAAATCTCGTAACACCCCTCGAGTTCGGAGTGATCGGAAGGAGAGATCAAAGGTGCTGTGTTGCTGAGGCAAATCGGGATTCGCTCCTGGATGGTGGAGTTCGTCTGGACATGTTGATCATCGTCGCTGGATGTATCCAGTTTGTGGCTGTTCTTTCCTTTGTGCTTCCTGGTTTGCGGTCTTAACGATTTCCTGGAATCGCGTTTTCTCTGGATCTGTGAGTACTCAGTGTGCTGTCAAATTACAACGAGCTCCAACATAGCGCGCCAGCGAACAAACTAAAATCCCAGCTGGGTAGAGTGCATTACTTTGGGTTTATTGTGGTTTAATGTGAAATGTATTTGATATTTTAATTCAAATTAACGGGGTTTCACTGTTTTTTCCCCCCTTTGTGTTAATAATATACAACTAACATTGTGTGTTTGAGTGAATGCCACGTCTCATGATCCTGTTTTCAGACTCTTGGTATCCGTTTAGCTGAATTATTGTTTGGCTGTCATTTCCATCCAGAGTTGGAGACCAGATTCTGTTTCAACTGTTCAGATTCATCATGGATGACACATGCAGAGATTTTTCTGCAGGATGCAGATACTTTAAATAAACATTCTATTAAATCACATTTAAAAGATAGAAGATAAAGCCTCCAGGGAAACATTTTATGTGTGTGTATGTTTTTTAAATTAAAAGTGAAAAGTTTATTAAAAACAATAAACCATAAAAGCTCATCAAAAAGGACTTTTTGATGAACAATATACTTTTAGGACCTTATATTAAAATGATTATCTTCATAAAGGATTAAATTTGTTATGTTACAGTTACATTTCAGGAGAAGAGATCAGAGCCAGAGCTCAGATGTGTGTAATATTTATATTTTTTTTATATGAGGCATTCAAGTCATTATAGTATTCATAATAGAATTAGGCAGAGAGACATGAAATAGCTTAGTGCGGTAGGCTACAGGTATTGTATCAAAGACATGATTAATTTATTTATATTATGTTGTTTTATATAAGGTAGCCTATATTTATCATATTGTTGTTTTCATATTAAATATTAGGCAGAGAGACACGTATAAGAAAGCACTTGGCGTGCAGTTTATGGTTTTTGTATCAACATTGTAAATGTAAAGATCATAAGTGTTTTTAATGATAAATGAATGCAGCAATTCAAATGATTTACTCTAATCTCTCTTTGTTATAGTTCAGTTGACCAGAAGAGATCAGAACCAGAGACCAGCTGTGTGTCTGTGAGGAGTGACAGGTCTATGGATCAACCACTAAATTTCAAGTATAACATTTTTTTTTTTAGATTAAATTTAAATTATTCTGTTATAAACAGCAAGCAGATACTGACCACAAAGTAAAATATTTTTTTGTTTGTTTTTTATTACAGTTGTAACCTTTAGAAAGTGCAATGTTAATAAGTTTATTAACAACCATTGGCAAAATGAAGGTAATATCAGAGTGTCTGATTCCTGATTCTCATGTTGTTTAAGGTCAATCCAGTCACCCAGATCAGCCGTAACAAAACCCATCAGTAAGAAGAATGACCAGTCTATGAATCAACTACAGGACTTTAATGAAAGCGGGTATCCCACTGTCAGGTAAATTGTAGGGTTTTTATTGCTGATTTTGTTGCAGTGTATCATCACCTGCATAATACAGAAAAGAAGACATTTTATTCTTTTACACATGTAATAATGTGGTATTCTAATTTTACAGCCATGAAGTCCTCAACAGGTTTAGATCAAATCTGATGAAGAAGTTTGAGTGTCTGTATGAGGGAACAACACAGCAGGGAAACCCAACACTCCTGAATGAGATCTACACAGAGCTCTACATCACAGAGAGTGAGAGTGGAGAGATCAGTAATGAGCATGAGGTGAGACTGATTGAGACACAATCCAGGAGAGCAGAAACAGAGGACACACCGATCCAATGCAATGACATCTTTAGACCTTTACCTGGACAACATAAACCCATCAGAACTGTGCTGACAAAGGGAGTCTCTGGCATTGGAAAAACAGTCTCTGTGCAGAAGTTCATCCTGGACTGGGCTGAAGGGAAAGAGAATCAGGACGTCCAGCTCATATTTCCACTTCCTTTCAGAGAGATCAATTTGATGAAGGACAAAACACTCCGTCTTTCAGATCTTCTTCATGTCTTTTTCCCTGAAACAAAAGAAATGGAAATATCCAGTGACAAATATAAAGTGTTGTTCATCTTTGATGGTCTGGACGAGTGTCGTCTGTCTCTGGATTTTCAGAGCGATGTGAGGTTGTGTGATGTAAGTGAATCAGCCTCAGTGGACGTGCTGCTGACGAACCTCATTGTGGGGAATCTGCTTCCCTCTGCTCTCATCTGGATCACCTCCAGACCAGCAGCAGCTGATCTCGTCCCCTCTGAGTGTGTCCATCGAGTGACAGAGGTACGAGGCTTCAATGATCCACAGAAGGAGGAATACTTCAGGAAGAGAATCAGTGATCAGAGTCTGGCCAATACAATCATCTCACACCTGAAGTCATCAAGGAGCCTCTACATCATGTGCCACATCCCAGTGTTCTGCTGGATCTCAGCCACTGTTCTAGAGAAGATGTTGAGCGAAGCAGAGAGTGGAGAGATTCCCAAGACTCTCACTCAAATGTACACACACTTCCTGATCCTTCAGACCAACATCAAACTTGAGAAGGACTATGAGAAGAACGTGACAGATGAAGACATGATCCTCAAACTGGGGAAAGTGGCTTTTCAGCAGCTTGTGAAAGGCAATGTGATCTTCTATGAGGAAGACCTGAGAGAGTGTGGCATTGATGTGACAGAAGCATCAGTGTACTCAGGATTGTGCACTCAGATCTTCAGAGAGGAGTTTGGCTGGTATCAGGGGAAAGTCTTCTGCTTTGTTCATCTGAGCATTCAGGAACATCTAGCGGCTCTATATGTGCACCTCTCCTTCACAAACTACAGCTCACAGTTTTTCTCTAGTGTGTTCTCTGACCTCTCAATGTTTTTAACATCTACTTTATCTGAGCTGCATCAGAGAGCTGTGAATGAGGCTCTACAGAGTAAAAATGGACATCTGGATCTTTTCCTGCGGTTTCTTCTGGGTCTGTCATTGGAGTCTCATCGGATTCTCCTTCAAGGACTAATGAAACAGACAAGCAGATCTGACAGCAATGAGGAGACAGTTGAGTACATCAAGATGAAGATCAGGACCATTGACTCTCCAGAGAAATCCATCAATCTGTTCCACTGTCTGAATGAACTGGGTGATCATTCACTAGTGGAGGAAATACAACAGTATCTGACATCTGGAAGAATAAAGGAAGCCAAACTCTCTTCATCTCAGTGGTCAGCTGTAGTCTTTGTGCTTTTGACATCAGAGAAGAAGCTGGATGAGTTTGATATTAATAAATTTGTTGGAGGAAAACAATAAAGCTGGAAAACTGAAAGTTTTCCAGAAGCTGCTGCCCGTGATTAAAGAATCCAGATCAATTCAGTAAGTAACAGTTCAGTAAGTAAAATTAACATTAATTGTATGCTGTTGCTAGGTGGTTTCATCTGGATAATTTTTTAAAAAGAAACAAAGCTGAAAGTATGAAAGTTCTTCATAAGATGCTGCCTGTGATTAAAGAATCTAGATCAGTCCAGTAAGTAAGAAAATCAAAGTTAGAGAAGCTGCATATATATAATAATCTGGTTTACCAGCTATTAATTTTTCTTTCACATAAAGAAGTAACTTAAAGTTATAATTATATATTTTTTATATTCTGGGACTTGTGCCTTTTTACGGACAGGTATAATGATAGGGGGGTCCAAAATGCAGATTAGTTTTAAACAAGATTAAATTTAAAATTGAATTGCATAAATATTGATTAAATTCAACCTTAATGTTTTTTGTTTGTTTGATTTTTGTTTTTGTGAATTTCACCATGAAACTTGGATAAGAATGTGAAATTAAGGAGTACACGTGAATGTAGTTTGTACTATGAATGAATTACATTGGAGTTGCAAGTTAGTGTATATTGCAGGAAGTTGTCAGATTGCTTTTTTCAGTTCATAGTGTTTGACAAGTATGGTTTTCATCTTTCTACAGGTTGAATGATTGTGGAGTCACAGATGAAGGTTGTGCTGCTCTGGCTTTAGCTCTGAGATCAAACCCCTCACACCTGAGAGGACTGGATCTGTCTTGGAATAAAATAGGAAGTTCTAATGTAATGCTTCTCTGTGCTTTACTGGAGGATCCTCACTGTAAACTGGAGAAACTGTGGTAAGATCATATTTGACTCTCACACATGAATCACAATGTAAAGTATATTTGAAGTGTTCAGCCTCTTTCTGCTGCTGTGAGTTCAGCTGATTGAGCTGTAAATGATTGAACACATGAGCTGCTCCTCAGTCACATGATACTGCAGGACTGACACTGCAATAAGTTTCTAGCGAAAGACAGTCTGCTCACACCAGATGTGACATCTACATGTCATGACAAAATTAATCGCAGCCGATCAGAAGTGCATGTGGGTGGGCTAACATTGTTCCAGTGGTTCCCAAACCTGTCCAGGAGGACCCCCAGCCCTGCACATTTTGTATGTCTCCCTCATCTATTACACCTGATTCAACTCATGTGTTCATTAGTAGAGACAGCAAAACCTGAAATGGGTGTGTCAGAAATAGGGAGACATACAAAATGTGCAGGGCTGGGGGTCATCCAGGACAGGTTCAAATGTCATGGAATACCTTTGTTTATTTATATAGTTTTCACACTTTTAACATTCTTGTTTCCTTATGTTTATTTTATTTTATCATGGCTGTTAAAGTCACGCCAAATTATATTCAAACTCAAATTAATCTATTTTAATATTATGAAAAACACAATCAGTACCTGAGCTGGCTAAAGCAAAAACACGTTCCATCTGGTAAGGACACAGTGTGAGAATTACACTAAAATGCACGCTTTTGCGTGAGTATCAACATTTCAGTCTCTTTATTCTGACTTAAATCTCTGATCCATAAGACTGGACGCTTGCGCTGCTATTTTGAATCAATGATCAGAACAAAAAGCAGTTGAAGGATGATGTGCATGATTCATTTAATTATCTGACTCTGATCTGACTCCATTAAAGTTGTTGTTATTATTTAACCTTTTATTCTCTCTTAACTGATATAAAAACACAGAATTAAACTTAAATGTTTATATTATGTAAGTTACAATCACTTTAGCTTTTAACATTATCAGTAAAAACAGGAAAGATTCTTAAAGCCTTTAAGGCAGGCAAAGTTATTTATTAAATTACATGTTTAAATATACAGACAGTAGAATGAAACAACATACTGTATAGGAAAACTTAGCTGTAACAGTTAATACACTGCTGTGCAGAAGAGGCAGAGTAAAAGCCTTTCTCCCAGATTGTCAGTTACATTTCCTCCTTATACCCTGAGCAAAGATTTGCTAAGAATGAGTAGAATACAAACACCAAAACCAACTGACGGGAAACCAAAAGACCAGGTTAATGGGTGGTTATCTAGAGAGGGAAAAAGTGAATACGTTTTCTCCTCAGTGGATACTTGAATATCTCTGAGTTTACCATATTTCTATTTAGTTTATAAGCTGTCAGATGAGACCAAACATGACACAATTTGTGTTTGATCGCAACAGTTAATAAATTGAATGTAGTGGAAAGCATGTGGGTCCTGTGAAGCAAATTGCACAAATATGAATTAGAGGTGCAGTTGACTCCCAGAGAGAAACCATCCTGTGTTTGAGACTTCATTTTGAAGATGAAAAGTCTTACGGGTTTGGAAAGACATGAGGGTGAGTAACGCTTCAGGCGCGAGAACAAGCCTCTTCCGGAAGCTCAAACATGCTGCGTAACACGAGAATGAACCTCATTGGTTCTTGCACAAGCATGTTTGTTTGACGCGTGTCCTGTGGCCTCCTCAATCTGCCTAGGTTGAGCTGGACTCCTCTTGTTACTAGAGTAAAAACTGACATGCTGAGTTACAGTTCCCTAGTGGTGTTAGGCACAGACAAATAGCCAGTCTTTGCAGGCTAATTCAGAAAGCCTCCCCTGTGGTTGTCCCTTGAGTGTTGTTAGGCTTCCTCTCATTTAGAGAGTCAAATGTGCTTGTGCTGAAGCCTCCGCTCTCTAGAGCTCTGGTTAAGTAGTTTTATCTGGCTTGTGGCCTTCGAGCAGGATCCCCCTGAAAGCTCCTTGATTGAAAGTCATCAAGTCACAGGGCTGAGTGTTCAAGGCCTCCTCTGTGGAACTGTGTCCTGTGGAGGCCTAAACTCCTCCAGAGCTTAGCTCAGACAGCAACATGTCTTGGAGCAAGAGTCATTTTTATGTTCAGGCCTCCACTCTTAGCTTTGTCTCAGGTCATGCTGATATTTAACTCCCCTTGTTCAGGGTCCTCTAAGAGTTCTTCGCTCCCCTTGTGTCCAACACCAATGATGCTCAGGTTGAGCTGACTAAGTATTTCTCCTATTCTGGACAGTTTTTGAGTACGCTCCCTTAGAGCTCGAGCATTAGCCCTGAGCCCATGCCCGTGTTATTCTGGAGTAGCAGGCCCTACATAGAGGCCTCCTGCAATCGTATTGGCCATGCTCCCCAGGATTCTCATCTCTTTGTCTGGTGTGAGCTGGTTACTGCCTCTTCTGCAGTCCCTCTCATTTGGTTGTCTCTCTTGAGGTAAACATGTAAGAGACTCTGTTTAGGAAACAAGACAGGTTATTGGCTGGACCAAGCTACAGGTTGGACCAGGTCAGCCTCCCTGGTGGCTCTAGGGGTTGACACAGTGTCCCCCTAAAAAATGACTGGCCAGGGCTCTTTTCAGCCCCTTGGCCATGCTCCCTTAAAGGAACCCCTTCCCAGTGAAGATGCTGGTTCCAAGCCTTTGAGCGGCCTTTGACAAGTCCTTCTGTCAAGTGCGAGGGTACTCTCTCATTAAGGCGTGATAGCTTGGGCAGTGGTCATCGTGAGTACTGTCACTGACAGCCTAGTGTGTGACCAGAAGGGGTGAGTGGTTTTGGCATTTCTGTTGTTTTATTTGTGCTTAGTCAGCCATTTCTTGGCATGCACTCCCTCAGCATGGCGGCGTGGGTATTTCATTCCCCAAAGTGTCTCAGGATGCAGTGCGAATTCCCTTTCAAAAGGGAACGTCTTGGGTTACGACAGTAACCCCAGTTCCCTGAGAACAGGGAACGAGACGCCGCATCTCTTTGCCATGCCTTTGGGCTGCCTGCACAGTCCCTTCAGACAATAAGTGGATACTCCTTATATACTTCCTTGGTCGCACTAATAGTACGTCATAGGCTGTCGATGGCCAATACGATTGCAGTGATTTGACAGTTGCTTCAGATACCAGTCACACTGAGGCTTTCCCAAAGCATCTCAGGACACAGTGTCAGTGTCTGTTCTCAGGGAACCAGGGCTACAGTCATAACCCAAGACTTTTTCCTTTTTTGCCAAATAATTTTGTCAGATAAATACTTTTACTAAATTTAGTATTTTGATCTTTTAAAATATTTAAAAAATCTAAAATATTTTCCTCATATTTTGATGGTTTAAGTGAATTTGTATGGTCATTGAAAAACAAAACAAAACCAAAAAAACCTCTGCACATCACTTTTGTCCACTACTGTATGTTTGGTGTGGTCAGTGCCACGGTAGTGCTATTTAAGACCCTGCTTACTTCAGACTGATGGGCCCCAAGCCATTACTGGTGCACTGCTGCATTTTTCCAGTTGCCAAAAAAAGAATTCACATAAGGTCCCAAGAATATGCTTTTTACCCCATAAATACTTCAGGTAATAGGTTGATTAACGAATCTGAGATGAAAGTGATGTGGATGGCCAAGCAATGTAATGCCGGAATAAAGGCTAATAATGGCTGAATAAAAACAAAAGAATAATGATAAAAGAATACTGAAGATTAAGTCTCATAGTGGCGTAGGTGCTAACATTCAATGAGAGAGAACAATAGAACCTCGAATGGGACAGTTCTCCACGTCATACACTGGAGTGCAAGGGAGTTGTAGGTGCCATAAATCATTTCATTAGCAGTTTTATTTGCCTTGTAGCGTTTTATCAACTCCCTGTCATCATATAACTCCAATACATTGTATCTTCATTAGTGTGTGTGGTCTCCTCCTCTCTGCTGCCATCTTTTTACTCCTAACTAGGTTAAGATACCTCTCCAGCGCACTTAAATATTTTAGGAGCTGAGACCTAGTCATAACACTTAAGAACCTTTATGAATCACACTTTTTATTAAGTCTAGGAATAAGAGTAAAATTACATCATTCTTAGAATTTTGATATACTTAAGACTAACATTTTACTCCTTAGTGGCTTTATAAATACAGCCCCTGATCTGATCTGATCTAAACTGAGAGAGTGAAGAGTGTCATTATTTCTTACAGGTTGATTAATTGTGGTCTCACAGATGAAGGTTGTGCTGCTCTGACTTCAGCTCTGAGATCAAACCCCTCACACCTGAGAGAACTGAGTCTGTCACTGAATACAATAAGAGATTCAGTGACTCTTCTTTCTGCTGTACTGAAGGATCCTCACTGTAAACTGGAGAAACTGTGGTAAGATCATATTTGACTCTCACACTTGAAACACAATGTAAAGTATATTTGAAGTGTTCAGCCCCTTTCTGCTGCTGTGAGTTCAGCTGATTGAGCTGTAAATGATTGAACACATGAGCTGCTCCTCAGTCACATGATACTGCAGGACTGAGAGTCACACTAAAATACAGACACATCGAGACATTTCAGTTTTGATTTGAAACAGACTCGAGCTGAACAGTCTGAACTGAGTAATGCTGGATTCATTCTTACTGTTCATCACATTCACACTCCATTTATAATATTGTTTTAATTGTGTAAACACACATCACTATCAATATCAGCAGCAGCCATATCACCCTGTAGCCCAAGACTGTTGCCCACTGAAGCTAAGCAGGGCTGAGCCTGGTTAGTACCTGGATGGGAGACCTCCTGGGAAAACTAGGTTGCTGCTGGAAGAGGTGTTAGTGAGGCCAACAGTGGGTCCTAACACCCCAGTATAGTGATGGGGACACTATACTGTCAAAAAGCACCGTCCTTCGGATGAGACGTTCAACCGAAGTCCTGACTCTCTGTGGTCATTAAAAATCCCAGGATGTCTTTCGAACAGAGTAGGGGTGTAACCCCGGCATCCTGGCCAAATTTGCCCGTTGGCCTCTGTCCATCAGGGCCTCCTAATCATCCCCATACACTGATTGGCTTCATCACTCTGTCTCTTTTCCACCAATAAACTGGTGTGTGGTGGGCGTTCTGGCGCAACATATGGCTGCTGTCGCATCATCCAGGTGGATGCTGCTCATTTTTGGTGGTTGAGGAGACTCCCCCTTCTGTATGTAAAGCGCTTTGAGTACCCAGAAAAGTGCTATATAAATGTAAGGAAATATTATTATTATTATTATTATTATTATTATTATATTATATCAACTACATACATGTAAGTACAACGTTTGTTATACTTAAATATAAATTCATTTAATGTTTAATTGTATACCACTTTTCACAATACATATTGCTTCAAAGCAGCTTTACAGAAAATGTTTCAATGTTACAATTTAAGAAATCTTCTGCTATCAGCCAGATATTAATGTATTAAAGTAATATCCATATATGTTGTGATTGGTCTGTCTCTTGCAGTGCATTTACCCATTACCATATCTGAATTTCAGCTCCTGATGCTTCCTCAGCACTTAAACAGTAACGATGGCATCCATTTTATCATATCAATTTGAGCTTGAGGCAGCCAGTTATTTCATTTGGGAGACAATAACTCCATTTATCTGTACTTTGATCTTTGAAACTTTGCCAACCTTTTACATTCACAAGCATCTATAAAAACACTACATGAAGGGTAATATTAGAAAAAGCATGATAGGGGCACTTAAATGCCTTTCCCTAAATACCAATGCAATTTTGTAATTTATCTAAGACTATGTCACGATCTATGGTGTTGAATGCGGCACTAAGATCAAGTAAATCTAGCAGTGAAATGCAGCCTTTGTTAGATCCTGGATGCAAGTAATTTGTAATTCTAACAAGTGCAGTCTCTGTGCTATGATGGGGCCTGAAACCTGACTGAAATTCTACATATATACCATTCTTCTGCAAAAGGTAGCATAATTGAGACACTACCTATCTAATATTTTAGACGTAAACTGAAGATTTGAGATGGGTGAGTATTTTGCTAATTCACTAGGGTCTAGTTGTGGTTTCTTACTTAGAGAAGAAGTTTTATTGATATTTTGCCTTTCCATAGCTCAAGGTTGCTTTAAATAGTAAATTTCAAATACATCTGGGGAGAAAACCAAAAACGAGACAACATGAAGCCACATTATCGGAAACACATTTCAAACAGATGTGTTTTTACCTGGTTCTTGAAAGCAGACAGAGAAGAAATGCTATGGAGTGCAAGAGGTAGTGAGTTAGTTTAGGAGCAGAAACGCAGAATGACCTTCCACCAACAGTGGACAAACGAAATCTAGGAATGGACAAAAGCCAAGTTCGGATGACTAAAGTGACTGAGCAGGGCAGTAAGGGTGGAGTAAGTCAGACAAATAGTGAGGGGCAAGACCATGTAATGCCTTAAATGTTAGAAGCAATATCTTAAAATGGATACATGATGCCACAGGTAGCCAATGGAGATCATGTAGAAAAGGAATGATGGCAACAGAATGCAAACCCTTACTGCTGAAATCTGAACATACAGTAATCTTGAAATGTGTTTTTTGGACAGGCCAATAAATAGGGCATTACAATAGTCTAGACACGAAATGATTAAAAAAAAGTTCAGGGACATCCAGTGTTTCATATCCTAATACATGCAGTGAGTGCATCAGGAAAAGATGGCCTATCAGTATCAGAGCTGGTGATAGAGACTTAATCACTTATGTGACCTAGAGATAAGGAGGTGTTTATGATATTGAGAATAGGCTCTTCTGCTACAGGGAGCAGTTCTTTAAGTAGTTTAGTGGGTATGGAATCTAGTGTGGTTGGTTTTGATGTTGTAAAAATTTTGGTAAGCTCTTGTGTAGAGTGAGCTCCAAACTCAAACCAAGTGGCAGCAACAAACAGTTTTGTTCTTTGTGACATTTCAGACCTCAGTCTAAAGCCCAAAGTATACTTCACTTTTTACGCGTATGCGAGGGTCAGCATACAGTGATGAAAATTTCGTCATCAGAAGAGTATGTGTGTACTTCACGCGCACATACTTTGTACCTGCGTGTTTAATTTTTTTGGCAGTGATTAGTTTCCACAAGGTGGCAACCATGCCCTGGGCGCGTCAATTCACAATAGTGATGGGAAGATCGGTTCTTTTCCATGAACCGGTTCTTTCGGACAGTTCGTTTCAATAAATCGGTTGAAAAAAACAGTTCACCAGTTCTTTTTACGCTCCGATGTAATGACATCATTCGGATGATGTAATGGCGTCGTCTATCACGGGCCGGGATGAAAAAACACTTAACACATTCAAATATATAAAGTCAGTAATCATAACATCAGTCAACTAAAGCATCATTATAATCTGAAACATTTCTTACAATTTAGTTTTGCATATAAAGCATCCAAACACATATACAGGCAGTGATGTGCAAATGAAGAAGTTTTACAGTTATAAAGTGAATAAATTAGTCTTAATCAGCGCAGAAACCATAATCCACTACTATACATAATCCATTACGATTTATTTGTAATTAAATAAACTTACGTTTCGCCAGATTGGCCCCTCATTCAAGTCCTCTCATAGCATCAGTTGTCCTAGTTAACCGGTGCTATGACAGTCATTACGGTTCTGTAGCTTCAGATCACACGCTGAATCACGCATGCGCAGTATCATCAGCTCATCGGTTCTCAAATCGGACATGTCCGAAAGAAGCGGTTCTCGGTTGTGTACTGATAATCCAAAAATCGTTGCAACCGATTCTTGACTCGAGAACGAGAACGGTGACAGGCTGTGTACGTTCGTTCGTGTACGCCGCGCATGCGCACTCATGTCAGCTGCTCTGCTGCTCGTGCTCATCATCATCAGTTCTCTCTTTACAGCAGGTAAAGTCCGTGTACTGTTGGAGTAACTGAATAACTCCGGGATGTTGGTTTATTTTGAGTCAGAGGGAGTGTCAGGCACGTCAAAAAGTGAGTAACTTTAGTAATTTGTGGATTAGTGCTTGAGAACTGTTTCGAATGATTCAGTCCGATTTGGTGAACTGGTTTGACCTGTTCAAAAGAACGATTCGTTCGCGAACCGGACATCACTAATTCATAAAGTAGTCAAAGAAAACCTCCTTAAACGCAACAAACTGGAGCACATGCAAGCTACAGCGACAGTGGAGGCTTACATAGATGAGGTTGTGCAAAAAGGTTAGAAAGTACCCTCATTTGTACAACTCTAGAATCAAAGAATACAAAGATGTTTTAGTTGTAACTCATGGCGAGAGATTGCTCAAAACTGCGCATGTGTGGAAAGGCTGTGTATGTGTACAAGTCAAATGAAGTATACTTTACAAGGCTGTGCATTTGACTGTACGCGTAAAAAAATGAAGTATCCTTAGGACTTAATGATCCATCAAACACATTGATTTTTGTTTTATGTTTGTACTTTCTCTTTAATAATGGATTCACTGCTAAACTGATCTGATCTGAACTGAGAGAGTGAAGAGTGTGTCATTGTTCTCTACAGGTTGAGATATTGTGATATCACAGATGAAGGTTGTGCTGCTCTGACTTCAGCTCTGAGATCAAACCCCTCACACCTGAGACATCTGGATCTATCTGGGAATGAACTTGGAAATTTGGGTGTGAATCTGCTGTCTGATGTACTAGGAAATCATCTCTGTAAACTAGAGATACTATGGTAAGATCATCTCTCTGATAGGCACTCATGGCTTCGTCCTCAGTTAGATGTGTCCTTTAATGTAAAGACTAAAATCAGCCAATTGTGAAAATACAGTGTACATCTGGAATGGCATTTTGAACCAATAATCTGAACAAAAAACAGTTGAAGAATGAGGTGCATGATGTAATTATTTATCTGACAGTATAATTAATCCAACTCCATTATACTTGTGGTTAATATGTAACATATTGTTTGAAGGTACAAGTCTTACTTAGAACTGAAAACAAAAGATTTAACCTGAAGGTTCAGATGACAGTAATGTGTAAATTAGTGAGTCAGGTGTCACTGTGACTTACCAGGTAGAGGACAACTAGCTCAGAGGTTGAGTTGAACAGACAAGACTCTAAACGTGATTAGTTTTAACTGCACATCACTGTTTCTCCACACAGAACCGTCCTTATATCACTATGAAACAATATCTCACATTCAACTCTGTGTGTCTGTTCAGTCCTGAAGCACATGACAGTTTCAAACAGCACATTGAGCATCAACATGCATGAATCTCAGCAGCAGTATGTGGCAATGCTTGTCATTATATCTCCTCTCCTGATCTGAGACCAGAGTGAATCACAAACTCAACATAATACAACAACCGCTCTGTCTTATTTAGAATTAAATCACTTTTTAGAGATTGAATGGAGAGAGGTGACTTTCAGAGTTATTAGAAACAATTTGGCAAAGTACTTATATGAACAAAAATTGGAACATATATAATTATTATTCTTCATTTACCACCACTAACAATAAATGCACAATTTTGATATGTTTTATTGTATTAAATTCACATTAATAGGTGCAAGTCACCGAAATGTAAACCAATGTTAGCTGTGTTTCATTTCATTTAAAAGCAAACCCTTTATTTAATAAAACACCTTTGGCTCCTAGTTTGTTTACTTTCACTTTCCTTTTGTATTTTTGAACAAACATTAACTACAGCTTCAAATCACCAAAAAGTGTTCATTTGTATGAATATAAAACACTATAAATTAAACCAAAAATAAACAAAGCCTACTTTGTTCTCATAATTAAATGATAATATTGAATACAAATATCTTGATAAAATAATAATGGCAAACCCTTAGGTGTGCAGGTCACAGAACAAAAACAATATTGAAAAGGAGAAAGAAATCTCAAAAAATCTATTTATAACTTAAATAGAGTAAGTTAGTCTAACATTTGTTTGTGTAGCCTTTGTATATGAATATTAGTTTTTTTGTGTGTGTGTTTGTTCTAATAGCCTATATGTATTGTCACTATAGGAGATGTGCTCCTATACACCGTCTAGACAGGGTAAAACAAGAAATGTGTGCCCTGCCATTTCTTAATTTATTGTTTTAGAAATATTATTTTGTGTTATTTTGAAATGAACTTTATCGAGCATCACCCTTAAATATTTAGAGTAGCTGGTGAATATGCTTTACTGATGTTTTTAATGCAGTTCATTTCGTTTTGCTCCTAATGATTTGATTACGAGGAACTTCAATGGATGTAATTCTGTTTACAGAGTTATAAAGGTGCAATATGTAAGAATTTTGCAGTAAAATATCCAAAAACCACTAGGCCAGTGTTATATATTTTGTTCAGTTAAGTACTTACAATATCCCAAATGTTTCCAATCACCAGCAATAACACTCCCTTTTTCAATGCTCAGAAAGCTGCTAAAGACATATTTAGTAGCTTGTAGGGCAAACTTCAATATCTAGTGATTCGAAACAAAAGATTCGTAAAGCTTCATGAAGCAGTGTTTTGAAATCGCCCATCACTAGATATTGTTGAATAAAGTTGCTATTTTGCTATTTTTTGGCACACAAAAAGTATTCTCGTTGCTTTATAATATTAAGGTTGAAGCACTGTAGTCACATGAACTGTTTTAAATATGTTTTTAGTACCTTTCTGGGCATTGAAAAGGGAGTGTTGTTGCTGGCAATGCAGGCCTCACTGAGCCATCGGATTTTATCAAATATCTTAATTTGTGTTCTGAAGATGAACGAAGGTCTTACGCAGACTGATATGAGGTATAACGTTTCTGTAAAACACTGTTAAAAATTAACTGTAAATTTTACAGTAAAATACTGGCAGCAGGGTTGCCAGCCAGTTATTGTCATTTTTACAGTAGCATTACTGTAATTTAATTTACAGAATTTTACTGTACTCTGATTACAGTAAATGTATTTTTTTTTTTATACGGTAAACTACTTGAAAGTATGTATTTGCTATATTTGTTTATATTAATGCCTGGCAGCTTTTAAACTATTAACTGCATCTGCTTTAAACATTTTTAACTGCATAAAATGTTGTATAATGCATAACTTATTTCACCTATTATTTCACAAAACAATAAATAAATAGACTGTTCTTAGTTTTGAAAAACAAAATTTAATATATAACATTTTTTAAATTTGCATGGAAAAAGACAAAGCAGTGTATTTTCTATTATTTTGAATTCATATTTTATTTACAAAATACTTTTTCTTGAATGGACATGAAATTACATAGTTTTAAATTTCTTGAAACATATCAGCCACCATGGCCCTTCACACCAAAAAGAAATACACAACTGCATGACTTAAAATTTATAGTTTACCCAAAAATGAAAATTCTTCATTAATTATTCACCATCATGTCATTTCTCTCTTGTAAAGCATTTGTTCATTTTCAGAACACAAATGAATATATTTTGAATGAAATCTGAGAGCTCTCTGTCCCTCCAAAGGCAGCTATGCAACTTGCACATTTAAGGTCCAGAAAGCTATAAAGACATTAAAGTAATTCATGTGACTCCAGTGGTTTACCCTCAATTTTGTGAAGCGATGTGAGTGGTTTGTTTGCAACATAACATAATTTACCTCTGTATTTATAAAATAGTATTATAATAATACTTAATCAGCCGCTGCCGCCACCTTTAATTCTTTAAGCCAGTATGGTCTGGCACAAGAGGATAACACACCACCACAACTTCAATCACAACAAAATGTTCATGATGTGGTAAAATGATTAATTACTCATTAATTACTCACCCTAATGTTGTTAAAAACCCGTACGACTTTCATTCATCTTTGGAACACAAATGAAGATCACAAATGATTCATCTTGGTCGTCATCAGCGGTGTCATGAAAAACCATTCAGCTGTGATCAGTGTGGCAAGAAGTTTAGATCCTCATCATATCTCAACAAACACCTGACAGTTCACGCAGTCGAGAGGCTGTACTTGTGTCCGGTGTGTGGAAAGAGTTTTTCACGGCTGGCCAATTGCAGAAAGCACCAGAAGATCCATTCTTCTGTGAAAACTCCTGCTTGTGTGGAGTGTAGCAATACCTTCATCACAAGTGAACATCTCAAAAAGCGTCTGAAAAGTCACTCTGAAGAAAGACCGTTCACATGTATATGGATTCAAAGAGAAAGTCCACCAAACACATGAGGATTCACACTGGAGAGAAGCCGCACACATGCCATCAGTGTGGGAAGAGCTTCAGGTCTCTGTTATGCATCATCACTCTGGAGAAAAAACATATAATTGTGATCAGTGTGGTAAGAAATTTACATCGTCATCAATTCTTAAAAGCCACCTGACGGTGCATACGGACGAGAGGCTCCATAAGTGCCCTTTGTGTGAAAAGAGTTTTTCACGACCAGACTCTCTGAAACAGCACCAAAAACTACATGATGTTGTGCGGGATCACGTGTGTTTCGAGCGTGGGAAGAGCTTTACAGCAGCGAGTCATTTGATGCATGAGAATGCATGTTTTTAATTTATTGTTTTAAAAAGTTGTGTAGTTTATTGAGATCAAACCCCTCACACCTGAGAGAACTGAATCTGTCTGAGAATATAATAGGAGATTCAGTGTCTCTTCTCTCTGCTGTACTGGAGGATCCTCACTGTAAACTGGAGAGACTTTGGTACAATCATATTTGACTCTCAGACATGAAACACAATGTAAAATATATTTGAAGTGTTCAGCCTTTTTCTGCTGCTGTGAGATTATTTTTTGTACCTGCTAAACTGATCTGATCTTAACTGAGAGAGTGAAGAGTGTGTCATTGTTCTCTACAGGTTGAGAGATTGTGATATTACAGATGAAGATTGTGCTGCTCTGGCTTCAGCTCTGAGATCAAACCCCTCACACCTGAGAGAACTGAATCTATCTGTGAATAATCTAGGACAATCAGGAGTGGAGTTGCTCTCTGATCTAAGGAATGATCCACATTATAAACTGGAGGACCTAAGATATTGTGAGTATTTTTTTTAAGGCATTTAAACAGGCCTCATATGTGTGTTAATCAGCTGCACTTTAGTCTCCTTAAACTGTGTTTAACAAGAGTTTAATTCTTTGATGTAAATATGTTATATAATTATTAGGGCTGGGAAGCGAATACAATTTTTATTCTAATTAATTACATGATGTGGCTATTAATTGATCTAATTAATCGCAAATTTATCGTACATCAAATTTGGCTGAGAAATTATCCCCAAAAGATCATTTGAAGTCATTATTGTGTAAAGCATTACATAGACATTTCAAAAAGTAGAATCAGAAAGAAATATTTTGTTTGATTCAACATGAATTTATTACATGAACTTTTGGACCATGAGGTTGAGTAAATAATGACTGAATTTTAGTTTTTGGGTGAACTATATGGAAATATGGAAATATGAAATTGAAAGTAAACATATGGTCAACTGATGTTTTATGAACCATTTTCTTAGAAATGTTAATTTACTGAATGCTACCAAGAAAGCTAGGTTACTACGTTTGTTAAATTAATTCACAGTATATGTAGCTACATTTATTATTAATGTGGGGGGCGAAAGCGCTGTATGACAGATGTATCACTTTTATTTAGTTTTTCCTTTTTTATTCAAAACATTCACAAACTTGTTGACTATAGCCTTTCATGAACTATAGGATATATAGGCGCTGATCACCCACGGAAAAATATGAGATATTCTCCATTCATTTTAACCAATAAAAAACGACTGCAGTTTTCAGACTTGACGTTCTTTTCATTTTTATAGGCTAGTTCACTTGAGGCAGTCACTATGGCATTTTTTAACGACACGTCGAGCGCGCATCAGTGTAACACATTAATGCGAAAGCGCATCAATGTAATGTGCAGCACGAATCTCTCCACAAAACTCTCTCAAATATTGTGTCCTCATGGCTCTACTCTGGCTCAGATATTACGTATGCGCGCTCGGTTATGGAGTGTGGACACCAACCGGTAGAAACATAAATCGGCGCCTATTGTCAAATATTTGAATGCGTTTTGTCTTTTAAAACACGTCGTCAGATTTTAACTGAAAAAAAAAAAAGGATTAGCCTATTATTATCGCTTTCCATAAACATCAGAGTGTATTTAACAAAATGTATTTTTGGCTAGTAGCCTATTTAATGTCGATTTAAATGTCTGTAACTTAAAATAAACTTTATGTGGTTGAAAACACTGAATAGTTGTGATATAAAAAGCACTGAGCACGTGCATCTCTGGCTCAGCGCTAGCCAAAGCGCAAAATCACATTTGAATTTAGCGGACGTTCTTACAGATGTTGTTGTACGCTTCAAAGGATTCAAACTGATTGCACTTTGCCTTTCATATCTTGTGTTTTATGGACATTCTAACTGCATTCTATAGGCTAACTTTAAATTATTTTTTCTGTAATTAATTAATTTAATTAACATGCTAAAATTCACAGCCCTAATAATTATATGAATATTTTCATCTCTTACAGTGTCTCAATGCAGTTTTTCGTTCATATCTCTGACTAATATGAATATACTAATATCTCTGGCTGTTTTTTTCTGAAATGATCTCCTGATGTGATGTGACAACAGTAATGTTTCATACTCATATGTGACTGTCTGTGTGTTTTAGGGTAGGACTCTCAGTAATTAGACGTCAGTTCAGTTTCCTCAGGATCAGCTGATGGTGAATAAGGAGCTACAGAGACTGAAGACACAGAGACACACAGCGATCACACTGACATGTGTGTGACTTCACAGCAGTTTCTTGTTTTTTTTTTTTTTGGTGTCTGTTTTTGGTCTGTTCTTTTGAACTATGTATGTCATCAGATTTTCATTATTACAGGATCTGAACTTGCTGTATATTTTTAAGACTCAATTTTATAGATGAAAATAAGTGCCTAAAATCACCGTTGGCAATTTGGAGTAGTTTTGGATTCGCTAGATAATGCACTGCTTGATCACAATGTAGATGGTGTAAGACTGTATACACAGTAAGAGTGTGACAAAAGAGACAAAACTAGAACTAGAACATTGTAATCAACAAACCATATACACAGAGTAATTAAGAGATTTATTAAGGTAGACCGTTTCGTTTATTATAATGGGAAAATGTGATTCTTTTACTTTTTTTAATTGTAAAACCTTTTTCTAAGTTTAAAAAGAGATGTTTTAAATGAGTCTACCAGCAGAGGGCGACAATGCAAATTACTTCACTGAACGTTTATTTCTACCAGAAAGACTCAAGAGGGCAGGTGGACCTTTGCGTGGTATTTATTGGGTAAGGTATTAACAGATGGTAGTGAGCTACAATGATTCATGTTTAGTTGTATAGAAAAATTCTTTGGCGTAGGCCCTGTTATTAGTCCAAATCCTAGGGATGCAGATTCGGCTGATCCTGTCTGAAGATGAAGGCAGGGGCGGAGCCTACCCCAAAAAAGAAATTATAATTGATACCCACCAGTTTAGGCTCGATTTACTAAATCATGCAAATTAGTATGTCGTGCGTACGATTTATAAATTGAGGTAACGACTTAGTAAAGCGTTTTATAAAGCGTGCACGATTTAGCCTACTGTTTTTTTTTTGTTTGTTTTTGTTTTTTTCCTGCATGTCATGTGCGGGGCTCCGTAATTATTGTTATCGTTATGTTATTACTACTAGCTGTATGACTCAGCAGTTTCACTATTGCAGTTGTATTTGGTGTGATATCTACCATGTAAACTTACTGAAACTACTGTTGTTGTCACATTTTAGAATGCTATTTGTAATATCTTTATTTGTATTTTCTTAAAGTACTTGATTGTTCATCAATAAGCATGGATTATGGTGTTTAACTTTAACGACGCCATTTTTACCAGCACAATTTTATTGTAACTGTGTCATTAATTTATATTACTGTTTCACGAAATGTATATTTATAAGAACAGTGACTTGCAAAGATGTATATCTTAATTCAACAATGTTATATAATATTGTAACATTGTATTTCGACATTTCTACATTTGTAGTAAACCACACAGACACCCATATTTTTGTATACTTCTGTCAACCAGATTAAAGTTTTCTTTGGACTTCTGGGCTATTGCACCTCTTCTTAATGGAAGAGTATGGCTGGAAGGTGAAAAACAGTTTAACGTACACAATATCAGTCATTACAGTTAGTATTACATTTTTGTGACAAATGAAGGCATAAATAGTAAATATTTATGAACTAATGACTGTGTATGCTATGGGCATGAGAAGCCACATTAGGCAGATTAACACAGAAAGACTACATAGACCATGTTACATGAAAGGCCGCAGAATGCCAATTATGTGAATAGCAGGAAGTGTAAAAAATGTAGCGCAAGACACTCGCGCTGCCGGACTCAGACCTGAAGTGCATGCAGCCAAAGCCACTAGATGACAGGCCTGCAACAATTAGCCAAAAAAGCGTAACGGCTAATGCTAACGCTGTGGCTGCCAGTACGCAGGAAAGGAGGGTTCCCTTTCGATACTTCACTTGTACTGCGTCTTGCTAGATGCTACGGGGAAACTCCTTTTCTCCAATAACTGAAGCATTATTCAATCACAGCAGTGAAACTGCACGGCCATTGGTTCGTGCAGTTGGAATAAAACGATCCAATGACGGCACGGCGGAGCTACGCGAGCCTATGGCGAAGAAGCCCGCCAGAATGGGCGTGGCATCTGGCTATATAAGCCGGCACTTCACATAGGATCTCTGATTCATTCTCTTTCAGCGACGACGATCACTTCTCTTCACTGGATCTACGAAACTTGAAGATGTTGAAAATTATATTGTTTTTTGATATCGCGAATGGGCTCATATTCGTGATCTCAAACATATTCTCAAAACCATCATTTGCTGAATGTCCTGGGAAATGAGCTCTGACGAGAACTACCTTTCTAAAGGTGCAATGACGTTGCTGCCTATGAGTGGATCAGATTTGAGTCATGTATGACTCAAACAGAGACTGTAAAGTGTCAGACGATGCTTCATCCTACGGACTGGGGGCTGACCTTATGCAGAGGTGGCCAGAAGGTTGGAGGCCAGTGGCTTATGCATCGTCTTACTCAGACTGAGCAGAGATACGCGCAAGTGGAAAAAGAGGCCTTGGGTCTCACATGGGCATGTGAAAGATTCAAAGTCTTTCTCATTGGCAAGTCTTTTTGAATTGGAAACCGACCACAAGCCATTACTGAGTCTCTTGGGATCACAAGTTGTGGATGCTCTTCCTCCTCGTATCCAGAGGTTTAAAATGCGACAGATGCATTACTCCTACTCCTTTGTTCATGTGCCAGAAAAGAGTTTGTGGGTAGCTGACACCCTGTCATGCACTCCGGTAAAGCAGTGTGAGCTACAAGAAGAGAGAGAGGACACATATATAAGTAGACTCTATCATGGGGAATTTGCTAGCAAGCACAACAGCTGAGAGAAGAACTAAAGAGTGACACTGTATGCTCCAATGTGATGAAACTGTGTGTTGAAGGGTGGACAGAGCACAACAAGAGTGACCTAATACTGGAACGATACTGGGCAGAATGTGCTCTCTTAACTGTACAGGATGACCTGTTGCTGAGAGGCACGAGGCTGGTCATTCCAGCTGCCATAAGAAACAGCATACTTAGCAAGTTGCATGAGGGGCACTTAGGACTTGTGAAATGCAGAGAGTGGGCAAGACAATCAGTATGGTGGCCAGGGATAAGTCATTGGCTGAAGGAAGCTCAACTGCATGACATGCCTCAAGGAGAGACAAAACCTAAAAGAACCACTCATGCCCACTCAGCTTCCCAACAGGCCCTTGCAAAGGCTAGGGGCAGATTTATTCATGCTGGGAACTAAAACGTGTCTGCTTGTGATGGATTACTATTCCAGCTATGTGGAGATTGCTCAGTTATCACCCACCAAGTCTACTGACGTCATTGTCCACATGAAGTCCATATTCACATGTCATGGAGTTCCAGAGATTCTGGTTACAGATAATGGACCACAATTCTCTGGACACTCATTTGCATTCTTTGCTGCTTCTTATGGATTTGTCTATGTTACTAGCAGTCCTAAGTTTCCCCAGAGCAATGGAGAGGCTGCTCTTCTCAAGAAAGCCAGTGACCCACCTTGATCTCCTGGTATATTGAGCTACCCCCTTGCAGAATGGGTACAGCCCAGCTCAGCTTCTTATGGGCAGAAGGTTGCAAACAACTGTGCCCACTCTCATCATTGCTAGACCCAGCACTCCCCGATACTGCTGCAATTTTCTCGAAAGATAAGGAAAGAAAGAGTGCAGATGCAGAGCATTTCAAGAAACATCATAGAGCTAGAATGCTTCCACTTCACAATTGTCTGGTTTCATCATTGCTACACAAAAGTTCAGCTTGACACACACATGAGGTTTTACACTGAAGAGAAGCTGAAAAGAAGTTTCAAACATGTATCAGGTCTCATCTGAAGAAAAAGAAATAAAAAGATGTGATGAATCTGATAAAAGCAATTGTTAAAGGTGTTCAAATAAGGTATAGCTTTAAAAATCTCACAAGATTTGTAAAGCTGTTTTCACTTTTACTTTGGAGAGTAGCAAAAGTATTAGTTTACTAATACTTTATAAGTTACATGATTTTCTCCCCCCTTACCTAGGCTATAAGAACATAAATGTAGGTGAAAACGACAAAATAGTCTTAAAATGGAACAAAACAAATTAAAAACGAAAAAAGAAATATAACCATACAATATTTAGACCAGTAGTCTGAGTAAGTAATCTGTAGAAAAACAATTTATGAACTAATATAAGAATTTGATAAAGCAAAAACAAATATATTATAAAGTTGTTTAAATGAAGTAGCTTTGAAATGTCACGAGATTTGTAATGATGTTTTCCTTTTACTTTGTACAAAAGTATGTGTAAACAAACACACAACTTTTTATTCAACACATTTCAATCTACTTAAGCCTACTGTGTCATATGTGATGCATTATGTTCTAAGGCTTTCAAATGATCAACACAATCAAAACTCTGCTGAAAAACCTGTTGCACACGATCTACTACATGCCTTCAGTCATCCGACTCCTGGTCATGCCACAGTCTAACACACAGATTTGTTTACGCATTAAACTCGTTATCGTTACCATAACAAAATGATCTCTTGCCACGTAATTTAAGTTTGCCCTGCTGTATCTTTCAACATTGCTAAGTAAATGCCTGTAACCATTTATTCTGTAAAAACAAACCTGTAACCATTTATTCTTTAAAAACAAAAACAAAAAGACGTGCACCGCCGTGCTGATGAGGCTTCAGATCGAGCGCGTGACCTCATCATCGGCACAAAAAAAGAGTGAAAGTAAATGTTCAGAGTTGATTCGCCATTTAATCGGTCGAAATTGGTTCTTTAGCTACAATACGGAGTATCAACGTGATTAATGATGAGAACCTTTAAAATACATTTACATGTAGCTACTTGATAGAAAAGGAAGATTGTGAATCTGCGTGTAATTAAATGTTGATCAAGGTGAGTGTTCAGCTCTCGAGAGGCTTTACAGGTGAATTTCGCATTCATATTTTCCCTTAAGGAAGCAGTAGCTCTTTGATTTGAATTTGATATTTTTCAATTTTAAGCACGTTAACGTGGTTTCATTGGTTTTCCGTGTTTTCAGTGGTTTATTTGCATTTATTTATTTAGCATTTGTGTTAACATACGACTAACAATGAATATTTGAGTGAACGCCGCGTCTCATGATCCTGTTTCCGACTCTCAGGATCCGTTCAGCTTAATTATTTTTTTGTCATTTCCATCCAGAGTCAGTATTGGACATCAGATTTTGTTGAACCTATTCAGCATCATGGATGATACACAAACATCTAGAGATGAAAATTTTTCTCCAGGACGCAGGTACTTTGAATAAACACTATATTAAACCACATTTAAATGATAGAAGTTAGGTTAAAGATTAAAACTGAAAACTTTATTTAAAACCAATAAGATCAGCCTCCATAAAGAGTTATTTGAAGAACAATACCTGAAGACTTCGTATTAAATTATTATTATCATAAAGGATCAAATCTGTCTCTGTTATAGTTCAGTTGTGAAGAGATCACAACGAGAGCCCAGCTGTGTGTCTATGAGGAGTGATGGGTCTGTGGATCATCCAATAGATTTTAAGAGTGGAGATACACAGACTGATCTCAGGTATACCGTTTCTATAAAAATTGGCTTATTATATGGCTTTTTATATTATCAGAATAATATAAATAGGCCTAGAATTTATTTTTCTCTCATATTTTAACGTAGTGTTGCTCACACAAGAGTCACATTTGTGAAAGCACTGTTGTTCAATTTACAATTTTTGTAATAACTAAATGCAATGATAATTAAGTGATTGTTTTAATAATAATTTAATAATAAATAAATATGTGCTTTGCTAAATATGGTCTTTTAAATGATTAACTTTAACCTTTCTTTATTATAGTTCAGTTCATCAGAAGAGATCAGAACCAGAGTCCAGCTGTGTGTCTATGAGGAGTGACAGGTCTATGGATAATCCAATAGATTTTAAGAGTGGAGATACACAGACTGATCTCAGGTATACCGTTTCTATAAAAATTGGCTTATTATATGGCTTTTTATATTATCAGAATAATATAAATAGGCCTAGAATTTATTTTTCTCTCATATTTTAACGTAGTGTTGCTCACAAAAGAGTCACATTTGTGAAAGCACTGTTGTTCAATTTACAATTTTTGTAATAACTAAATGCAATGATAATTAAGTGATTGTTTTAATAATAATTTAATAATAAATAAATATGTGCTTTGCTAAATATGGTCTTTTAAATGATTAACTTTAACCTTTCTTTATTATAGTTCAGTTCATCGGAAGAGATCACAACGAGAGCCCAGCTGTGTGTCTATGAGGAGTGATGGGTCTGTGGATAATCCAATAGATTTTAAGAGTGGAGATACACAGACTGATCTCAGGTATACTGTTTCTATAAAAAATGGCTTATTATATGGCTTTTTATATTATCAGAATAATATAAATAGGCCTAGTATTTATTTTTGTTACGTGTTGGTATTGTAGAGACGAGGCGAATACGGAAACCCACAATAATGAGGGTATTTAATCAACGAAGGAGCAAGAAACACAACCATACACATTTAGAATAACAATAGAACTGACAAAGGAGTGCAGGGAGTGAGTCCAACTTAAAGGGAGTGTTGACGAAGACAACAGGTGCAGGGAATCCAGGGAAATGGCGGGAAGGCTGATGAGGGAAGTGAAAACAGGAGTGGAGCAAGGAGGATCCTGGGAAACGGAGTCCGGGAAGGCATGGATGTGACATTACCTCCCCCTCCCCGGAAGGCGTGACCTCACGCCTCAGATAAAACAGCGGGGAGGAGGGCGCCCTGGAGACCTACAGGCAGGTGCGGGGGGTGCAGGTGGGTGCGGAGGTCTCCAGGGCGGTACTAGGTCCTTGGCCGTCATGGGGTCTGAAGCCGTGGGCGGCCACGGCTGGTCAGGGACCGTGGGCGGCCACGGCTGGTCAGGGACCGTGGGCGGCCACGGCTGGTCAGGGACCGTGGGCGGCCACGGCTGGTCCGGAGCCAGGGATGGCCACGGCGGGTCAGGAGCCTTGGCAGGCCACGGAGGGTCAGGAGCCTTGGCAGGCCACGGCGGGTCAGGGGCCGTGGGCGGCCATGGCAGGTCTCCGAGCCCACCCCCATCTTTCCCACCCACGGATACCCTCCCCTCCCAAAAAAAATATTTTGAGAGACTCAGGGGTTCAAAGGGCTCGTGGGCTACTGGAGTGGGTTCAGCGGCGGTTGGGGTGGGCTCGGCGGCGACGGCAGGAGCTGGGGCGGGCTCGGAGGCGGCGGCGGCAGGAGCCGGGGCGGGCTCGGCGGCGGCGGCGGCAGGAGCCGGGGCGGGCTCGGCGGCGGCGGCAGGAGCCAGGGCGGGCTCGGCGGCGGCGGCAGGAGCCGGGGCGGGCTCGTGACAGGCTGGAGCGGCGTTTAACGGGGCATCTGGTGTTTAACGGGGCATCTGGCCAGTTCACCAAATAAGCAAGCTCGGTAAATTCCTCCACATACCTCTCCAGCGGGCGACCGTCCTGCCGGAACCCACACAGGCGATCCTCCGCTGAAGCTTGCTGGGGAGACTCGGGAACCAGGAATAATCCCATACTTTTTGTAGATTTCCAAAGGTAAGGTCAGTTCTTCTGTTACGTGTTGGTATTGTAGAAACGAGGCGAATACGGAAATCCACAATAATGAGGGTATTTAATCAACGAAGGAGCAAGAAACACAACCATACACATTTAGAATAACAATAGAACTGACAAAGGAGTGCAGGGAGTGAGTCCAACTTAAAGGGAGTGCTGACGAAGACAACAGGTGCAGGGAATCCAGGGAAATGGCGGGAAGGCTGATGAGGGAAGTGAAAACAGGAGTGGAGCAAGGAGGATCCTGGGAAACGGAGTCCGGGAAGGCGTGGATGTGACAATTTTTCTCTCATATTTTAACGTAGTGTTGCTCACACAAGAGTCACATTTGTGAAAGCACTGTTGTTCAATTTACAATTTTTGTAATAACTAAATGTAATGATAATTAAGTGATTGTTTTAATAATAATTTAATAATAAATAAATATGTGCTTTGCCAAATATGGTCTTTTAAATGATTAACTTTAACCTCTCTTTATTATAGTTCTGTTCGTCAGAAGAGATCAGAACCAGAGTCCAGCTGTGCGTCTATGAAGAGGGATGTGTCAATGGATCAGCCATTAGATTTTAAGAGTGGAGATACACAGACTGATCTCAGGTATAAGATTTCAACAAAAGATAAGATTTGAAGATATCATACTGAATAAAAAAGACATTTGGGTCTCATTCACCAAGCATGTGTACACACATGCGTAAAATATGCGCACAAACATTTTCACGAACAAATCATGATTCACCATATAGTTTCATGCTAAAATTTATTCTAGATGTGTGAAAAATGTAGGAACAACTGAAAACACACATATGCAAAAAGCACTTTCTCTGTGTGGCCATATAATCGTGTTAAGAAGTTATATTTCATCTTAACACAACTATAATTATACACTATTTATATTATATTATAAAATTAATAAATGATAGGCATTCAATTTAATGTCATCTTAAATGTTAATTTTCTGATCATATTTTTTTTTCAGGCACATTTTCCAGGCAATTCCAAACCACATCAATCTCACTACTAACTACTATTACTATTAAACTATTACTATATACAATTAAAACTACTATTAATTTTGTATTTAATCATTTATAAGTGATATATAATTGCTCATGAAGGCTGGAAATGAAAAACACCTTATATTCAGGTGTGTACAATTATTAGGCAGGTTTTCTTTTACAGATAAAATAAGCCAAAAAGAAATTTAACTCAGACCGAAAAGTCAAATATTATTAAATGCTCATGAGAAAAATGCAATACTAATGTAATACTAGAAATTGCAAAGTTAAGGCATGACAATTGGACAGTGAAATGCTCATTGGGTCATCAGGGTCAGACAAAAACAGGTGGAGAAGAAAAGACATGTTAACTGCAGAATAATTTAGAATTAAGGTGAAGAATTAAGTGTGAAACCATCAGGAACACTTTAGTCTCCAGCGCCACCATTTTCCAGAACATAACCTACCTGGAGTCTCCAGAAGTGCAAGGTGTCAGGATCTCAGAGACTTAGGGTAAAGAATCCTAAAAAATGACTCCCACTTAATAAGAAGAACAAACTGAAGTGTTGTAAAATACATGAAGACTGTTTTTATAGGCTTTATAGACAGACAGATTGAGAGTGACTCTTGAAGGACCAGCACCACATCCTCTTGTACCACTGTTTAAAGAATTTATCTTCCAGATTCTGGAAGTAATTTTTCAAGATCATTTTTAGTCTATCTCTGCAAAACTGAATTTTCAGGATGGGAAATGGACTAAAAATTAATTTTGCCTGTTAAAGAAAACCTGCCTAATAATTATGCACACCTGAATATTAAGGCGTTTTTCATTTCCAGCCTTCATGAACAATTATATATATATCACTTATATATGATTAAATACAAAATTAATAGTAGTTATTAAGATTGATGTGGTTTGGAATTGGTAAAATGTGCCTGAAAAAAAACTTGCAATAATTATGCGTGCACTGTACAGTGAGAGTAAGAAAAGCGGCATTATAGCTTCAGCTACTAGGTTTCTCTGAATAATGCAGATTTACACATGTGGACAGTTGGGTCTGTATAAAAGGTGTTTATTGTGTTTGACCTTGTTTTGAGAATGGCACACTTGGCTTTGCTCAAGGATCTGGCAAGAGCACGTCTGCAGAGAGCGGCATATGTTTGACGAGAGTGACGAAAGACTGTAAAGAAAATGTTGTGCGGAAAGCCCTTATATGGATAAATGTTTGTGTGTGTTTTATGCACATTACTAACCTCATGCACAGGGCCGCTCATTTAGAATACTCACAATTTACCAACATTATAACAAGATTAAACAAATTCATGTGCGTATGCATGTGTTGTGATTTTTGATGAGAAGTTCTCTTGTGCATACAAATACGAAATAATCCATTCAATTATTAGTGAATGAGACCCACTGTGCTTATTAACTCATGAAATAATGTGGTATTTAAATTTTACAGCCATGAAGTCCTCAACAGGTTTAGATCAAATCTGAAGAAGAAGTTTGAGTGTCTGTATGAGGGAACAGCAAAGCAGGGAAACCCAACACTCCTGAATGAGATCTACACAGAGCTCTACATCACAGAGAGTGAGAGTGGAGAGATCAGTAATGAGCATGAGGTGAGACAGATTGAGACACAATCCAGGAGAGCAGAAACAGAGGACACACCGATCCAATGCAGTCACATCTTTAGACCTTTACCTGGACAAGACAAACCCATCAGAACTGTGCTGACAAAGGGAGTCGCTGGCATTGGAAAAACAGTCTCTGTGCAGAAGTTCATCCTGGACTGGGCTGAAGGGAAAGAGAATCAGGACGTCCAGCTCATATTTCCACTTCCTTTCAGAGAGATCAATTTGATGAAGGACAAAACACTCAGTCTTTCAGATCTTCTTCATGTCTTTTTCCCTAAAACAAAAGAAATGGAAATATCCGGTGACAAATATAAAATAGTGTTTATCTTTGATGGCCTGGACGAGTGTCGTCTTCCCTTACATTTTAAAAAAAATGAGACTTTACGAGATGAAAACAAAAAGAAATCAGTGGACGTGCTGCTGACGAACCTCATTGCAGGGAATCTGCTTCCCTCTGCTCTCATCTGGATCACCTCCAGACCAGCAGCAGCTGATCTCGTCCCTTCTGAGTGTGTCCATCGAGTGACAGAGGTACGAGGCTTCAATGAGCCACAGAAGGAGGAATACTTCAGGAAGAGAATCAGTGATCAGAGTCTGGCCAATACAATCATCTCACACCTGAAGTCATCAAGGAGCCTCTACATCATGTGCCACATCCCAGTGTTCTGCTGGATCTCAGCCGCTGTTCTAGAGAAGATGATGAGTGAAGCAGAGAGTGGAGAGATTCCCAAGACTCTCACTCAAATGTACACACACTTCCTGATCCTTCAGACTGACATCAAACATGAGAAGGACTATGAGAAGAACGTGACAGATGAAGACATGATCCTCAAACTGGGGAAAGTGGCTTTTCAGCAGCTTGTGAAAGGCAATGTGATCTTCTATGAGGAAGACCTGAGAGAGTGTGGCATTGATGTGACAGAAGCATCAGTGTACTCAGGATTGTGCACTCAGATCTTCAGAGAGGAGTTTGGCTGGTATCAGGGGAAAGTCTTCTGCTTTGTTCATCTGAGCATTCAGGAACATCTAGCGGCTCTATATGTGCACCTCTCCTTCACAAACAACAACATAAATGTGTTTGACCCAATCACCAAACAGAGTTTGTGGTCTAAAGTTAAGGACTGGTTTCAACACATGTTTAAACTTGTTTCATTATCTGAGCTGCATCAGAGGGCTGTGGATGAGGCTCTACAGAGTAAAAATGGACATCTGGACCTTTTCCTGCAGTTTCTTCTGGGTCTGTCAGTGGAGTCTCATCAGATTCTCCTACAAGGACTAATGAAACAGACAAAAAGCAAATCTGACAGCAATGAGGAGACAGTTGAGTACATCAAGATGAAAATCAGGACCATTGACTCTCCAGAGAAATCCATCAATCTGTTCCACTGTCTGAATGAACTGGGTGATCATTCACTAGTGGAGGAAATACAAAAGTATCTGAAATCTGGAAGAATAAAGGAAGCCAAACTCTCTTCATCTCAGTGGTCAGCTGTAGCTTTTGTGTTGATGACATCAGAGAAGAAGCTGGATGAGTTTGATCTCACAAAGTTTATTCTAAGAAACAATAAAGCTGAAAATATGAAAGTTTTTCAGAAGCTGCTGCCTGTGATTAAAGAATCCAGATCAGTTCAGTAAGTGTCACTGAGAAAAATCATTTCACTGTTAAAACATTAAGAAAATAATAGTTCATAAATCTTCAGTGCTGCAGAAGTTGTCCAGAGTTTAGTGGTCAGTATTTTGATGTGTTTTCTAAACCGTGACAATGAAAAATTCCTTCAGACATTCAAACAAAGTCAGAGAATATTCATATGAATAAATAATTCAGGTTTACCAGTTGAATGTTCTTGCACATAATTTTTTAAATATTTGTTATTAAATAAATGACATAAAAGAAATTAAGACCAAATAAACAACTGGATAAACAGCTAATTTATTAAGTAACTCAAATCTCCTAAAATTTTTGATGTATAGTTAACATATAGCAGAGTCATACATTTTTTATTTTTTTTTTATTTTAGTCAGGTGGACGATTAAACATTTACCTGAACTTTAGCTTAAAGTTGACTAAAAGTTCACATTTTAATTTGACTGTGAGATGGACACTTAAAGAATCAAATCACTGAGTATCTGAAATTAGTGCAGGTTCTCTAGTAAAGAGCAGATGTAATGTGCAGCAGAGCGGCTCCACCGTAACAAGAATAGCAATGTACAGTGACACATTTAAGATCATTAACAAGTCATTACTTTTACAAATAATTGGAATGGAATTTCAAAAATAAATTGATACGAATATAATTTTCTAGTAATCTATTAGTCTGCATGTACATCAGTCCTCTCAGCAGCAAGAAAAACAAAACTTTTACTCAGTGGATTATATATAGCGTAGAAAGTGCGCTCCCTTTATAATCACTAAAAAGCGGTCACTCATCTCAGTTCACAATCTCACAAATTTCCATTATAATCAATAAAGTTGTCTGAGTCCAGGTTTTTGAGCAGTGAGTGGATTCTGACTAAATGAAACACCTCTGATTGGCCATTGTGTTCAAGAGATCAAAAACATGTCTGTGATTGGTTACATTTCTCACTGCTGCAAAAACACATTGTAAATAGAAAAAAACTGTTTCGCCAATATGATATTATTACAGTATCAACTGAGGGTGCTTATATTTATGTTTGACATTTTTATTAGTGTGAATTTGACCATGAAACAGATAAAAATTTGTGTAACGAGTCGTCACTCGAGTTGGGATCCATAAGCAGGCTTTTATTAGAGAAATGCGTAGTACAACAGGCAGGGTCAAACAGGGGCAAACAGAATGATGAGGGACAGGCAGAATCGTAGTCAGGGTACAGGCAAGGAATCAGGGCAGACAGATAACACTCACAGTCCAGGTAACAATAAACAGTCCAAAGGCAGGCGGCAGAGATTTGTAAACGAGAGGCAAACAGGATCAGTAACAGGCAGGCAAATAACACAGGAAACCGCTCAGAAATGTACACCATGGCAATACAAGACTTCGCAAAGGTGATGGGGAAATGAGGGCCTTAAATAGTCCGGTAAATGAGCTTCAGCTGGGTGTGGTGATTAGTCCAAGGTACGGGGCTGCTGGGAAATGTAATGCGTGAGTGTGTGCACGTCAGTACTCGGGAGAGGGTTCCCTCCGATGGCCAGAGGAGGGAATTACGGAGTTCGTCTCTGTGACAATTTGACATTGTTCAATTATATTGGAATTGAAAGTTGTTGGATAGATTTTTTGATAACGGTTTGATAATTTAACTATTTATTATGCTATTTGATTTTCATCTCTTTACAGGTTGAGAGATTGTGGCATCACAGATGAAGGTTGTGCTGCTCTGACTTCAGCTCTGAGATCAAACCCCTCATACCTGAGAGATCTGGATCTGTCTGGGAATAAACTAGGAAAATCAGTGAATCTGCTGTCTGATGTACTACAGGATCCTCACTGTAAACTGGAGAAACTGTGGTAAGATATTTAAGAGATGAACAGTATTTTTAAATGTATTTATCTGTGTCCTCTTATGTCAGATTCTTAAATTTAATCAATAAATTAATTCATAATAAAAAGACACTGTGTTTGGCTATTATTAACAATCAAATGAAGTCAGTATCAATAAAATCCATCTTTGGATTTACACATACAGTTTAACGCAGCTCAGACATTGCATGAATAGATTTGCACAGCAATAATAATTGCATAAATTGTGCTAAGAGATTGTTTTAAAAATAAAATTTTTAATGTAGAAATATTAAATAATTGAAATAATAACCTACTTTTTTATATATACAATATGATACTAAAACCGCCAGTAGGTGGCGTCAAGTCACTGTCTTAATGAGTGAGTTGAATCCTTCATTCAACTGATTCATTCAAAATACAAATTCATTTAACTTATCAAATGACTGTATGAATCATAGACTGTAAAAATGTATGAATGGATACCCTAATTGAATCATGTACTCTGATTTGTTCAAATACACTGATTCTTTGAGGAACAAAACATTGTGTTACTCTGAGTCGCAGCAATTCTGCTGTTTGTTCTGTTTTCTTTGATGGTGCAAAAACAGACTGTGTTTGAAATCTGAAAGTTATTCAGTAAATTGTTTATTGAAGTTGTTGTATAAAATCAGTTTCACATTTGTGTGCAGATGTTCAGAAAAATTACTCTCTTGCTTGTGTGATAACTCCTATATCATGTTATAAATATAAAAAACAGGAACTTTTTTTTTCTAACATTTTGATGATATTTCTTCCCCACTAGTGTAATGACATGGTAGTGAGATGGGAGAGAGCGCTCAAAACTCTTCAGATTGCATAATTTAGTGGAGAATTTAGACAGAGAATTTATCAGTATCTTTCTAAATGTGCGCTATTTTGGCTAAAATCCGTAATGGAGCTGTTTAAAGTAGCCATGTGGTCACAAATAAACATGAACAGATGCGATTCAATACACGTGTCCGTCTTCTGTGTGGAATAATGATAAATACATTTATGGCATCGAAGCTCGCAGTCGGAGGCTGGTCCGTTTATAGACCTCGCTCAAACTGGCCAGACAGTGGAAATGAGACTAATAATTTCTGACTGGCAAAACTGAACAAATCAAACGAACATAAATGGGTAAAAGTGGGGCGCCATACTGACCGGGGCCCATGAGCTCCTCAAGCCCAGTGGGAAGTCCAGCCATGGTGAATAGTGTCATTTATTAAAAACAGATTTTACACAAGACAGACATTTAATATAGTGCAAATAAAAGATATTATTTTTCCTGATTGAATGATACATTAGATGTTTTATGATCATGTTTTGTGACATTTTAGATCTCAGTCTAATGATCCATCAAACATATTAATTCGAGCTTTAAGTTTGTATTTTCTCTTTAATAATGGATTCACTGCTAAACTGATCTGATCTGAACTGAGAGAGTGAAGAGTGTGTCATTGTTCTCTACAGGTTGTATGATTCTGGAGTCACAGATGAAGGTTGTGCTGCTCTGACTTCAGCTCTGAGATCAAACCCCTCACACCTGAGAGAACTGAATCTGTCATGGAATAAACTAGGAAAATCAGTGAATCTGCTGTCTGATGTACTACAGGATCCTCACTGTAAACTGGAGATACTGTGGTAAGATCATATTTGACTCTCACACATGAATCACAATGTAAAGTATATTTGAAGTGCTCAGCCTCTTTCTGCTGCTGTGAGTTCAGCTGATTGAGATGTAAATGATTGAACACATGAGCTGCTCCTCAGTAATATGATACTGCAGGACTGAGAGTCACACTGAAATACACACTTTCACACAATCAACATTTCAGTCTCTTGACTTTAAACAGACTCGAACTCAACAGTCAGAACTGAGAAATGAAGAACATGCTGGAGTCATTCTTACTGTTCATCATTTTATCTTTCTGCATTGAAACTTTTTCAAGTGTTTTTTAAACGTGTGTGTGTGTGTGTGTGTGTGTGTGTGTGTGTGTGTGTGTGTGTGTGTGTGTGTTTGTGTTTGTGTAAAATCACACACACAGATTAATTGATACTCCATTCATATTAGATAGTACAGATTTAAGTAACATAGTAAAACTAACCAATGTAGTGAATAGCAGGGCAAGACTGAGGGGTCTGTGGGCCCCTGGGCTTGTGTTTATGTTTGGGCCCTACCTACGCTACAAGAAATCAACTAGATCATCATTATGTAGTTGCTCAAAATACACAAAACTTAAAATATGCTTTGAGGTTCCTAGAACAATTAATATGAAACATGCCTAATCTAGTCAATGTTTAGAGTTAATATTAAATAGTCATTATAATACAGTAAAATACAGCATGTGTTTCTCAGTTGAAAGAAGATCAAAACCCTGAAATAACACTGAGCAATAAAGCCAGTGATTTTTACAGTATTTTTAAATTTATTTTTATTTATCTGTGTCCTCTTATGTCAGATTCTTAAATTTAATCAATAAATTCATTCAGAATAAAAAGACGCTGTGTGTGGCTATTATTACCAATCAAATGAAGTCAGTATCAATAAAATCCTTTTTGGATTTACACATACAGTTTAATGCAGCTCAGACATTGCATGAATAAATTTGCACAGCAATTATAATTGCATAAAATATGTTAATAGATTAATGTTTTAAAAAATTACGTTTTTAATGTAGAAATATTAAAAATTAAAAAAAAAAAAAAAAATGAAATGATAGCCTACTTTTTAAATATGATACTAAAACCGCCAGTAGGTGGCGTCAAGTCACTGTCTTAATGAGTGAGTTGAATCCTTCATTTAACTGATTCACAATTCAAATTCATTTAACTTATCAAATGACTGTATGAATCATAGACTATAAAATAAGTTTGAATTGATACCCTAATTGAATCATGAACTCTGATTCGTTCAAATACACTGATTCTTTGAGGAACAAAACATTGTGAATTCTGCAATTCTGCTGTTTGTTCTGTTTTCTTTGATGGTGCAAAAACAGACTGTGTTTGAAATGTGAAAGTTATTCAGTAACCTGTTGTTTATTGAAGTTGTTCTATAAAATCAATGTCACATTTGCGTGCAGATGTTCAGAAAAATTACACTCTTGCTTGTTTGATAACTCCTATATCATGTTATAAATATAAAAAACAGGAACTCCTAAACATTTGTTTTACATTTTGATGATACTTCCTCCCCACTAGTGTGATGACATGGTGGTAGTGAGATGAAAGAGAGCGCTCAAAACTCTTCAGATTGAATAATTTAGTGGAGAATTTAGACAGAGAGAATTTATCAGTATCTTTCTAAATGTGCGCTCTTTTGGGCTAAAATCCTTAATGGAGCTGTTTAAAGTAGCCATGTGTTCACAAATAAACAAGAGCAGATGTGATTCAATACACGTGTCCGTCTTCTGTGTGGAATAATGATAAATACAAGTTTACGCCGTTTGTTTGTTTATGGCATCGAAGCTCGCAGTCGGAGGCTGGTCCGTTTATAGACCTCGCTCAAACTGGCCAGACAGTAGAAATGAGACTAATAATTTCTGACTGGCAAAACTGAACAAATCAAACGAACATAAATAGGCAAAAGTGGGGCCCCCTACTGACTGGGGCCCATGAGCTCGTCCGGCCCAGTGGGAAGTCAGATGCAACTTTTTGCATGGAAGAAAACAGGAAGAAAAGCACTTTCGCTAAGAAAATAGATTTATCATTTATGCCGCGCAGCGATTTTCACTTACACATTATCAGAGGATTATTACGAAGGCAGCAGACATTAATGGAGGAATTTGCAGCTTTACTCGCAAACTAATAATTCTTGTTCATCAAAAAGGTGAGAACCAGACCCCTTACAAACCCAAATACACTCGAAATAATTATATTTATTGAAAAGTGTACTATCCAAGTAGTAATAAAGATGTTTGCCATTGTAATGATGATAGTAGCGCACACAAGAGTAGTAGCTGTTCCGTGCTCTGGCATGGTTAGCGTTCACACTGCATGCGTACCACGCCTGAGCCCAACTGAACCATTCTCTGGCCCACCTCTTCCAAGCAGGCCAGGGACGGCTAAACGAACTGTGCCCAGGCATGGTACGGAGCAATCACACTAGTCAAACAAACCGGGCTTTGGGGGTCAAATGTGCTTAGACACGGTTCAGAGCACCTAGTGTGAGTACACCCTAAGAGCTCATTTGTGGTTGCGTAACAAAGGACGCAGCAACTGGCCACTTGGTGGTGCTTCAACAGCAAAAAAAACATGAAAATGGCTATAAGTACTTCACTGTTAGTCCGACTGACTTGAAAATTGGCATGCAGTATCTTTGTCCGAGGTGCCATGACAGTGTATGAGGACACTGACATATCTCAAAAAACATGGCCGCCATCAGCCAATGAAGCAGCTATCAGACAAGGTTAATGGAGGCCAATCGGAACAAAACTCGCTGGGCCTGTTTGGCTCAGGGCCCTAGAGGCCTGTGAGAAATTAGAAAGGAATTGGCCGCCGGAGGGTGCGCCTTTGTGTTTTTCATGTGCTTAAAGGATCATGTATTGCACGTTTTTTTCACGCACGCCCACGACATTTGTACCATGTGGTAGAACTCCTCATTCTGGGGTGCGTTTCCCAAAAGCATATCGTTAGCCAACTAACATTGCAAGTTCCGTTGTTACTAACATAGTTCAATGATTTGGTGTTTCCTGAAACCATAGTTCAAACAAACATTTGCAAACTGCATCGCAAACTTGTGTGGTTGGAACGACAGCTCTCGAGCTGTGGTTAGAAGCACAGTTTCTTGTTTTTATGATGTGGACTTAATAAATCGTTATCTTAAACAAAATAAGCAAGCTGACATTAAGTACAATGTATATCTTTTATTTCGAATATATATACAAATGTCATTTACATATTTTAGTTTGTCAAGAGGTTTTAAGCACCATGTTTGAAGAGTGCACATGTGCATACGTGCTCTAGTACGTAAGAACAAGCCTATGATTGAATCTGGAAATAAAGCAAGATAACTGAGAAAAATGAGAATAAGTCCTCAGATGTCCATATTTTATAGCAAAAAAATCTAGTATTAATTCGATCTCAAACGGATTCATTTAAAGAAGTTATTACTCCATCACCTGCATGACATCATTCACCAACGTGGTTGAACGACGATACGGTTTCGGGAAACAGTTGTGAGTAGCTAGTTGATTTGCTCATTGATGCATCGTACTATGGAAGTGAAGCAGCGAGTTACGTCGTTGTATGGGAAACGCACCCCTGAGCAATTATGCCTCTCAGACTGCCGCTGTCCACTGAATCGTTCGTTAAATATTGGAGGTTTTTTTTGTGTGTTTTTTTTTTTTTTAAAAACCAACTTTGCCAAACTAGTCCTAGGCTGTTAAAAAGCTTAAAAAGATAAAAACTGTTAAAAAGCTTTAAAAAGTATATATTTGCAATGGTAAATTGCCTTTATTGGCTGTAAATGGTCTTTTCCACACCATATTTAAGTACTTTCATGCTTGCTAAATAAAATATAATACCTTTTATGTGCTTAAAAGCCTTAAAGCGCTTGAACCCTGATAATTGCACAGGACAGACATTTAATATAGTGCAAATAAAAGATATTATTTTTCCTGATTGAATGATACTTTAGAGGTTTTATTATCCTGTTTTGTGACATTTTAGATCTTTCTAATGATTCATCAAATTAATTTGTTCATATTAATTTGTGCTTAAGTTTGTATTTTCTCTTAAATAATAGATTCACTGCTAAACTGATCTGATTTGAACTGAAAGAGTGAAGAGTGTGTCATTGTTCTCTACAGGTTGATGAATTGTGGAGTCACAGATGAAGGTTGTGCTGCTCTGACTTCAGCTCTGAGATCAAACCCCTCACACCTGAGAGAACTGAGTCTGTCATGGAATAAACTAGGAAAATCAGTGAATCTGCTGTCTGATGTACTACAGGATCCTTACTGTAAACTGGAGAGACTGTGGTAAGATCATATTTGACTCTCACACATGAATCACAATGTAAAGTATATTTGAAGTGTTCAGCCTCTTTCTGCTGCTGTGAGTTCAGCTGATTGAGCTGTAAATGATTGAACACATGAGCTGCTCCTCAGTCACATGATACTGCAGGACTGAGAGTCACACTGAAATACACACTTTCACACAATCAACATTTCAGTCTCTTGACTTTAAACAGACTCGAGCTCAACAGTCAGAACTGAGAAATGAAGAACATGCTGGATTCATTCTTATTGTCTTATTGTTCGCCATATTCATCTTTCTGCATTGACACTTTTTAAAATGTTTTTTTAAATGTGTGTGTGTGTGTGTGTGTGTGTGTGTGTGTGTGTGTGTGTGTTTGTGTAAAATCACACACACAGATTAATTGATACTCCATTCATATTAGATAGTACAGATTTAAGTAACATAGTAAAACTAAACCATGTTGTGAATAGCAGGGCAGGACTGAGGGGTCTGTGGGCCCCTGGGCTTGTGTTTATGTTTGGGCCCTACCTACGCTACAAGAAATCAACTAGATCATCATTATGTAGTAGCTCAAAATACACAAAACTTAAAATATGCTTTGAGGTTCCTAGAACAATTGTAAAGTTTAGAAATGGGTTGGTTCAGGAATGTGCTACCAGGATGGTGTGCTCATTAAAACACAGTGGATCCAGTACTCAGTCCATGATCTTTATTTAACAATTAGAAGCATAGGAATCGAGCCATAGCAACATAGGATTCAAATAAAGTTGTATGGTTTAAAGTCAGAAACATCAACTCTACAAGAAGCTCTCTTTGAGGAGAAGGAAAAGGAATGTCAGCTTCAGCTGCATGTTGCACACACCAAACAACAGCAGCTAAATAATGATTCAGTGCACCTGAGGAGACTTAGCTCCACCCATGGCTGACTATGTGACCACCTGGGTATTCTCAACAACAATTAATATGCAATATGCCTCAATGTTTAAAGTTAATATTAAATAGTCATTATAATACAATAAAATACAGCATGTGCTTTCTCAGTTGAGAGAAGATCAAAACCCTGAAATAACACTGAGCAATAAAGCCAGAGATGAACAGTATTTTTAAATTTATTTTTTATTTATCTGTGTCCTCTTATGTCAGATTCTTGAATTTAATCAATAAATTCATTTACAATAAAAAGACACTGTGTTTGGCTATTATTACCAATCAAATGAAGTCAGTATCAATAAAATCCTTTTTGGATTTACACAAACAGTTTAATGCAGCTCAGACATTGCATGAATAGATTTGCACAGCAATTATAATTGCATAAATTATGTTAAGAGATTAATGTTTTAAAAATATAATTTTTAATGTAGAAATATTAAATAATTGAAAAAATGAAATAATAGGCTACTTTTTAAATATGATACTAAAACTCGATCAAACTGGCCAGACAGTGGAAATGAGACTAATAATTTCTGACTGGCAAAACTGAACAAATCAAACAAATGTAAACGGGTAAAAGCTCCTCAAGCCCAGTGGAAAGCCCGGCCATGGTGAATAGTGTCATTTATTAAAACAGATTTTGCTTAAGATAGACATTTAATATATTTAATATAGTGCAAATAAAAGATAGTATTTTTCTGATTGAATGATACTTTAGATGTTTTATGATCATGTTTTGTGACATTTTAGATCTCAGTCTAATGATTCATCAAACATATTAATTTGTGCTTTAATTTTGTATTTTCTCTTTAATAATGGATTCACTGCTAAACTGATCTGATCTGAACTGAGAGAGTGAAGAGTGTGTCATTGTTCTCTACAGGTTGGGTGATTGTGGTGTCACAGATGAAGGTTGTGCTGCTCTGGCTTCAGCTCTGAGATCAAACCCCTCACACCTGAGAGAACTGAGTCTGTCATTGAATAAACTAGGAAAATCAGTGAATCTGCTGTCTGATGTACTACAGGATCCTCACTGTAAACTGGAGAGACTGTGGTAAGATCATATTTGACTCTCACACATGAATCACAATGTAAAGTATATTTGAAGTGTTCAGCCTCTTTCTGCTGCTGTGAGTTCAGCTGATTGAGCTGTAAATGATTGAACACATGAGCTGCTCCTCAGTCACATGATACTGCAGGACTGAGAGTCACACTGAAACACACACTTTTTCACAATAAACATTTCAGTCTCTTGACTTTAAACAGACTCGAGCTCAACAGTCAGAACTGAGAAATGAAGAACATGCTGGAGTCATTCTCACTCTTCATCATGTACATTTTTCTGCATTGACACTTTTTAAAATGTTTTTTTTTTCAAGCGTGTGTGTGTTTGTGTAAAAGCACACACACAGAGATTAACTGATACTTCATTCATATTAAATAGTACAGATTTAAGTAACATAGTAAAACTAACCCATGTAGTGAATAGTGTCATTTATTAAAACAGATTTGGCAAAAGACAGACATTTAAAGTGGCCCTATTATGGATTTTTGAAAATTACCTTTTATGTAGTGTGTAACATAGCTCTAAGTGAATGAAAACATCCTGCAAAGTTTTAAATCTGAAAGTGCACTGTATATAAAGTTATTATCTCTCAAAAGTAAGAGTCGACTCTGAGTCATTTAAACGAGTCGTTTGTAAAACGAATCTCAAGCCGTTTTGTTGTGACATCAAAACGAAACATTAGCATATTGCCTGCCCACTTATTGCGCGCACTGACACCGGGGAAAACTTGAAACCCCAACCTTGTGCAGTGTTCCCTGCTTCTTCAACCTTAATGCTTTTAACGAGGGATTCACAAGCCGGTTGTTACTGAAGGATAGGTCAGTACTCAGTTTATTTGGACCAGCTTCTTTCTTCCTCCGAATCACAACCTGTAATGATTAATAATTGTTGCCATGTTTGACAGTCTGTCAAACGTGGTTTTGTAGGAAAGAATGTAATTATAATTCTCACAGAGAAAATTATTTAAATTTGTTAAAATTAGTCTTTAAGGAGCCAAAAAATATAAAAATGCCCCCAAACAAAAAGACTCACCTGTTCTGATGTGCAATTCAACTGAAACATATACTATATTGCCAAAAGTTTTGGGACGCCTGCCTTTACGTGCACATTAACTTTAATGACATCCCATTCTTAATCCGTAGGGTTTAATATGGAGTTGGGCCACCCTTTGCAGCTTCAACTCTTCTGAGAAGGCTTTCCACAAGGATTAGGAGTGTGTTTATGGGAATTTTTGACCATTCTTCTAGAAGCGCATTTGTGAGGTCAGGCAGTGATGTTGGCGAGAAGGCCTGGCTCACAGTCTCCGCTCTAATTCATCCCTAAGGTGTTCTCTTGGGTTGAGGTCAGGACTCTGTGCAGGCCAGTCAAGTTCCTCCACACCAAACTCGCTCATCCATGTCTTTATGGACCTTGCTTTGTGCACTGGTGCGCAGTCATGTTGGAACAGGAAGAGGCTATTCCCAACTGTTCCCACAAAGTTGGGAGCATGAAATTGTCCAAAGTGTCTTGGTATGCTGAAGCATTAAGAGTTCCTTTCACTGGAACTAAGGGGTCAAACCTAACCCCTGAAAAACAACCCCACACCATAATCCCCCCTCCACCAAACTTTTCACTTGGCACAATGCAGTCAGGCAAGTACCGTTCTCCTGGCAACCGCCAAACCCAGACTCGTCCATCGGATTGCCAGACAGAGAAGCGTGATTCGTCACTCCAGAGAACACGTCTCCACTGCTCTAGAGTCCAGTGGCGGCATGCTTTACACCACTGCATCCGACACTTTGCATTGCACTTGGTGATGTAAGGTTTGGATGCAGCTGCTTGGCCATGGAAACCCATTACATGAAGCTCTCTACACACTGTTCTTGAGCTAATCTGAAGGCCACATGAAGTTTGGAGGTCTGTAGCTATTGACTCTGCAGAAAGATGCCGACTTCTGCACACTGTGCGCCTCAGCATGCGCTGACCCCGCTCTGTGATTTTACTTGGCCTACCACGAGTTGCTGTTGTTCCCAATTGCTTCCACTTTGTTATGATACCACTAACAGTTGACCGTCGAATATTTAGTAGTGAGGAAATTTCACAATTGGACTTATTGCACAAGTGGCAACCTATCACGGTACCACGCTTGAATTCACTGAGCTCCTGAGAGCGACCCATTCTTACACAAATGTTTGTAGAAGCAGTCTGCATGCCTAGGTGCTTGATTTTATACACCTGTGGCCATGGAAGTGATTGGAACACCTGAATTCAATGATTTGGAGGGGCGTCCCAATACTTTTGGCAATATATATGTCCTCTAAGTAAAATAAATAAATAAATAATAATAATCTTCTAGACAAATATGCGATACGCAAGGACTAAAATCCAGTGTCTAACATCCACACGGCTCCGAGTTTCAGTTCAGTGATGACAACATTACGCCACTGGACTGAACCGTATAAAGGGCTTCAGTCCAGTGGCGTATTGTCTGGGTATGCAGGGTATGCACGTGCTTATGGGCTCGGGCGGATTGGGGGCCGCTATTATGGGCTTAACCCCAAAGTAGCCTCATGCACCGTCCGCGTCGCATAATTTTCGTCACCAGAAGGGTTCGAAAAAGGGATTTTTGTGATGGCACGGACATTGTGTGTACTGTACAACAGCCCATGCGAGAGTGAATTGAGTGCTTGAAAACAAAAGTCCACTAGATAGTGCGCAGTGCACACGCCGAACGAGTCTTTCCGCAGCCAGATACTTTCAAAGGCTCGCACGCGTAAGTGATGCAAGCACTGTATACTCTACTCCTGTATACAACTGACTGGGTCATCTGACCAGTCACCACAGATTAGCAACATGCAAAAGAGGGGTTTTGAAAAAAATAAAAATAAATAATGAATCGTTGAGCGAATCGTTTGGGAGTCGTTGAGCAAATAAGATAAAAATAAATGCGTATTATAAGACAATGATGGTGTTTTTTGACCTTGCATGTATGTAAACCTGTTGTTGGGGACTCCCAAAACAAAAATAGGAACCTTTCAAATGCCATAATATGGGCACTTTAATTTAGTGCAAATAAGATATTGTTACAGTAGGACCAGCCAGGAGATAGGTTAACAGGTTGTTTATTTATTGGTGACAACAGGCGAGTATGCAGATGCAAAGTTCGTGACTGATGAATGGTATAGAGAATGATACGGTCCTTTGTGGATGCAGAGTGCCAATGGAGAATGATACTTGCTAACTGAAAACGATGACTGCAGACAACACTTCACACACAGACTTGGAGATGATGGAGGGAACTCAGAGACAAGGGAACAGGTAAGTAGCGAGGAGAGTCCTTGAGGTAAGCATACAGGTAAGTCCTTAGATGCGAACGAGACCGGACAATGTGACTGTGTGTGTGTGAGTGTCTTAAGTAGTGCTGGTGATGAGTAAGCTGATGAGGTGCAGGTGGCGGTGATTAGTACTCCGGGGAAGGTGTGCGCTGTGATTGGTGGATGTCAGAGCCTGGCGTGCCTGAGGGCCGAGGACCCCGACGTCGTGGTGGTCTACCTCTTCCACGAGGGGCAGGTCTGTTGGGATGAGCAGCGTGGAAAGTGTCCAGCAGGTTAGGGTCAAGAATGTCGTTGGAATCCATGAGCGTTCCTCCGGGCCATACCCTTCCCAGTCCACCAGGTATTCCAGCTGACCACCACGGCGCCGGGAGTCCAAGATCTCACGCACCTCATATGAAGCTCCGTCGGAGTGTTGGTGGAGGCATTGGAGGAGGGTAGAGTTTCCGCAGACCAAGTGATGGGGCTGACAACAATCTGCTCTGGGAGAATGGGTTCAGGTTCCTCTGTGTTTTCTTCTGGAGCATGAAGTCTTGATAGAGCGTCCGCTTTGACATTTCTAGAACCAGGTCTATAAGAGATGAAGTCAAAACGTGTGAAAAACAGCGCCCAGCGGGCCTGTCTGGGGTTGAGTCTTTTAGCGGATCTGAGATACTCAAGGTTCTTATGGTCCGTTAGGACCAGGAAGGGATGCTTAGCTCCCTCCAGCCAATGCCTCCACTCCTCGAGGGCCATCTTGACTGCAAGAAGTTCTCGGTTTCCGATGTCATAGTTCCTCTCCGCCGGGTTGAGCTTGCGGGAGAAGGCGGCGCATGGATGGAGGCGGCTCGGGTTCCCCTGCTGCTGAGATAGAACCGCTCCTACTCCGGTTGTGGAGGCGTCCACCTCCACCACGAATGGTCTGTCGGGATCAGGGTGTACCAGGAGAGGAGCGGTGGTGAAGGCTTCCTTGCTTCAAATTATAAAGTTTCTCACCAATAGATGCATCCCATGAGGGTTTCCCGAAAACTTCTCTGAAGTGCTCGATGAAGCTGGAGTATGACTGAAGCACAGGGTTGTTTTGTGACCAAATGGAATCAGCCCATTGCAGCGCTTTGCCGGATAATTGGGAGATCACAAACGCTACCTTAGAGTAATCGTTGGGGAACAAGTTCGGTTGCATCTCCAGGGTCAGGGAACATTGCAGGAGAAATCCGTTGCACTCCTCCGCCGAACCAGAGTAGGGCGCTGTTTTGGCCATGGGACTGACGTACACAGGTGGTGAAGGAGAGGTGGCGGTGTTTGCGGAAGTGAAGGTGGGTGCTGACGGTGGAGGATGAGTGGAGAAAGTGCGACGCAAAGCGTCCACCAAATCCTGGAACTGATCTGGTTGACTTATGCTTGTGTTCCGCTGTATTGGTCCGGTCTTCTGTTACAGTAGGACCAGCCAGGAGACAGGAGATAGGTTGTTTATTGAACACAAGCAGAGTAAATGGTGACAACAGGTGAGTATGCAGATGCAAAGTTCGTGACTGATGAATGGTATAGAGAATGATACTGTCCTTTGTGGTTGCAGAGTGCCGATGGAGAATGATACTTGCTGACTGGAGACGATGACTGCAGACAACACTTCACACACAGACTTGGAGACGATGGAGGGAACTCGGAGACAAAGGAACAGGTAAGTAGCGAGGAGAGTCCTTCAGGTAAGCATACAGGTAAGTCCTTAGATGCAAACGAGACCGGACAATGTGACTGTGTGTGTGAGTGTCTTAAGTAGTGCTGGTGATGAGTGAGCTGATGAGGTGCAGGTGGCGGTGATTAATACTCCGGGGAAGGTGTGCGCTGTGATTGGTGGATGTTGGAGCCTGGCGTGTCTGTGACAAATATCATATTTTTCCTGATTGAATGATAGTTTAGATGTTTTAGATACATCAAACATTAATTTGTGCTTTAAGTTTGTACTTTCTCTTTAATAATGGATTCACTGCTAAACTGATCTGATCTGAACTGAGAGAGTGAAGAGTGTGTCATTGTTCTCCACAGGTTGGGTGATTGTGGAGTCACAGATGAAGGTTGTGCTGCTCTGGCTTCAGCTCTGAGATCAAACCCCTCACACCTGAGAGAACTGGATCTGTCTAAGAATAAAATAGGAAAATCAGTGAATCTGCTGTCTGATGTACTACAGGATCCTCACTGTAAACTGGAGATACTGCAGTAAGAACATCTCTCTAATATTCACACGTCTTTGTCCTCAGTAAGATGTCTCCTTTAATGTAATTTCTAAAACTAAAATCAACTTGTAAAATAAATGCTCAGTAAAGACACTAAATCTCAGCACAAATGATTATTAAAACTCCTTCACCTGCTCTTCTCTTTTTATTTCCATCTTATTTTCTACTTGTTCTAAAATCATCTGAGCTAATTGTGTTCTCATAGATGTCATAAAGCATGGCATGAATTTAACTGTGAAATACACTGTAGAGCTGTAACCTATAGGTAAATGGGTGATGATCCGGAGGAACATGATCTCAATGCATGTGTAGGCAATAGTTCTTACTTTGAGTACATTAGGACATTGAATATCTCTATTGAGTTCACCACATTTCTATTAGTTTATAAGCTGCCAGATAAGACCAAACATGACACAATTATGTGTTTGATCATGAGTTAATAAATGATATGTAATGGGAAACCTGTGGGTCATGTGAAGCAAATGTCCTCCTGTAGGAGTGTATTAGAGGTGCAAGAGACTGTTTCTCCAGTCAGAACTGTCCTTATATTACTATGAAACAATATCTCACATTCAGATCTGTGTGTCTGTTCAGTCCTGAAGCACATGACAGTTTCAAACAGCACCACTGAGCATCAACATGCATAAATCTCATTCTGTCAGCAGAAGTATGTGGCAATGCTTGTATTTATATCTCCTCTCCTGATCTGAGACCAGAGTGAATAACAAACTACAGACACTTGAACTACAACTCAAACTGTGTCATTGTTCTCTACAGGTTGAGTGATTGTGGTCTCACAGATGAAGGTTGTGCTGCTCTGGCTTCAGCTCTGAGATCAAACCCCTCACACCTGAGAGAACTGAGTCTGACTGGGAATAATCTAGAACAATATGAAGTGAAGTTGCTCTCTGATCTGAAGGATGATCCACATTATAACCTGAAGGAACTAAAATATTGTGAGTATATTTTTATTTAAAGCTTTTAAATTGTCCCAAGTTCAGTAACAGCCTCATATATGTGTAACTGGAGAATATAAGATAATAATTCAGCTCCACTTTAGTCTCTGTACTTTAAACTGTTTAAAAAGAAGTTTTATTCTGTGATGTGAATATGATCTATGAATATATTAATATTTTCATCTCTTACAGTGTCTCTGTGTGAAAGTGATTAAGAGCGAATTGTTTATTATTTACTGTTATTAATCTATTAGCATTTATTCATTCATATCTCTGGCTGTAATATGAATATACTAATATATCTGGCTGTGATTTTTCTGAAATGATCTCCTGATGTGATGTGACAGCAGTAATGTCTCATACTCATATGTGACTGTCTGTGTGTTTTATTGTAGGACTCTCAGTATTTAGACGTCAGTCCAGTTTCCTCAGGATCAGCTGATGGTGAATAAGGAGCTACAGAGACTGAAGACACAGAGACACACAGAGATCACACTGATGTGTGTGAATTTACATAATTTTCGTGTTTTTGTTTTGGTGGTTCTGTTCTTTTGAACTATGTATGTCAGCAGATTTACACAATTACAATTTAATGCTTGAAAACAAGTGCCTAAAAGCACCGTTGGCACTTTGGAGTTGTTTTGGAATCGCTAGATAATGCACTTCTTGATCACAGTGTAGATGGTGTAAGACTGTATACACTGCAAGAGTGTGACAAAAATGACAAAACTGAGACACTACTATTGTAATTAACAAATCATATACAAAGCGTAAATAAGAGATTTATTAAACAAGTTAGACTGCTTTGTTTGTAATAATGGGAGAATGTGATTCTTTTGGCAATATATATATATATATATATATATATATATATATATATATATAACCATTTAATATATTTGTAAAACCTTTTTCTAAGTTTAAAAGTTTTCAAGAGCCTCACTACAGAAAAGATGTGTCTACCAGCAGAGGGCAAATGGCGTCATTGAATATTTAATATTGATTTCTGTAAAATGTAATTTTTGTTCTTTCTAAAACTCCTGGATAGCACTTTAATCTGGGGAAATGTGAATTAATGAATTAATGGCTCCCATCTTATGTCCTTTAAATCTACTGTTAAATATCTAGGGATAATTATTTCCAAGGATATGGAGTAATATTTATATTGATGATTATTTTCGAAAGATAGGTGATTGCAGGGACAGACTAGAGAGATGGCTGTAATACATATTTCCATTTTTGGACAAATCCTATTTATTAAAGTGGAGCCTTTGGCATCTGCATGTTCTCTTTTCTTTTCTGAAAAGGTAATAAAGGTTGTAAATGGTGGCAGTTTTTAGTTTTGTGTTTTCAGGTAAATTTTGAAACTTTTTTTTTTTTTTTTGGTTTAAGTAGATTTTCAAAAACACTGTTTGAAAGTTAGTCGGGCCGACAACAACAACAAACGTGTAACCAATCAGCATGAGGGGGCGTATGACAGTCGAGGAGAGAGAATGAGCAAAAAAAAATGCAGAACGAGAGATGGAACACAATACAAAAGAGCTCAAAAGAATATCACTGGAATGAAGGTTTATGACTGGGTAAGCGCTTTAGGACCTGTGTTAATATTAGAAAAGCTTTCCAGCGCTGGAGAGAGCCAGGCAGGAAGGCCTGAAAACAGTCGTGGAGGCTGCTTTGATTCCGCTTCACATGTAATACTGGGTTTGTGTGTCACCGATTGTCTGGAGCTGCTGTGCTGTTGGCGACTAACAACAAACACTTTGTATTTACTCTTGTGTACAGTACATTCATTTTTTGTGCTTCCTTGTCATTCGTTCATTACCTGAACTTTTGTTTTTCGTGGAGCATTTTGTCGTGTGTCAGCTGTGATAAACAGACATCCACTCGCATTGCGTGTGTAACAGTGGCCAGATAGTGAGAGTTGTGCAGGTAAACCACTGCACACTGACGACCACAAAAGAATGCGGTGTTTAGAGTCATTATTAGTGCACTCGCCTTGCCTGCCAGCAGCGATCTGTTCAGAGCAGGGTGGTTAGGACTGGAGTGTGAGTTTTGGAGGAGGAGCAATGCAGAGAGGGGTGGGTTTGTTTGGGTTGATTTCAAACATCAACAATGTCCAATAGCGTGTTTGAAAATCTACTTACCCCACCTTTAAGCCCTGAAGGCATTTTCAGAGTTGTTTTTTCTGAATGTCATACAAAAAAGTAAAGACTCGTAACTCCAAAACTATAGCAAGGAGAGTCAAAAGGTTGTTATCGTTTGAAAGAAAACTTTGGACATTCTCTTGCTGAGAAACTGCTAATAAAAGGTAAAAAAAAAAAAAAGCATACTGCCCTAATGGGCATTTTTAAAATCATTCCTTCACAAGAAATATCTCGTGATTCATGCAAGTGATTGTTGATTTTGGACTCATTTCAATCGGGAGAATCCACTGTAAGTAATGCAGTGCCATTTTCTACAATCTAATCTACAACCTAACCCATCAGCTATTTTCAAACTTGAGATAGCTGTCCTGTAAACCTGCACATTGGGGTTGGATTGCTGGTCAGCTGCTAACTGGATAAAGTCTATACCCAAGTGTACTGCTTGCACAGTGGCCCTGGAAAGGCAATCTGCCATGACGTTGCTTGTACCGTCAATGTGCTTGATATCCGTCGTGAACTCGGATATGAAGGCCAGGTGACGTTGTTGTCGTGATGACCAGGGCTCAGAAACTTTGGACATAGCATAAACCAAGGGTTTATGATCCACAAACACTGTGAAAACACATACCTCCAAAAAGAAATGAAAGTGCCTTACTGCCAGGTAGAGCGCGAGCAACTCTCTGTCAAAACTGCTGTACTTCTGCTCATTTGGGCAGAGCCGCCGACTGAAAAATCCTGAATGTGTGGAACTGGATATCGGTCAGGTGTGGTGATGTCATTGAGTTGACGATAATCTCCACATGGGTGGTAACCGCCATCCGCTTTGGGGACTATGTGGATTGGCATGGCCCAAGGACTGTTAGAGCATCGCACTATACCAAGTTTTTCCATGTTAGCAAACTTGGCCTTGGCAACTGCCAGTTTCACTGGATGAACCGGCAGTCCGGATGTAGAGATATGATGTACGACCACATGGCTGGCCACTGCTGAGGAGAAAGTGGGTTTAGTGAGATTGGGAAATTGACAGAGCAGTCGGGTGAACTTGCAGTCACCGGTCAATGCGCTGGACAGAGTGGTCGTGTGAAAGGTGCTAATTGAGCAAGGTAAAACATTGAAACCTTCCGCAGTAACCAAACAGCAGTTTTGACATCAACCAACAGTCCATTGGTGCACAGGAAATCTGCCCCAGGTGGGGCCTACTCACATCTGCTAACACGAACTCCCATGTAAAACGTTGTCCATTGAAGCACAGTGGTACTAGCCGTTTCCCATAGGTGCGTATTTTGCCTTGATTGGCTACCTCGAGTGGTGAGCCAACCTCGCCAGAGCGTCTATCCACTGTTGACGGGGGCAGGACGCTAACCTGCGCCCCTGTATCACACAGGAAATGTCAGCCAGATAACGAGTCTGTGATGAACAGCAAGCAGTGTCGTTAGCTACTATGCTACTGACAGTCGGCATATTGCGGCTCACATTAAATGTGCATGGAGGACGGTACTTTTTGGCTTTCGCTCCAAAACGGGTGTGAAAGAAACATAGTCCTTGTTCAGCCGACTGACGTGCAGCGGGAGCTGGTCGTTCATCTGAACCCCGTGCTGCACCTCTCAAAACAGGGTACACAGACGTAGTTACTGAGTCAGTTGCTGTACCCTTGTGTGATGCTGCCTGATACACATATGCCAACTGTGCCAGTTCCCTGTACTCAGTCACTGTACTGTTTGCAAGAGGTACGAACGTGCTTTGGTATTTGTTGTAAGAACAAATACCAACCAACTTTCTAACTTTCTACGTCGTAACCACTGTAGCGAATTAACTCAAAGGGGAAATATTAATAATTAATCATAACTCATTATGATTATTAATTATGAATATGTAAATCCATTAATCAGATTAACTGGATGTAGCTACATTAAGATTAATATTACAATCAATTAACCTGTTCGTCCAGTGAACACTCAGTGTTGATTGTTTATTAATTTAGTTTAGAAATGTTCATTTCCAGGTTATGAAAAATAACATTCTTATTGTACCATGCTACTCAGAGCATGTAGTCAGGATCTAAATCACTTAAGAGGCAATTTATTAGCAGACGGAGTCAGACAACGCCAAGGTAGCGTTCATAATTTCACAGTTACAAGGCAAAGCACTTCAATGGGCCAATTCCATTTTGTCCCAGAATAATCCTGTCATTCAGTCTTACTCTGGCTTCGTCGCTCATTTCCGGGAGGTCTTCGGGAGGCCTGCCACTGACTCTTCCATTGGTGAGAAACTGTATAATTTGAAACAGGGCACAATGTCTGTAAATGATTATGCTTTGCAATTCAGAACGCTAGCAGCTTCAAGTGGCTGGAACGAACAGGCTCTGAACATCTACATCTACTCCCGGAGCTTGGCCGAACATCGCCACCACGTTGCGGAGGTCCTGAAATGCCTGAGGGAATTCCATCTCTTCCTAAAAGCTGAAAAGTGCTCCTTCCACCAGCCCTCAGTGCAGTTCCTTGGGTACAACATTGACAGCAGTGGCATCCGGATGGACGAGAGGAAGGTGGATGCCATCAGAAACTGATGCCAAACACCCCTTCCTCGTACTCACCGACCATAAAAACCTTGAGTACCTTCGAGCAGCTAAGAGGCTAAACCCCAGGCAAGCATGCTGGGCGTTGTTCTTCACCCGCTTTAATTTCACAATCTCCTACATCCCGGTGTCAAGAACGTCAAAGCCGATGCCCTGTCTCGTTTGCACGCTCCAGAGGAAAGACCCGAAGAACCAGAATCCATCCTTCCTGAAACCCTCATCGTCAACCCTATTTCCTGGTCTGAGGAAACCATGCCCTCCTCCAATGGCCTCCGCCAACACTCCGTCGGGTTGTCCACCAGGCTTGCAATACACCACCAGAGCGCGGCGCACTCCACTCATCCACACTGCCCACACGTCACTGGCCACCCGGGGGTCAATGAAACCCTCTCGTTGCTGAAGGAACGCTTCTGGTGGCCGAACATGGCATCCGACGTCAGAAGGTATGTGTATTATTGCTATTACTATTATCTTTATTTTTCCCCTTCCTGATCCTTTAACCTCCCCCTCATTCCGGATGAAATGAGTATATTTGTTAATGTTTATCATTACTACTACTGCTAATACTATTATTACTATTTGTCATTTCTTATTAATTGGATTTATCATTATTATTATTATTATTATTATTTTTGTTATTATTATTATTATTATTATTATTATTAATAATACTGCTATTACTGTTGCTATTGTCACCTTCCTCATTTTTTTGCGTGTGATACTATCATCTTCATCATTATATATATATATATATATATATATATATATATATATATATATATTTTTTTTTTTTTTTTAATTCTGGTTATGTCTGTTGTACTTTCCTACATGCTCCTTTATTCATATATTTCCACTCCCACACCCAGTTACACTTAGTTATATACACACACACACACACACACACACACACATACCCAAATCATACTGGCTGTTATGTATGTTTTGTTGGTCTTTGTATTTGTATTTTGCATTTAATTTCTTTTCTGTAAATATTGTAATTGTCTGTTTGCATAATAAAAAATAAAAAAAATAAAAAAAAGCATGATCAGACGCTTTGCATCACGGAAATACATTATATTTTAAAGTATATAATAGAATACCATTATATTAAATTGTAATAATATTTTTAAAAAAAAAGGTATGTGCAAGGAATGCGCCATCTCGAAGAGCCCTCGCCACCTTCCAGCCGGCATCGTCTCAGATAGAGGACCTCAATTCATTTCCCGAGTATGGAGAGCATTCTTCTCGCTCCTAGGTGTGACCGTCAGTCTGACATCCGGCTACCATCCACAGTCGAACGGGCAGACGGAAAGGAAGATCCAGGAGATCGGTCGCTTCCTCCGTACCTTCTGTCACGGCCACCAGGACTATTGGAGCCAGTACCTGGGTTGGGCCGAGTACGCACAAAACTCCCTGCGCCAACCATCTACTGGACTCACCCCGTTCCAGTGCGTGCTCGGCTACCAACCCCCACTGTTCCCCTGGTCAGGGGAACCATCGGACGTTCCATCTGTCGACTACTGGTTCCGAGAGCGAGAGGGTCTGGGACTCAGCACACCATCAGCTTTAACGGGCCCTGTGCAGACGCAGGATGGCAGCCGACCTTCACCGTTCCAACGCCCCTGCCTACCAACCTGGACAGAAGGTCTGGCTGTTCATTGGCCTCTACCAGCTCCAGCTTCCACCTCAATACCGCATTCACCCCACATTCCACGTGTCTCTCCTGAAACCTCACCACCCTTCTGCTCCTCTCTCCACAGAGCCTGGCGTAGCAGCAGCCGAACCCCCCCCTTCCACTCATCCTGGACGACGGTGCAGCCTACGAGGTGCGTGAGATCTTGGACTCCCGGCGCCGTGGTGGTCAGCTAGAATACCTAGTGGACTGGGAAGGCTACGGCCCTGAGGAGCGCTCTTGGGTCCCCAGAAACGACATACTCAATCCCAACCTGCTTCACACCTTCCACGCAGCCCATCCCGACAGACCTGCCCCACATGGAAGAGGGCGGCCACCACGACGCCGGGGTCCTCGGCCCCACAGGAGCGGGCCGTGGAGGGGGGGGTACTGTCACAGACACGCCAGGCTCCAACACCCACCAATCACAGCGCACCCCATCTCCCGAGTACTGATCACACGCACCTGCACCTCATCAGCACACTCATCACCACCAGTACTTAAGACACTCACACACACTCAGTCACTGTCCGATCTCGTTCGCATCTAGACATACCTACATGCTTACCTCAAGGACTCCCAGCGATCTACTTACCTGTCTCCAGCGTCTTCAAATCTCTCCTCGTGTTCCCAGTCTGTGTGTGAGTGTCTCCAGTCTCCAGCGTTGTTCATCCTCCATCGTCTCCCAGGATCGTCACCTATTCAACACAAAAGGACAGTATCATTCATCCTCATCTCACCATTCACCTGCAAAGTCATGTTATACTCACCTGCACGTCTGTTTACTCTGCTGTGTGTCAAATAAACTACCATCTCTGCCATCTTCAGTCTCCGTCCCTTCTGTACTGTAACAGTTGTCATTGCAGGCTGGTTTAGCCTACATTCACCAAAAAGTGATTAGTGTAGCCTGCTTAAAATAGCATAAAACAACAGGAAAAAAAACATAGTTGATGACTAAAAATAATCATTTCATGACTCTAGAATTTCTTTGTGAAGACAGTGGCATAATACAGAGACATGATACGATTTTTAGCCATATCAAAACAGTAATCATGTGCATGAGTAAATTTTACCCGCTGGCGGTTTTAGATATACAACGACTCCTGGCGGTTCTAGTGTTAATGTGGAGTCTGTATGTCTGCATGTTCTCTTTTCTGAAAAGGCAATAAAGGAAGTAAATGGTGGCAGTTTTTATTTTTTTGTTTTTTTAGGTCAATTTTGAAAAATGTGCTATTGATTTTGTTTCTTGTCACAAAAATACCCACTAGGTCTATCTGTTTTTCATTAAGGTATTAAATACAGGAAGTTGCTGTATAACTTCACTCCACATGATACACCTGTTTGGAATAAATAACTCTATTAATTAGAATTAAATCACTTTTTTTTTTAGTTTTTTGGAGAAAGGAACATTTTCCATTGTTCATTTAATGATGATATAATATTTTTGCAATAGGAGTTGTACTGCAGATTCGCGCAGAAGGTAACTTTCATTGTGATTACAAACTATTTTTAATTTTCTTCTATGTATTCTAAAGTCTGTTGTTCTAATGCTCAAAGTCAGTGCCTCATATGACTGATGTTCCTCATTTACCATCACTAACAATTATTTGGTGTAATTTTGCTGTTGATACATTTTCTAACAAATATGCAATTTACTAACAAATGATACAATGAGACAATGTGGAGTGGGATGTCAAAGTTTTCTCAAAGGACATAAGGAAATTGAGAACAAGCTTCTCAGGCATTGATTTCATACTCTGCGTTTTTCAATATTGCGGATGTAAACATGGAAGCTCTGAACTGCGTTTACTGCACCAACTGCGTAGAAGAATGAAAGGGAAGAGGAAAAATTGTTGAATGAAGTTGTTATTTTTGTTCTGTTTTTGCGCACAAAAAGTATTCTCGTCGCTTCAAAACATTAAGGTTGAACCACTGTAGTCACATTGACTATTTTAACCATCTCTTTACTACTTCTCTGGACCTTGAATGTGGTAATTTTGTTATGTGTGGTAACACATTTGAGCAAAAGCACCTTTTATAATGGTCACATGACCTCACACAGTCCCCCTCCAGGTGAAAAAAATACTATAGTAAATACTATAGTTGTTACGGTAGCTGGTGTATAAAGCACACGAACGAGGAGATAAGGATAAAGTGAGTCTTTACTTGAAAATCCAATGGGAGAATACAGGAACGGACAGGAATACACACCATGTTGACACTAATGACACCCGACCACACACTGAACAGAAACAGGAACTTAAATACACTGATTGATGAACTCAAATGACGAACAGCTGTGATGAAAGTGATTAGTGTCCAAGGTTACAGATAGTGGCGGGAAACTAGAACAAAGGAACACGTGACCGATGAAAAACAAACAAACTGAAAGTCCATGTGACTGTGACATTACGCCCCCTCCCGGAAAGGCGCGTCCTCGCGCCGTAGAGAGAGGGGAAGATGAAGATAGGATGCTGAAGACGATGTAGGAGGTGGCTAAGGAGGCGGACGGCTAACTGGGAGGAGGCGGAATACAGGAGTCCAGGGTGGTGCAGGTGGAGGTGAAGTCCAGGGGATGGCCTTGAACAGGGGCTGCAGGATGTTGTGCCAGGCACCAGCCAGGGTAGTGCCCCACGGCGGCGTTGATGGAGGGAGGAGCCATGGAAGGTTGTTGATGACCGCCATGGGCAGGACCGCAGTCAATGACGGAGAGGATGGAGCCCACCGCGTAGCCGACGAGCTGAGGTGGTGAAGAGATGGTGACGATCCAAGCGGCCGCGACGGAGCCGCAGTGACGACCTCCTGAGATCGAGGAGTGGATCCGGAGGTCTGAGGACGCGTTGGTGCGACCGAGGGCGGAGACGGAGCCTGAGGTAGGGCGGAGCAAGCCGTAGTGGAAGGGGTGGAGGACCAGAGAGCAGCGGACGGTCCGTAAGTCCGCAGCGGAGGTGAAGCGATGTCTGACCCAGGTGGAGCCGACGTGCCGAGGGAGTCCGGCGTGGCCGAAAGGCCGATGGTCCACTCCGAGGTCGAGGGCGGAAGGACCGCAGGTGCAGGAGTAAGGGCGATAGATGGAGGCAGCTCGAGACCATCCGAAGCTGGAGGCGGAGCTTCGGGCTCCTCGTGCCCAGGAGGAGACGGATCCCGGCAGGCCCGAGATGGTACCACGCTACTGAGAGGAGGTGGTATCGAGGGACTGAAGGGAGACGGAGATGACTGGATGGCACTGATGGCTGTGAACTGGGAAACAGGCTGGAGTTCCATGCAAAAATCCAAGAGTAGTGGAGAGTCACAGGAAGGTTGGTGATAAGGTGGGAGAGGCACGCTGGACGGGACCAGCTGGACAGGAGACAGTACAGGGGCAAGAAAAATGTCCTCTCCACACCTTAAGTCCAGCAGTGTTTCAGCACAAAACTCACTCTCAGTAGCGGGGGGGTGGGCGGGGTTCACTTCCGGACCCTCGAGGTCCACCAACACTCCCTTGGCGATGGATGGTTCGGCCGGCTCACACACCTGGTCAGGTACACGCTGCTCGGGCTCCGTGGCGATGTGACCCCCGATCGCTCTTGTGTGCGTGGGTGGCTCAATCGCGGCGGTCTCTGTCGTTCTACCTGCGGTGGGCTCAGGACGTAAATCCTCGCCGTCTGGGTGGTTCTGGCTGGGCACTGGCTGGGGAGTGGGGCTGGCCGCAACTTCAACGGTGAATGGTGATCCGCAGGATGCCAGCACCCACTCCACATAGGACGCGAAGCTCCCTCGAGGACCCTCCCCGGACAGCTGTGCACGTGTGGTGTTGTTTAGTCCGACGTACAGGAACGTGCACAGGCAGTAGTCCGGGAAGGTGGTCTGATGGGCGAGATCCAAAAACAGTTGTAAATGTCTCCCGAGGGAGCTTTCTCCCTGCTCAAGGCACATAAGTCTCACAGGTGGGTCCATGGTGCAAGCAGGGGTGAGAAACAGAAACAAAACACTGAACACGAAAACAAAAAAAAGAAAATCCTACAGTCAAACACGTTACTTACTGTTTAGGTCGGGTGTTCTGTTACAATAGTGTTTTTGAACCATACTATAATAAAGTCTTGAATTAATTTGTTGTGGTAATTCTATAGTTGCTGTGATAATATAACAACTATTGTAATATAAACAAATTACTTTACCCAATACTGTACTAAGTTTTCTACAACTATAGGGTATATTATACTACAATATACACTACAGTTTACTGTAGTAAAAACTAAAGTATACTACATTATTTATTACAGTTTATCAGTTCACTATAGTTAATACTACAGTATGCTGTAGCATTCATTAACAAAGCGTTGTAAATACTATAATATATATAGTATACTACAATTTACTATAGTATGGTTCAAAAACACTATAGTATTTACTATATTATTTTTTCACCTGGGCCATCCCCCTGACTTGCGAAACCAGAATGTCCTCCGACCCAGGACATCACACATAACACATGTAAAACATATATTTAAAACCTCTTACATTTCAATGTAATTCAGGTATAATGTAGGAGCAAGGTATGTATGCAAGTAGGGTAAAATAAGTGCAAAAAATTTGTTATATATATAGGAGGGGAAGGAGTTGCGATGCCGTCATAATGTCTATCAACGGAGGGGGAAAAGGGAATGAGCAGCGTGTATGTATGTGTTAACCAGTGCCGTTCAACCATGGCTAGATCTGCTCCTCCACACCAACCAGTATCAGACAGTGTCTTACTTTTGCACAATTTAACTTACATTTGAAATATGTTTAAAGATGAGTCAAACGTGATTATTGAAATTCTTGTTTTAGTAACTATATAATTTTTTATTTTTAGTTACACACATATGGACACTCAGTCCTGTTACCCAGTGTTCATTCCTGTTACAAAGTGCTCAGTCCTGTTACTAAATTTATTTATTTTTCTAGAAAAATAAAGTTAAACCACTGTTTTTATCAGTTTTGTATGATCCATCATTTACACAATTGTTAAATAAATTAAATTATTTAAAAATATATAAACTTGAGGCTTTTGTCTTCTTTTAAATGAGAAAATTGTTTTGCGTTTTTTATTAAAATACACCTTGCTTTAATATAAAGTGATTTTTTTGTCACAAATATCAGTTATTTGAACACATAACCAACCATTTCTTCAAAATAAACACTTTCTTGAGGTGAATACAAAGGAATTAACTGACATGCTTTTAAACATGCTTTTTAAATGGCACCTGAGTTTTGGTAACAGGACTGAGAAAACATGCATCCATCTTCTGCGTTGAAACCTTGTAAAAAATGAAATAAAGTTGCCTGAGATTGACAAATACACATTTTGAATAGTTAAATGTGTGTAGTATTAGATTCAGTGTTGAACAAAGATAAAAAACAAAGTTTTGTGACAAATTAAGGCATAAATAGTAAATATTTATGAACTATTATAATTATTATATGACTGTATAAGCTATGCAGAAGAAACATTAGGCCGATTAAAACAGAAAGACCACATAGGCCATGTTACATGAAAGGCCGCAATAGGCCGTGCTATGTGAAGGGCCGCAATATGCCAATTATGTGAATAGCAGGAAGTGTAAAAAATAAAACGCGTGACACTCGCGCTGCCGGACTCGGACCTGAAGTGCATGCAGCCAAAGCCACTAGATGACAGGCCTGCAACAATTAGCCAAAAAAGCATAACGGCTAATGCTAACGCTGCGGCTGCCAGTACGCAGAAAAGGAGGGTTTACTTTCGATACTTCACTCGTACTGCATCTTACTAGACACTACGGGGAAACTTCTTTTCTCCGATAACTGAAGCCTTATTCAATCACAGCAGTGAAACTGCACAGCCATTGGTTCGTGCAGTTTGAATAAAACAAACCAATGACAGCACGGCGGAGCAGCGCGAGCCTATGACGAAGAAGCCCACCAGAGCCCGCCAGAATGGGCGGGGCATCTGGCTATATAAGCAAGCACTTCACATAGGATCTCTGATTCATTCTCCTTCAGCGACGACGATCACTTCTTATCACTGAATCTACGAAACTTGAAGCTGCCTCGCTGACTATGAGCAGTAGGATCAAGCTGACGCAGCGACCTCTCTCTCTCGCCGCTTCCAGCAAGCTGATCAGCACGGTGCTTCACAGCAGCCGGATCAGCTCGCCGCTCTTAAGCAGCCCGATCAGTGCTTCGCTCACGAGCCACATGCAGCGCTGAGAGCACTTGTGTCAGCACTTCCCCTGCCACTGTCTGGTGAATATAACAGCGCCTGCTCTGCTTCAGTTGATCGCCGCATGAGCATCCTTTAGCGTCTGAGAGCGCCTTCTGTCAGGTGAGCATACAGAGCTTATTTTTTTAAAAGAGCATATTCTCACTGGCATTTGTTTCAAAATGCTGAGCTGCATTCATTGAGGACGAGCGCTCTCACTACGAGAGCGCAAGAGCGAGTTCAATGCTGACAGTGCTCAGCTGAATATGACATGACACTGACAGCGCTCAGCTGAATGCAGTGCTAACAGCTCGTTAATGTATGATGTTCTCCCTCATGACTATCAATGGAGACTCATATAACTATTCTCTCTAAAAGAGCATTCTTCATGAATATTTATGCCACCTGACACCCCGTTCAATTCCGGGTGCTGGAGACAATGTGTTTCTAAGCACTGGGATCCGCTCAAGTTCCCGTGCCCATGCAACTAATCGCTGTTATAGCAAACAAGGTAAAACAAACATATCATGAGCGTCGGGTCCCCAAGCCATCCCCAGAGTGTCAAAATGGGTTTTGGGGACAATAAAGCGAGGCTATGTACTTAAATTCGGCTCAAAAACCCCCGCGCTTTAGCGGCGTGGTTCCCACCTCAGTGGGAGCGAGGACGCTCGCATCCTGTGCTCTGAGGTGAATAATTTGCTGGCTAAAGGAGCCATAGAGAAAGTTCCGCCAGCTCAGAGCGAGTCAGGCTTCTACAGCCATTACTTCCTTGTCCCCAAGAAACGAAGTGCCCGCTTATATAGCCAGATGTCCCGCCCATTCTGGCGGGCTCTGACGGGCTTGGACAAACTAATGGCCATGCAGTTTCACTGCTGTGATTGAATAAGGCTTCAGTTATCGGAGAAAAGAAGTTTCCCCGTAGCGTCTAGCAAGACGCAGTACAGTGTATTGGGTCTGTGCAGGTCTTAAAGTGACAGCAGCCTAATAAACCAGCTGCTGTCTTTGTGATTAAAGGGTTAGTTCACCCAAAAATTTCTGTCATTAAGTACTCACCCTCATGTCATGTCATCTTCAGAACACAAATTAAGATATTTTTGATGAAATCCGAGGGTATCTGATCCACTCATAGGCAGCAACGTCATTGCACCTTTAGAAAGGTAGTTCTCGTCAGAGCTCATTTCCCAGTACATTCAGCAAATGATAGTTTTGAGAATATGTTTGAGATCGCGAATATGAGCCCATTCGCAATATCAAAAAACAATATAATTTTCAACATCTTCAAAATCAATATTTTGATCACTGACAGCTTCACCAGATCCATCAAGTGACAATGACAGTCATATTTGATTGCGTTCAGTACTTGCTCTGCAGTCATTCGCTAATGGCAAGTTTACAATACAGGATTTTAAGCCTGACTTAAACCCGATTTGCAAGTTAATGAGCTCGCTGACAGGTCGGGCTGTGATCGGGGGAAAATCAGCCAGTGATCGGTGCTTGCCAATCTTTATGTGTGAACTACTCAACAATGCATCAAAGAGGCTTGCTGACGCGTCGCCGACACCTTGCAGATGCCATACAAATATCTAGCATGCTAAATATCCGAAGCTGTCGGCTGACTCTATATCCTGTGGTGTCACGTGTCGCGACGCAACAGCCAATGAAATATACACTGATGTCTATGGAAGCAGCAATAACAATCCATTCAAATATAATTTGCCGACGTTTATTCGTATCAGATACACATTGTGTAAGTACCTATAAAGCTCACTCTATTGTTCTCCCAGTTCATCAGCCACATGTATTTCGGGACAAATGGATGAATTCACGTTATATATTAAGATCAAGGTCATTACATCGTTTTTTAAATGACAAATACTCACTTGCACATATTTGAGAATCGGAATATCAGATAGTTGATGACGGTGAGAAAAGCAATACATCTGTCATGCAGTGTGGCCGACTGGCCGCGGTGTGTCACGTGACAAGCATGACGCGTCCTCATGAAAACAATAAAGGGAAATATTCTAAAATAGACCTTAGCTCTGGGATGTGGGGTTCTGGCAAGATGGTGAACTGAGCACACATACTTTGCTGTGTCTCTGATCTTTAGTCCCAAATTTTCACATTGCTTCCCCTTCTTGTTTATTTTATTTAGTTATTTGACCACTGAAGGTGTAAGAAAGAGGAAGAACTTGTTTTTGTTAGATATTTTTATGTGACACTTAAAAAATGGCGAAACCAAAAACGCAGGTGATGTTTCTCTGGGTGTATAACTGTTGTCTCATGACTATGCTGCTCCTGCCAATGAAGAGATGATGGAAACTCAAAAAGTGAGTGTAAGGAGACCGATGGAATCTACACCTACTAAAATCCCTGTACCTCAAAAAAGACTAAAAGGGGATGCCCAACCTGAGGTTTCCAACGTCGCTATTCTCGACGCGATAAACAACCTGACCGCCATTAGGAGTGTTTTGGGATGCAGCTTAAGCAGAACACGGTTATGATCGCAGAACTGACAAAGGGCATGGAATTTAACGCAAAAGAGATCAAGGACTGTAAATCTGCATCCAGTAACCTTGGAAAAGAAATGTCTAAGATGACGAAGGAAAATGCGGAGCTGAAGGAGTGGGTTCAGGAGCTGGAGCGATATAAACGATGCTGGAATCTCAAGCTCCGTGGCCTAAAAGAGAAAACTGAAGAAAGAACAAGGGACGAGGTACTTGGGATCATGGCGAAGATCAATCCACAATGGTCCACAAAATTGGTGAGTATGGTGGATTCGGTACATCGCGTGGGAAAGAAGGAGGCAGGGTACAACCGACAGGTGGTCATCCAGTTCACCATGAGACATTACAGAGATGAATTCTGGCGCCTTACGAAGAATTCTTCAGTTTGCAAAGACTTGAACATCAGCTTCGCCGAGCACATCTTACCAGCGGACAGGGAGGCTAGAGCACTACTATGGCCGCAGATAAAGCAGGCAAGAGAAGCAGGTCATCAAGCCTATTTCAGGGGTCCATATGGCTTTGTCAATGGGAAAAGAATTTCTGCTGTTTGGATATGTGTAGACCTCTCCAAATTGAATGAGACAGTTCGCAGGGAAAAATACATCCTGCCATCAGTTGAACAGACGTTAGGAATGCTACCCGGAGCACAGATTTTTAGTAAGTTAGATGCCAATATGGGATTCTGGCAGATACCAATACAAATTTCGTAATTACCTGTTTTGTTTAAGAATTAGATAGGAGCAGACCTTCCAGCAAAAGAGGCAAAATAATCCTCTAAGGTCTATTGAGACAAAGGTAGTCTACCCTTTGATCTCTAGAAAGGGAGATGTGGTGATGTTGCTATGGTGTTCTAGTTTAGCACAAGTTATATGAAGTCACGCAATGGGGACAAAGAAGTGCCAGTGAGTTGTATGTAATGTTGCCGAAAAAAAGTAAAGAAGCACAGTGATACAGTTTAAATTCAGAGTCATTATTCAAGAGACACGACATAACAGTATATTCACCAAACTCACAATTTTTTCTCTCTTCTTCTGCTCCGTGTGCAGGTAATCGTTAATGTCATATAGTGTTTAAGAATTTGCTCTGTATTGTGATTTGTGCAAACTAGGTTTAATTCATGGTTGTACTAAAAATGTTAATTCCATTAATTTCACATACATTTAAAAGTAAAAAAGTGCAAGCTATGTAATATTTGTATCTCTCATTCAGTCTATTATTTAATACTTGTTCTATTCATGTAATTCTTAACTGATTTAAAATGTCTTGTACTATCACAAAGCATTCTGAGTCACATTCGGACAGAACCTGTAAGTGCTGCACTGTCTACACAATGTAAACAGCACAGGAGAATGACAGGGAAGAGATGAATTTGTTGAATAAAGTCATTATTTTTGTACTGTTTTTGTGCACAAAAAGTATTCTTATCACTTCATAAAATTAAGGTTGAACCACTGTAGTCACATGGATTATTTTAACAATGTCTTTTCTACCTTTCTTTCTTGAAAGTGGTAATTAAATTGTTGTCTATGGAGGAGTCAGAGAGCTGTCGAATTTCATCAAAAATATAATAATTTGTGTTCCGAAGATGAACGAAAGTCTTGCGTGTTTGGAATGACAGAATTTTCATTTTTGGGTGAACTAACCCTTTAAGAAGAAGGGGAAGAAAGAAGGAAAAGACAACACTGAATTGTTTTTTTTTGTTGTTGTTTTTTTTATAAAAAAGTCCAGTTTTACTGGAGAAATTACATTTCAGGCACTCCAGGACCGAGTTTGCCCACCCCTGTATCTAAGCAGTCACCTTCCACTTCACAATTGTCTGGTTTCATCGTTGCTACAAAAAGTTCAGCTTGACACACACGAGGTTTTACACTGAAGAGAAGCCGAAAAGAAGTTTCAAATGTGCATCAGGTCTCATGTGAAGAAAAAGAAATAAAAAGATGTGATGAATCTGATAAAAGCAATTGTTAAAGGTGTTCAAATAAGGTATAGCTTTAAAAATCTCACAAGATTTGTAAAGCTGTTTTCACTTTTACTTTGGAGAGTAGCAAAAGTATTAGTTTACTAATACTTTATAAGTTATATGATTTTCTCCCCCCTTACATAGGCTATAAGAACATAAATGTAGATGAAAACGACAAAAAAAAAAAAAAAAGACTTAAAATGGAACAAAACAAATTAAAAACGAAAAAAGAAATATAACCATACAATATTTAGACCAGTAGTCTAAGTAATCTGTAGAAAAACAATTTATGAACTAATATAAGAATTTGATAAAGCGAAAACACTAAATAAAAATATATATTATAAAGTTGTTTAAATGAAGTAGCTTTGAAATGTCACGAGATTTGTAATGATGTTTTCCTTTTACTTTGTACAAAAGTATGTGTAAACAAACCTGCATGAATTGCAACCTAACCAGAAATGGATAATTAAAATGAACTTAAGTGTACTTAAGCCTACTGTGTCATATGTGATGCATTATTTTCTAAGGCTTCCAAATGATCAACACAATCAAAACTTTGCAGAAAAACTTGTTGCACACGATCTACTACATGCCTTCAGTCATTCGACTCCTGGTCATGCCACAGTCTAACACACAGATTTATTTACGCATTAAACTCGTTATCGTTACCTTAACAAAATGATCTCTTGCCACATAATTTAAGTTTGCCCTGCTGTATCTTTCAACATTATGCTAAGTAAATGCCTGTAACCATTTATTCAGGGAAAACTGTAAAAACAAAAACAAAACAAAAAGACGTGCACCGCCGTGCTGATGAGGCTTGAGATCGAGCGCGTGACCTCATCATCGGCACAAAAAAAAGAGTGAAAGTAAATGTTCAGAGTTGATTCGTCATTTAATCAGTCGAAATCGATTCTTTACAATACGGAGAATCAACGTGTTTAACGATGAGAACCTTTAAAATACATTTACATGTAGCTACTTGATAGAAAAGGAAGATTGTGAATCTGCGTGTAATTAAATGTTGATCAAGGTGAGTGTTCAGCTCTCGAGAGGCTTTACAGGTGAATTTCGCATTCATATTTTCCCTTAAGGAAGCAGTAGCTCTTTGATATGAATTTGATATTTTTCAATTTTAAGCACGTTAACGTGGTTTCATTGGTTTTCCGTGTTTTCAGTGGTTTATTTGCATTTATTTATTTAGCATTTGTGTTAACATACGACTAACAATGAATATTTGAGTGAACGCCGCGTCTCATGATCCTGATTCCGACTCTCAGGATCCGTTCAGCTTAATTATTTTTTGTAATTTCCATCCAGAGTCAGTATTGGACATCAGATTTTGTTGAACCTATTCAGCATCATGGATGATACACAAACATCTAGAGATTAAATTTTTTCTCCAGGACGCAGGTACTTTGAATAAACACTATATTAAACCACATTTAAATGATAGAAGTTAGGTTAAAGATTAAAACTGAAAACTTTATTTTTAAAAAATGAGATCAGCCTCCCCATATAGTGTTTTTGAAGAAAAATACCTGAAGACCTTGTATTAAATAATTATTATCATAAAGGATCAAATCTGTTCTGTTATAGTTCATCAGTTCGTCAGAAGAGATCAGAACCAGAGCCCAGCTGTGTGTCTATGAGGAGTGATGGGTCTGTGGATCATCCAATAGATTTTAAGAGTGGAGATACACAGACTGATCTTAGGTATTCTGTTTCTATAAAAATAGATTATATGACTTTTTATATTATCAGAATAATATAAATAGGCCTAGTATTTATTTTTCTCTCATATTTTAACTTAGTGATGCTTACACAAGAGTCACATTTGTGAAAGCACTGTTGTTCAATTTATAATTTTTGTAATAACTAAATGTAATGATAATTAAGTGATTGTTTTAATAATAATTTAATAATAAATAAATATGTGCTTTGCTAAATATGGTCTTTTAAATGATTAACCTCTCTTTATTATAGTTCTGTTCGTCAGAAGAGATCAGAACCAGAGTCCAGCTGTGCGTCTATGAGGAGGGATGTGTCAATGGATCAGCCATTAGATTTTAAGAGTGGAGATACACAGACTGATCTCAGGTATAAGATTTCAACAAAAGATAAGATTTGAAGATATCATACTGAATAAAAAAGACATTTGGGTCTCATTCACCAAGCATGTGTACACACATGCGTAAAATATGCGTACAAACATTTTCACAAACAAATCATGATTCACCATATAGTTTCATGCTAAAATTTATTCTAGATGTGTGAAAAATGTAGGAACAACTGAAACCACACATATGCAAAAAGCACTTTCTCTGTGTGGCCATATAATCGTGTTAAGAAGTTATATTTCATCTTAACACAACTATAATTATACACTATTTATATTATATTATAAAATTAATAAATGATAGGCATTCAATTTAATGTCATCTTAAATGTTAATTTTCTGATCATATTTTTTTTTCAGGCACATTTTCCAGGCAATTCCAAACCACATCAATCTCACTACTAACTACTATTACTATTAAACTATTACTATATACAATTAAAACTACTATTAATTTTGTATTTAATCATTTATAAGTGATATATAATTGCTCATGAAGGCTGGAAATGAAAAACACCTTATATTCAGGTGTGTATAATTATTAGGCAGGTTTTCTTTTACAGATAAAATAAGCCAAAAAGAAATTTAACTCAGACCGAAAAGTCAAATATTATTAAATGCTCATGAGAAAAATGCAATACTAATGTAATACTAGAAATTGCAAAGTTAAGGCATGACAATTAGACAGTGAAATGCTCATTGGGTCATCAGGGTCAGACTAAAACAGGTGGAGAAGAAAAGACATGTTAACTGCAGAATAATTTAGAATTAAGGTGAAGAATTAAGTGTGAAACCATCAGGAACACTTTAGTCTCCAGCGCCACCATTTTCCAGAACATAACCTACCTGGAGTAACCTACCTGGAGTCTCCAGAAGTGCAAGGTGTCAGGATCTCAGAGACTTAGGGTAAAGAATCCTAAAAAATGACTCCCACTTAATAAGAAGAACAAACTGAAGTGTTGTAAAATACATGAAGACTGTTTTTATAGGCTTTATAGACAGACAGATTGAGAGTGACTCTTGAAGGACCAGCACCACATCCTCTTGTACCACTGTTTAAAGAATTTATCTTCCAGATTCTGGAAGTAATTTTTCAAGATCATTTTTAGTCTATCTCTGCAAAACTGAATTTTCAGGATGGGAAATGGACTAAAAATTAATTTTGCCTGTTAAAGAAAACCTGCCTAATAATTATGCACACCTGAATATTAAGGCGTTTTTCATTTCCAGCCTTCATGAACAATTATATATATATCACTTATATATGATTAAATACAAAATTAATAGTAGTTATTAAGATTGATGTGGTTTGGAATTGGTAAAATGTGCCTGAAAAAAAACTTGCAATAATTATGCGTGCACTGTACAGTGAGAGTAAGAAAAGCGGCATTATAGCTTCAGCTACTAGGTTTCTCTGAATAATGCAGATTTACACATGTGGACAGTTGGGTCTGTATAAAAGGTGTTTATTGTGTTTGACCTTGTTTTGAGAATGGCACACTTGGCTTTGCTCAAGGATCTGGCAAGAGCACATCTGCAGAGAGCGGCATATGTTTGACGAGAGTGACGAAAGACTGTAAAGAAAATGTTGTGCGGAAAGCCCTTATATGGATAAATGTTTGTGTGTGTTTTATGCACATTACTAACCTCATGCACAGGGCCGCTCATTTAGAATACTCACAATTTACCAACATTAGAACAAGATTAAACAAATTCATGTGCGTACGCATGTGTTGTGATTTTTGATGAGAAGTTCTCTTGTGCATACAAATACGAAATAATCCATTCAATTATTAGTGAATGAGACCCACTGTGCTTACTCATGAAATAATGTGGTATTTAAATTTTACAGCCATGAAGTCCTCAACAGGTTTAGATCAAATCTGAAGAAGAAGTTTGAGTGTCTGTATGAGGGAACAGCAAAGCAGGGAAACCCAACACTCCTGAATGAGATCTACACAGAGCTCTACATCACAGAGAGTGAGAGTGGAGAGATCAGTAATGAGCATGAGGTGAGACAGATTGAGACACAATCCAGGAGAGCAGAAACAGAGGACACACCGATCCAATGCAATGACATCTTTAGACCTTTACCTGGACAAGACAAACCCATCAGAACTGTGCTGACAAAGGGAGTCGCTGGCATTGGAAAAACAGTCTCTGTGCAGAAGTTCATCCTGGACTGGGCTGAAGGGAAAGAGAATCAGGACGTCCAGCTCATATTTCCACTTCCTTTCAGAGAGATCAATTTGATGAAGGACAAAACACTCAGTCTTTCAGATCTTCTTCATGACTTTTTCCCTGAAACAAAAGAAATGGAAATATCCAGTGACAAATATAAAGTGTTGTTCATCTTTGATGGTCTAGATGAGTGTCGTCTTCCCTTACATTTAAAAAAAAATGAGACTTTACAAGATGAAAACAAAAAGAAATCAGTGGACGTGCTGCTGACGAACCTCATTGTGGGGAATCTGCTTCCCTCTGCTCTCATCTGGATCACCTCCAGACCAGCAGCAGCTGATCTCGTCCCCTCTGAGTGTGTCCATCGAGTGACAGAGGTACGAGGCTTCAATGATCCACAGAAGGAGGAATACTTCAGGAAGAGAATCAGTGATCAGAGTCTGGCCAATACAATCATCTCACATCTGAAGTCATCAAGGAGCCTCTACATCATGTGCCACATCCCAGTGTTCTGCTGGATCTCAGCCGCTGTTCTAGAGAAGATGATGAGTGAAGCAGAGAGTGGAGAGATTCCCAAGACTCTCACTCAAATGTACACACACTTCCTGATCCTTCAGACCAACATCAAACATGAGAAGGACTATGAGAAGAACGTGACAGATGAAGACATGATCCTCAAACTGGGGAAAGTGGCTTTTCAGCAGCTCATGAAAGGCAATGTGATCTTCTATGAGGAAGACCTGAGAGAGTGTGGCATTGATGTGACAGAAGCATCAGTGTACTCAGGATTGTGCACTCAGATCTTCAGAGAGGAGTTTGGCTGGTATCAGGGGAAAGTCTTCTGCTTTGTTCATCTGAGCATTCAGGAACATCTAGCAGCTCTATATGTGCACCTCTCCTTCACTAACAGCAACATAAATGTGTTTGACCAAATCACCAAACAGAGTTTGTGGTCTAAAGTTAAGGATTGGTTCCAACACAATTCATCAGAACATTTTTCATTATCTGAGCTGCATCAGAGAGCTGTGAATGAGGCTCTATGGAGTAAAAATGGACATCTGGACCTTTTCCTGCGTTTTTTTCTGGGTCTGTCAGTAAAGACTAATCAGATTCTCCTACAAAGACTAATGAAACATACAAGCATCAGATCTGACAGCAATGAGGAAACAGTTGAGTACATCAAGAAGAAGATCAGCACCATTGACTCTCCAGAGAAATTCATCAATCTGTTCCACTGTCTGAATGAACTGGGTGATCATTCACTAGTGGAGGAAATACAACAGTATCTGAAATCTGGAAGAATAAAGGAAACCAAACTCTCTTCATCTCAGTGGTCAGCTGTAGTCTTTGTGTTGATGACTTCAGAGAAGAAGCTGGATGAGTTTGATATTAATAAATTTGTTGGAGGAAACAATGAAACTGAAAAACTGAAAGTTTTTCAGAAGCTGCTGCCTGTGATTAAAGAATCCAGTTCAATTCAGTAAGTAACAGTTCATTAAGTAAAATTAACATTAATTGTATGCTGTTGCTAGGTGGACTAACTTGAAGCTATTTAATGGAAATTTCCTGGACGTCCTGAAAAAAATCTGTCTGTACTCTATCTCTGTATAATTTCACCTGCTAGCTTTTGCTGGTGGGATTGGTACAAAACATGAATGTTGCAGGTGGTAGCGTGAGAAGGTAACGTATTTTTGTGGGAGTGAGATAAATCCAACAGAACCAGACAGGAGCGGGACTGAAAAATCTGTCCCACGCAGACCTCGACTGTGAAGCAAATGTCCTCCTGTAGGAGTGTATTAGAGGTGCCATTAATTGCTTTTCCAGTCAGAACCGTCCTTATATCACTATGAAACAATATCTTATGTTCAACTCTGTGTGTCTGTTCAGTCCTGAAGCACATGACAGTTTCAAACAGCACCACTGAGCATCAACATTACATTTACATTTAGTCATTTAGCAGACGCTTTACTCCAAAGCAACTTATAAATGAAAACAGTAGAAGCAATCAAATCAACATGAGTGCAACAGTATAAGTGCTGTTGTCAAGTCCCATTTTATCCAGTAAATTGCTTGTAGCAAGGATTTTTTTTTTTTAAATAGATGGAGAGAGAGAATAGAATTAGAAAAAAGAAAAAGTAAGTGCTAATATTACTGAAAAAGATATGTCTATATGCAGTTTTTTTGAAAATGTCTGAAGACTCCGTTGCTCAGATAGAGCTAGGCAGGTCATTCCACCAGCAGGGAACAGACCAGAAGAAGGTCTGTGAGAGTGATTTTGTGCCCCGTTTGGGATGGCACCACAAGGTGCCGTTCACTTGCAGAACGCAAACTTCTGGAGGGCGCATATCAACATGCATAAATCTCATTCTATCAGCAGCAGTATGTTCTCCTCTTCTGCTCTGAGACTAGAGTGAGTTAACTACAGACACTTAAACTATAATTCAACTTGTGTCATTACTCTCTATAGGCTGAGTAAGTGTGGTCTCACAAATAAAGGTTGCGCTGCTCTGGCTTCAGCTCTGAGATCAAACCCCTCACACTTAAGAGAACTGGATCTGTCTGGGAATGAACTAGGAAATTCAGGAGTCACACTGCTGTCTAATTTACTACAGAATCCACACTGTAAACTGGAGGAATTGTGGTAAGATCATATTTGACTCTCACATGAATCACAATGTAAAGTATATTTGAAGTGTTCAGCCTCTTTCTGCTGCTGTGAGTTCAGCTGATTGAGCTGTAAATGATTGAACACATGAGTTGCTCTTCTGTAACATGATACTGCAGGACTGAGAGTCACACTGAAATACACACTTTCACACAATCAACATTTCAGTCTCTTTAAACAGACTTGAGCTCAAAAGAGTCTGAACTGAGAAACGAAAAACATGCTGGATTCATTTTTACTGTTCATCATGTTCATCTAAATGCAGTGACTCTTAAAATATTTAATTTTGTTTTAATTGTGTAAAATCACTCAAATCACCATTCCATACATATTAGTACATATCTAAATAACAGTATAAAACAAAGCTATTGTCAGGGTTTTGTCTTTGTTTTCATTGTGTTCACTGTCTGTTCATCTTCAGTTGACCCAGCTTTGCCATGTGTTTCTTTGTTTCATCTCATTCAACTTTTTGTCTCCTTAGTTACTGAGTAATTAGTGTTCAGGTGTTTCTTGTTAATTAGCTCCCTTGTTTTTCCATGTATATAAGCAAACAGTTTCTTTCTGTTCTTTGTCTAGCTTTGTTTAACGGTAAGGGTGTTTGTAGTATGTTTCTCCTTGTTGATTCTCCTGTGTATTGTTTGGATTATTCTATTAAATGTCTTTTGAAGATATCTCCATCGTGCGCTTGAGTGCTGCAACCCCTGCGTGACAGTTATGTAGTGAATAGTGTCATTAATTAAAACAGACTTTGCCTAAAACAGACATTTTATATAAAAATACAGATATAGTGCAATTAAATAATATTATTTATCATGATTGCATGAGACTAGATGTTTTATGGCCACATTTTGTGCTCTGTGACATTTTAGATTTCAGTCCAATTGTGCATTAAACATTAATTTGTGCTTTAATTTTGTATTTTCTCTTTAATAATGTATTCACTGCTAAACTGATCTGATCTGAACTGAGAGAGTGAAGAGTGTGTCATTGTTCTCTACAGGTTGATTGATTGTGGTGTCACAGATTGTGCTGCTCTGGCTTCAGCTCTGAGATCAAACCCCTCATACCTGAGAGTACTGGATCTGACTGGGAATAAACTAGAAGATTCAGCCGTGAAGCTTCTCTCTGCTTTACTGGCGAATCCTCAGTGTAAACTGGAGATACTGGGGTAAGATTGTCTGTTAATAGTCACGACTTTGTCTTGTTCCTTAATGTGAATTTTAAGGTTAAAATCAACTCGTAAAATAAATGTTCAGTAAACAGTAAATCTCAGCACTAATGACTCTGATGACTGAAGATGAAGTTCATTTCATTCATCTTCATCACATCACATGACCTTCTGCTCCTGTTTTTGACCCACCAGATATTTACTGGAGCTTCAGTTGCTTCTTATAATTTGATTAATACTGAACTTTCAGATGACATTAATGTGTAAAATAGTGATCCAAAACCTCTGTGACTTCCTCCTCCTAAAAAAAACAAACAAAACAAAACAAAAAACCCAAGAATTCAGCTTCTTGTTTTTTATGTTCAGGGGTAGAAAATGAATTAACAGATTGAATATTCAATCTCGCCCCCCCCCCCCAAAAAAAAAAACATTTAAAAAAAAAACCATACCGGGGCAAAGCATAGACAGGGCTTTCTCAGTGCCCCAAAGATGACAAAATGTGCCCCCCTAATCAAAACATTTTCAGCAACCTTTAGCTCACGGAAGCACTAATCTCTTCAGCAGTATATAACATATTATCTTCAGAAATATGAATCAGAAACTTAAACGGGGCGTGTATAATGCAGGGCAAGGCTTCCCCTGGCCATGGACTTAGGCCATGTGTCCACCAAAGCATATTTTAGCCAGCTGAAAACACTAGGCGCTCTGCTGAAAACGCCTAGCTGTGGGTGCTTGAGCACTTCGGCAGCACAAGCTCTTGTTTTAAATTATTTTGTTCCGTTATTATCCTTGTTGTCATCTGTTGACATTGTACAAGCAGAATGTGGCGGTTGGTCGGTGTGGTATTTGTCCCACCCCTCCTCCACTGTGATTGGATGGCTGGGTACAAAGTAGCAGTAATGAGCGCTGCATTTTACCCAAAGTTGAACATTCTTCAACTCTAGGCGACCGGTAAAAAATGGCGAGTGCTCAGAGCTTCAGTGTGAAATAGATGCTCAGCGCCTCTTTGCGCTCCTGGCATTTTAAAAATGCGACACTTCCATTGAAAACAATTGGAAAAATACACTATAGCCTCGGAAAAAAACGCTTAGGTGGACACACAGCCTTAGCATGGAATTTTTTTTCACTGTAAAAATGTCCTGCTGTTGCATTTGACTGCTTTGAGATGGAAAAGCTGCCCATAACTACTGGTCTAGGATCAGTTTTCTGCGTAATAATAGCATATTGGAGAAACATATTTGGCAAACTATCCAGTACGTATATTTGTTCTCTAGAGAGCATCAAAGGTCTCTGTTTACGTGATTTTGCAGTGCTGAGCAATATAGCCAATCACAAACATATCTGATTTCTTGATCGCAATAGCCAATCAGAGGTGTTTAAGTTAGCACTAAACAAAAGCCCCACATACAGTATACTTGCTTTTCTGTTCAAATTAACAGTGGCTTGTGAATGCAGATGTTCTTAAAACAAATAGTTTTTTGGGAGCATTTATGCTGGGATGTGTAAGTGGCCCCCCACCCCCGCCTCTGGCACAGGCCCTGGTTCACAGAATTTTCATTTTTGGGTGAACTCTCCCTTTAATGGCAGTCTAGCATGCAATTTTCAAAACAGCCACAAGATGGCTCCATTTATTGATAAATCTGATATTACAAAACCGATGATATAACTGGGTTTCTCCGATGGGGAGTAGCAATCTCATAATTTTCATCACTCAGTTTACATTTTACCACAAAGTCAGGAAGCAAATATTTGCTTACAGTCATGTGTTTAGATACATGTTTCCCTTCTGCCTATTCATTGCGTACAATTACATCACGTTCAATTGTAAGAGCTTTGTCTCAATTTAAGTCAGTTTTTGGCATTCACAAAGTTATTCAGAGTGATTAGGGTACCAACCTTACCTCTCACCTCTTCCAACCAATTTTGAAACAGCTAAAAATTAAGCACAATCTTAATTGCACAAAGCCAAGGAGCGTTAGATAGATTTCACCAAACATTGAAGCCTCTCCTTCTTGCTTATTGTGTATAATTTGAATAGAGACTGGGAGGAGGGTTTGCCCTGGTTACTATTGGCTGCATGTGAGGTTGTGCAAGAAAGCACTGGATTTAGTCCTAATGATTTAGTTTTTGGTCACAAAGTTCATGGGCTTTTGGATGTACTGCAAAACTGTCAATTTCTGATTCGCCTAAAAATTTGCTGTTGTATGTTTATGGATTTTGTCTGAGGCTGTTACAAGCAAGAGAGCTGGCTAGTGCTACACTTAAAAAATGTCAGGAAAGAATGAAACAATTATATGATCGTAAAGTAGGACCCCATGCTTTTGAGCCACGGAGTGTAACAAATGGGGGCTTGTCCGGGAAACGGCAACCAAACGTATTCAGGTGTGAGAATGTGCTGTAGCAATGTGATGCATGCAAAAAGAAACGCAATCAAACAAATAACAAGTAAACAAATCAAGTAGGCCGCCCCCATCTGCCATCCCTCTAGCTTCTTTTAAAAGTGAAAAGGGAAGTTAGCTGCAGGTGTCACCAATGTAATCATTTGGCAGGGCGGAGTAATCCTGTACACAGCATATACCTGTTACACAGCACAAGTGTCCATAAGAGTCATCATATTGATATGCAGCAGAGTTTGACGCTGTACACATGAGCAGCACGACGCATACATTTGATGCTTACGCAGGAGCTGATAATGAATCTGCGTTCTGATGTAGAACCCAGAAGCACTGCACTGTGTTAACAACGTAAACAGCACAGAGACTGACACGGAAGAGAAGACATAGTTGAATAAAGTCCTCTTTTTGTTTTGTTTTTTACCACTGTAGTCACATGGACTATTTTAACAATGTCTTTACTACTTTTCTGGGCCTTGAAATTTGTTGTCACATTGCTGTGTATAGGGAGATCAGAAACCTCTCAGATTTCATAAAAAATATCTTAATTTGTGTTCTGAAGATAAACGAAGGTCTTACAGCTTTGGAACAACATGAGGGTAATTAATAACAGACATTTCATTTTTGGGTGAACTAACTCTTTAGTAAACGTAATGGGAAACGTGTGTCCTGTGAAGCAGATGTTTCTCCAAATAGATCCGTCCTTATATCACTATGAAACAATATCTCACATTCAACTCTGTGTGTCTGTTCAGTCCTGAAGCACATGACAGTTTCAAACAGCACATTGAGCATCAACATGCATAAATCTCATTCTGTCAGCAGCAGTATGTGGCAATGCTTGTCATTATATCTCCTCTACTGATCTGAGACCAGAGTGAATAACAAACTACAGACACTTGAACTACAACTCAAACTGTCATTGTTCTCTACAGGTTGAGTGATTGTGGACTCTCAGATGAAGGTTGTGCTGCTCTGGCTTCAGCTCTGAGATCAAACCCCTCACACCTGAGAGCGCTATATCTAACTGAGAATAATCTAGGACAATCAGGATTGAGTTTGCTCTCTAAAATGAAGGATGATCCACATAATAAACTGGAGGTTCTAAAGATTTGTGAGTATTTTTATTTAAGCCTTTAAATCAACCCAAGTTCAGTAACAAACCTCTTATGTGTTTATCTAGAGAATATAAGATAACAATTCAGCTCCACTTTAGTCTCTGTAAATCTGTGTTTAGTAAGAGTTTAACTCTGTGATGTGACTGATCTATGAATATATGAATATTTTAATCTCTTACAGTGTGTAAAGCACTGTTCACACTGTATGATTTTATAATAGTCCTTTATACCTTTATTGATAAAGATGGCGTCTATTTGAAAATTTGATCTGACGTTTTGAGATCCAGGCGATATCCGGGGGCTCAGCGCTCATGTACCCAGCCGAGAGCATTGGCTAGTCCTTCTGATGTTTGCCACTGATTCTGAAGTCTCTGTAGTGGTTAAACAGGAGATATAATTTGTCTTGTGTATATCTAACGAGTAATCTTTGGTCTCATTTATCTATAATTTGTTCCCGGGCAAATAGTTTTGGCTGAGGTGAGGTTTCATAACTTTATATATTTGTTTAACTTCGCCGTTGTACTAAAGTGCTGACTTTGTACATTTGACTGAATTGTTTGCTTGTCTTTATTTCTTATTGTATATCTTCTTATACTTTATACCTATGTCAGTTTTAATGATCAATAATAGCCAATATATATACTTTTATAAACTGACATTTAACAAAAAGAGGCAAGGTTGTGTTTTATGTCATATTTCATTTTATTATACATGTACATAAAGTGAATATAATCAGAGTAGCCTACATATGCTTTGCCTGAACCACATATTAATGTTTAATTTTTTTTTTTTTTTTTTTTTTTAAATGAAAACGAAAAGAGGCCGGGTTGAATTTTATAACATATTTCGTTTTATTGTAGCCTAATTATATATAGCCTACAGAGAAAACCGGAGTGGGCTGAGTGGCGGTGTCAAGTACGCTGCTGTTCTATTTGTAGAATTACCGAACTTGCGTCCTCTCGTCCTCTGGAGTTCATTTAAACTTTGCATACTTGGTATTGAGAAATGCCTGCAGTCTCTACTAATGAATTGATGATTTGAATCAGGTATGTTAGATGAGGGAGACATACAAACACAGTGCTAGAGGTGCTTCAGGACAGGTTTAAAACCCCTTGTTTTAGGATTCACAAAATTTGTTTCATATGGCCAAATCGTGGCCAAAATCGTACAGTGTGAACCTGGCTTAAGTTATTTAAGAGAGAGTTGTTTATCATTAACTGTGTTATAATCTATTCACAGCTTTTCATTATTATCTCTGGCTGTAATATATAATATCTCTGGCTGTTTGTTCTGAAATGATCTCCTGATGTGATGTGACAGCAGTAATGTCTCATACTCATATGTGACTGTCTGTGTGTTTTATTGTAGGACTCTCAGTATTTAGACGTCAGTTTCCTCAGGATCAGCTGATGGTGAATAAGGAGCTACAGAGACTGAAGACACAGAGACACACAGCGATCACACTGACATGTGTGTGACTTCACACCAGTTTCATCTTTTTGTGGGTCTGTTCTTTTGAATTACAGATCATCAGATTTACACAATTATCAAATATAGGACCTAAACTTATACTTGATTATTTAAAGGGTTAGTTCCCCCCAAAATGAAGAGTCTGTCATTAATTACTCATTCTCACATCATTCCAAACCCGTAAGACCTTCATTCATCTTCAGAACACAAATTATCTGACTCCTCAGTAGACAGCAATTTAACCACCATTTTCAAGGTCCAGAAAGATACTAAAAACATTGTTAAAATAGTCCATGTGACTCAGTAGTCCATGTAAGGTTCAACCTTAATAGTCCATGTAAGGTTCAACCTTAATAGTCCATGTAAGGTTCAACCTTAATAGTCCATGTAAGGTTCAACCTTAATAGTCCATGTAAGGTTCAACCTTAATAGTCCATGTAAGGTTCAACCTTAATAGTCCATGTAAGGTTCAACCTTAATAGTCCATGTAAGGTTCAACCTTAATAGTCCATGTAAGGTTCAACCTTAATAGTCCATGTAAGGTTCAACCTTAATAGTCCATGTAAGGTTCAACCTTAATAGTCCATGTAAGGTTCAACCTTAATAGTCCATGTAAGGTTCAACCTTAATGTTTTGAAGTGACGAGAATACTTTTTGTGCGCAAAAACAAAACAAAAATACCGACTTTATTCAACAATATCCTCTCTTCTGCGTCATTGTCTTATGCTGTTTATGTTCAGCGCTCCCAGGTTTTATGTCAGAACGCCGGCTCAGTATTGGCTGACGCTGTTCACGGGAGCAGCACAACACATGCGTGTGATGCTGACACAGCAGCCAGCCAATAATGAGCCAGCATTCTGACGTAGAACCTGGAAGCGCTGAACGTAAACACTGCAAAAAGTATTCTCGTCGCTTCATAACATTAAGGCTGAACCACTGTAGTCATGGGGACTATTTTAACAATGTCTTTTCTACTTTTCTGGAACTTGAAAGTGGTGGTTAAATTGCTGTCTATGAAGGAGTCAGATACCTTTCAGATTTAATAAAAAATAACTTAATTTGTTTTCCGAAGATAAACAAAGGTTTTACGGGTGTGGAACGGCATGATGGTGAGTAATTAATGACAGAATTTTCATTTTATTATAGCATTAGGGATTTGGAGTCTTTTTGAATTTATTAGATATGGATTACAATGTAGATGGTGTAACACTCAATATACACTACGAGCTGTGAGACAAAACTAAAACAGTCTGATTTTAATCAAGCCTTAAACGTTTAAATAAGAGATTTGTTGTGCAATGTTGACAGCTTTGTTTATTATAACTTTTAAACTAAGGAAAAGGTTTTACCAGTTTGAGAAATCAAGAGCCTGCCTCCAGAAGAAAATGATGTTTTAAATGTGTCTACCAAAATTATGCAAATGATTACACTGAATATTTATTTCTGTAATATAGGTTATATATATATATTTTTTTTATTAAAGCTTCTGGTGAATAAATGGGTTTACATGACTTCCATCTTCTGGTGGTGTTACGTGTGCATGTAATGCAGGATTTTGATGGCGGTCCCATTGCGTACATGATTACTTTTCCTATGTTATGATTATTGTCCTTAAATAAATTACCCTATTGGAACAAGCCTTTTGTGCTGACCTTCTGTTATGTTATGGCTTTGACCGTAACAGTCAGTTCGTGGCATCCCTATTTATCTAGTCAAATCAAGTCACCTTTATTTTTATAGTGCTTTATACAATACACATTGTTTCAAAGCAGCTTTACAGAAATAAACAGTCATGTTTCATGGGTCTTTGTGTTCATCCCTGCATGTGTTGTGTTTCTGTCTGTGACCTGATTGCCTGTCACTGTTGAAACCTGCCGGTGGCCCGAGAGTGGAGGCGGAAGATGGTGAATCAGGCCCCCCACCCATGATCATCGACTGCAAGGAGGCATATCAAGTGCTAGATTCCAGACATTGGGGATGCCAGATTCAATACCTGGTAGACAGGCAGGGGTACGGGCAGAAGGAGAGTTCCTGTGTCAATGCGAATGATATCCTCGACCCTGTATTATAAATGCCAGCGAATATCCCTCAGTCGGCCACCGGAGGTCTCACTCTCTCGAGTATTAACTGGACTATAATTCCCAAGCACCCACATACCTGGCCTCCTTGTATAATATTGTTTGCCCTGCTCTGTCTTGTTTGCCTTGTTTGGTTCCTGTTACGGAATACCCGTGTATCAACCTTTTTTAGATTACTGACCTTTGATTGTTTGTTGCCTGCCTGTTACCCTGTCATTTGCCTGGACTGTTACTTTGTTTGTTTGCTGCCCGCCCTGATCCTTTGCCCGGTTATGACCTCGATTATTGTGCTGCCTCTGACACTGCTGTTTATACTGGTGATAAGACCCATGCCTGCCTCAACTGTGAGCTTGCTGTTTATCAATAAACTGCATATGGATCCCACTCAACCTGAGTCGTCACAGTCTAGTTTCATCTGTCCTGCATGTTTCTCTTCTCTTTTCTGACAAGACAATAAAGGACATAAACTGGCAGTTTTTGGTTTTGTGTTCCCATGGTAATTTTGAAAATTGTGGGTGGTATTGAATTTCTTTTGTGATGTGATTTTACTTTACAAAAATTTTCATCAAGTTATACTGTAAGTAACTGTATAAGCATAACTTCACTGATACATATAATACACCTATTTGGAACAACTGTTCAGTCTTTAGAATTAAACCCCTTTTTAGAGATTGGATGGAGAAAGGTAGCCTACATGGTCTATTGACAAAGTTCTGAGATGTATTGTTAATATGACTAATATTCCTCATTTACCATCATTAACAATGAATGTGATTTTGCAGTTGATCAATTTCAAGCAAAATTCAATACAACTCAATTTACTGACATGATAAATTTCCAAAACAATTTAAGTGAAGTGACGTGGCCAAGTATGGTTTATTTTAGACCAAATGGACATCCAAGTGCAAAGTAAAGAGCTGAATGAAAAGAACCACGATAATGTTGCAAAAAAGAATTTATCACAAAACAGAAGAACTACAAAGACCAACAAGTCTTTCACTTGCCCTGAGTGTGGAATGAGTTTCACACTAAAAGGAAGCTTTAAAAAGCACCAACTAATTGTAATTCATACTGGCGAGAAGCTTCACATGTGTCCTCAGTGTGGAAAGTGTTTCATGCTAAAAAGCCACCTTAACAGACACATAAGAATACACACTGGAGAGAAACCTCACGCATGTCTTCATGTGGAAAGAGTTTTTCACAAAAGATTCATCTCAGTCGTCATCTGCGCTATCATGAAAAACCATTCAGTGTGGCAAGAAGTTTAGATCCTCATCATATCTCAACAAACACCTGACAGTTCACGCAGTCGAGAGGCTGTACTTGTGTCCAGTGTGTGGAAAGAGTTTTTCACGGCTGGCCAATTGCAGAAAGCACCAGAAGATCCATTCTTCTGTGAAAACTCATGCTTGTGTGGCGTGTGGCAATACCTTCATTACACCTGAACATCTCAGAAAGCGTCTGAAAAGTCATTGAAGACCGTTCACATACGCTCAGTGTGGATATGGATTCAAAGAGAAAGTCCACCTGGACAAACACACGAGGATTCACACTGGAGAGAAGCCGCACACATGCCATCAGTGTGGGAAGAGCTTCATAGGGTTGTCAGGTCTCTGTTATCATATGCATCGTCACTCTGGAGAAAAAACATATAATTGTGATCAGTGTGGTAAGAAATTTACATCATCAATTCTTAAAAGCCACCTGACGGTGCATACGGACGAGAGGCTTCATAAGTGCTCTTTGTGTGAAAAGAGTTTTTCACGACCAGACTCTCTGAAACAGCACCAAAAACTACATGATGTTGTGCGGGATCACATGTGTTTCGAGTGTGGGAAGAGCTTTACAGCAGCGAGTCATTTGACAAAACACCAAAGAATTCACATTGGAGAAAATCTGTTCAGCTGCTCGCAGTGTGAAAGGAGTTTCACACAAAAAAGCCACTTAAACAAACACATACATATTCATAGTGGAGAGAAGCCACAAACATCAGGTCGCTATCATTGCTCAAATAAATAATCTGAGATTCTGAGAATGCAAATGTTTTCAATTTATTTGAAAAAGTTGTTTTCACTCTATTTGTTAAAATAAAGTTGTTTTTACTTTATTGTTCAAATACAGTTTCTATGAAATAACAAGATTTGATGTTTTTCTTTCATTTTTGGGGAGCAGCAGAACAGAATTATTGCATTACATTTCGGACATTAATGTATTTTTATTCTTGTGTTTATTCAACAACTTTCTTAATTGAAAAGCCTCATTGTTAAGATGTGAATGCAGAAATACAAAAATAATCTGTGAGAAATCTGTTTTTTTAGTGTTATCAGGGTTGGAGCTAAACTATACAGGGCAGTGGCCCTCCAGGACCGAGTTTGCCCATCCCTGCATTAGGACATTGAATATCTCTATTGAGTTCACCACATTTCTATTCAGTTTATAAGCTGCAGGTGAGACCAAACATGACAATTGTGTGTTTGATCACATGAGTTAAATGATATGTAATGAGGAACACGTGGGTCCTGTGAAGCAAATGTCTTCCTGTAGGAGTGTATTAGAGATGCAAGTGTCTGTTTCTCCACACAGAACCGTCCTTATATCACTATGAAACAATATGTGACATTCAACTCTGTGTGTCTGTTCAGTCCTGAAGCACATGACAGTTTGAAAACAGCACAATTGAACATGTATGAATCTCATTCTATCAGCAGCAGTATGTGGCAATACTTGTCATTATATCTCCTCTACTGATCTGAGACCAGAGTGAATCACAAACTACAGACACTTGAACTACAACTCAAACTGTCATTATTCTCTACAGGTTGAGTGATTGTGGAGTCACAGATGAAGGTTGTGCTGCTCTGGCTTCAGCTCTGAGATCAAACCCCTCACACCTGAGATAGTTGCTCTCTGATATGAAGGATGATCTACATTATAAACTGAAGGAACTAAAATATTGTGAGTATATTTTTATTTAAAGCTTTTAAATTGACCCAAGTTCAGTAACAGCCTCATATGTGTGTAACTGGAGAATATAAGACAATAATTCTGCTCCACTTTAGTATCTGTACTTTAAACTGTTTAATAAGAGTTTAATTCTGTGATATGAATATGATCTATGAATATATGAATATTTTCACCTCTTACAGTGTCTCTGTGTGTAAGTGATAAATAGAGAGTTGTTTATCATTTACTGTTATTAATCTATTAGCAGTTTTTAATTCACATCTCTGGCTCTAATATGAATATACTAAAATCTTTGGCTGTGTTTTTTCTGAAATGATCTCCTGATGTGATGTGACAGCAGTAATGTCTCATACTCAAATGTGACTGTCTGTGTGTTTTATTGTAGGACTCTCAGTATTTAGACGTCAGTCCAGTTTCCTCAGGATCAGCTGATGGTGAATAAGGAGCTACAGAGACTGAAGACACAGAGGGTGCTTCTCAAGGCTGCACCACGAGGAGGCGAGGAACGAGGAGTGAGGAAGCTTCCTGAGGAGTCATGAGCGAGCATACACAGGTGCATCCTTTGCGGAAGTCTTTCTCGTCGAGAAACATGACGCACGTATACATTCTCCTCCCCCTTCATATCTGTCACAATAATCTAAAAGTATGCTTTACTTTTGCAGTTTAAATAAACTTTACATCTCACATATTTCAACGGAGCATCTTGCTTTATTAATATTTATTATATTTTTTTAAATAACCAAACTTTAACAACATGTGGGTAGATCCCTCGAGTGCAGCTTTAAAGTAACGCTAAAGGGAGCACGGATATCATTTCACTTGGTTCAGTTCCTCCGTCCTCGCGTCTTTTCTTTGTGTCCTTCCCTCGCATGCTGAAAGGGTGGAGCTAAGACGCGAGGAAAGGAAGCGAGGAAAGGAAACGAGGATGCACAAATAAGAATTGAGAAACACCCAGAGACACACAGCGATCACACTGACATGTGTGTGTGACTTCACACCAGTTTCTTGTTTTATAGTAATGCTCATGAAAATGAGAGCTGAACTAGCTCATTTGAATTGTTTCAAATTTGTTAGATATTGATTACAATGTAGATTGTGCAACACTTAAAACACGCAGCAAATGATTAAAGCAAAGTGAAAAAACAAGTTAGTTTTAATAAGCAAAAAGTTTAGTATCACACCGAACTATTGCGGTCGTGAAACTGTGGTGAGTCCTGCACTAGTCAGAACGATAACAGATAAACTTTCAAGCGAAATAATCATATTCAAGCATTTAACAGTTAAGTTAATTACTTAACGCACACAATACTGCACAAAATAAAGCGATCACGAAGACTTTCTCTGTCCGAAACTCGTACAATCTGGGCCAATATGAACTAATACAGTAAAGTGGAAATTTACCGCACATCATCAGTTAAATTTGGTAATATACTGACACCTGTTGGCACATTTGTGTAATTTAGAGCAGAGATTAAGTCGTGATCACGAGAAAACAACTTTTGTTATCTCGAGATCGCGAGAAAATTAAGTCGTGATCACGACAAAACGAGACAGAAAAAAATAATAATCCATGGCCGTTTAGGGCTTCCGTAATTTTTTGTGATGAGCTATTAAATGTTTCCACCTAAATCTTCCCATTCTTTTACTGGTTTATTTTTTTCCTCCTGCCTCTGAACACAGTTAATTACTAATGTCTATATGCAGATGTTAATATCAAGTATTTCTAAAGCCAACAACAAAAAGCAGTGATATGACAGTGACTCTTGCTTTATTCCTCACTTTATATTAAAAGGAAAAAAGAAAAAAAAAACAGCCTTCTGTCAAAGAAAAGATTATGAAATTAAATGAAATATTTGTATTGTCCATTTGCATGGAAATTTGTCCTTTCCTTTTGACACTCTCAACAGGATCTGTAAGCTCACACCAAAACTACTTAATTTCCTCAAAATATACAGTATCTGCATCGACTTCTTATAGATACAGTCCATATTTAGAGTTCAATTCAAATGATTATCCAGAAACAATACAAAATATTTAACATTTTCGACCTTTTCAGCAGCTTGGCTGTTAATATTATTGTATAACTTTATCTGTTCACCATATAAAGTGATCGCGTCTCTTCAGAAAATGTGGATTAAACCGCTCGATTCATTCGGATTAGTTTTACAATGTCTTTATGAACTTTTTGAAGTGGTAGTTGTGTGGACTGTCAATAGAAAGCCAGAAATATCTCTGATTTTATTAAAATATTTTCATTTGTGTTTCGAAGATGAACAAAAGTCTTACAGGTTTAGAACGACATGAGGGTGAGTAATTTAATTTCATAATCACCATTAATTTTTGTGTGAACTAACATTATGACAGCAGAGATGGGAATAAAAAGTTTTCTTTCTGATTGTATAATTTCTGCAATTGAACTGAATCAGTTTTATAGTAGATTTCAGTGTTAGAATTGAATCTGGCCTGCATTATTTCCCAATCCATCTGCCTCTCTCACTTTCACAATCTATAAAATGATTTCCAAAAAAGCCCCAAAATAATTAAAACAAATTTGATGTACAATACTGTTAAAAAGTTTGGTGTCAGTAAGATTTTTTTCTAAGAAATTAATACATTTATAGAGCAAATATGAATTAAATTGATCAAAAGTGATGGTAAAGACACTGTTACAAAACAGATTCATTCTTCTATAAGTAAAGTCAGAGGCATTTTAGTTTAATCATGTCTTTTATTTACTGTTTATTTATTTCCTGTATTTTTCAGAGTAAATTCTGGATTTCTGGAGGCTTGGAAAAACTGATGAAGAGCAGATGAAGATGGTTATTATCAGATTACCAAAATGACAAATGATATAATGGAATAATTAAGGCATATTTCTGAATATTATTATGGCTAGTTAAAGCTCAAAAAATAAAAATAAAAAAATAAATATTCATATACAACTTGTTAATTATGACAGTATTAATTCTATAATAATAATAAATCTGTAACTTTCTGCTTGTTGTACATTTTCATCAAGAGTATGAGAAAAAAGTGTTTGGTGGAGAGTGTTTCTTTCCTCTCCCAGGCCTCAAAACTCTGATAAACTCTTTTGTCATTTATTTGCCTGTAGGCTGGAGACAGTGTTCGTAAACTGAACAGACGTGTGCAGTTTCCTCAGATCTGGATCTGAGTGAGGAAGCTTCCTGAGGAGTCATGAGCGAGCATACACAGGTGCATCCTTTGCGGAAGTCTTTCTCGTCGAGAAACATGACGCACGTATACATTCTCCTCCCCCTTCATATCTGTCATAATAATCTAAATGTATGCTTTACTTTTGCAGTTTAAATAAACTTTACATCTCACATATTTCAACGGAGCATCTTGCTTTATTAATATTTATTATAATTTTTTTAAATAACCAAACTTTAACAACATGTGGGTAGATCCCTCGAGTGCAGCTTTAAAGTAACGCTAAAGGGAGCACGGATATCATTTCACTTGGTTCAGTTCCTCCGTCCTCGCGTCTTGTCCTTGTGTCCTTCCCTCGCATGCTGAAAGGGTGGAGCTAAGACGCGAGGAAAGGAAGCGAGGAAAGGAAACGAGGATGCACAAATAAGAATTGAGAAGCACCCAGAGACACACAGCGATCACACTGACATGTGTGTGTGACTTCACACCAGTTTCTTGTTTTATAGTAATGCTCATGAAAATGAGAGCTGAACTAGCTCATTTGAATTGTTTCGAATTTGTTAGATATTGATTACAATGTAGATTGTGCAACACTTAAAACACGCAGCAAATGATTAAAGCAAAGTGAAAAAACAAGCCATAGACAATAGATTTATTGTGCAATACAGACAGTGTTGGGAAAAGTTCAGTCTGAGACTACAGAAGAGACAGGTGTTGTAAATTTCTCTACCAGCAGAGGGCAACAAAGATTACTCACATAATTTCACTGAATATTTATTTCCGTAATATATTTGTATTATTTATCTGTTTTTTTACGGAAGCTCTAAACGGCCATGGATTTTTTTTTTTCTGTCTTGTTTTGTCGTGATCACAACCTAATTTTCTCGTGATCTCGAGATAACAAAAGTTGTTTTTCCGTCATCACGACATAAAAGTTATTTTTACAGTGATTGATTCTGAAACACACTGTACCCGGATTCTACTGTTGCTATAGTAACGAACACAACTTTCACGCGCATCTGATCGACGGATAAATCATGCGCACCTAAATCTTCCCATTCTTTTACTGGTTTATTTTTTTCCTCCTGCCTCTGAACACAGTTAATTACTAATGTCTATATGCCTAATGTCTAAACAGCATTCTGTCGAAGAAAAGATTATGAAATTAAATGAAATATTTTTATTGTCCATTTGCATGGAAATTTGTCCTTTCCTTTTGACACTCAACAGGATCTGTAAGCTCACACCAAAACTACTTAATTTCCTCAAAATATACAGTATCTGCATCGACTTCTTATAGATACAGTCCATATTTAGAGTTCAATTCAAATGATTATCCAGAAACAATACAAAATATTTAACATGTTCGACCTTTTCAGCAGCTTGGCTGTTAATATTATTGTATAACTTTATCTGTTCACCATATAAAGTGATCGCGTCTCTTCAGAAAATGTGGATTAAACCGTTCGATTCATTCGGATTAGTTTTACAATGTCTTTATGAACTTTTTGAAGTGGTAGTTGTGTGGACTGTCAATAGAAAGCCAGAAATATCTCTGATTTTATTAAAATATCTTCATTTGTGTTTCAAAGATGAACAAAAGTCTTACAGGTTTGGAACGACATGAGGGTGAGTAATTTAATTTCATAATCACCATTAATTTTTGTGTGAACTAACATTATGACAGCAGAGATGGGAATAAAAAGTTTTCTTTCTGATTGTATAATTTCTGCAAATGAACTGAATCAGTTTTATAGTAGATTTCAGTGTTAGAATTGAATCTGGCCTGCATTATTTCCCAATCCATCTGCCTCTCTCACTTTCACAATCTATAAAATGCTTCTTGTACATTTTCATCAAGAGTATGAGAAAAAAGTGTTTGGTGGAGAGTGTTTCTTTCCTCTCACAGGCCTCAAAACACTGATAAACTCTTTTGTCATTTATTTGCCTGTAGGTTGGAGACAGTGTTTGTAAACTGAACAGACGTGTGCAGTTTCCTCAGATCTGGATCTCACTTCATTCTGCTCCTTAAACTGCAAGGTGAGCAAATTTAATTTTCATTTCCTGACATCCATCCATCCTTAATTACATCATTCCTTTTGTTCTAAGTTCAGTAAACTCACTCATTTTGATGGAAGGTTAAAACTCAGTCTCAGATCAGCTGTAGTAGAATTAAAGTGATATTTTTTCTAAAGTCAGTCCTGTACTTGTGAACAAATTGTCACATGTGCAGGAGAAAGATTTTCACACAAAAAGTATGTACTCTTTCACACTAGAGAGAAACCTCATGAGAGTTATCAGTGTGGAAAGAGTTTTACAGACATGAAACATCTCAGTCGCCATCTGTGCTGTCATGAAAAATCATTACATCACTGACAAGTACAGTACTGACTTTAGAAGAAATATCACTTAAATTGACAAGATCAGGATTGACAACCATGCTTCAGATTGTTTCTGAGTTTCTCTTATGGTGAATGTTCACTACAGCAGCAAAACTCTGCTTAGTGTCGCTGACAACATTAAAATTCCTCTGCTTTGGATATATATACTCTGACTATATGAGTATACACTTATTGGCCACATTGTTAGGTAGGTGAGAGCGGGGCACAACCTAACACTTTTTGTAGCTTTTTCATTTTGTGTAAATCCACTTGGGGTTCAGAGAATTAATTTTTCTGCACAATAATTTGACACGTCTAGTACAAAAATGTGGTTTTGTTTCATTATTAGAGCATATAGCCTACTTTTTCTTTATTTACCTCGAAAGAATGGAAGTGAAATGCGACAACATGCCCCGTAGGTGAGGCACACTGTAACATGACCATATGACAGAATCTAATGAATAAGATATGCAAGACAAAGTAAAATATTTTGGCAATAAAAATACAATTATTAACTTTTTCATATAAAAAATTTGTTTCTAATAATTAAAAATAAATACATTTTGGATTTTGACAATTAGCACACACACAAAACACAGCTATACAGCATAGTTTAAAACGACGTGGGCAAATTGATGCATAAACACATTCATACCTTCATAAAAACACAGAGATGAACACACACTCCCTCCACACACAGCTCTCATATAATGGGATGAGCCAGAACAATAGATGAGCCAGAATGCTTTACATATTTATTGAAACAGTTTCTCAATGCTGGACATTGACTTTATTCCCCTCAATGTGGACTGAGTTTCAAAGGTAAAAACCACCTTGTGACACATGAAAGAATTCACACTGGAAAGAAGCCGCACACGTGCCGTCAGTGTGGGAGGAGCTTCATACAGTCATCAGGACTCACTTATCATATGTGTCATCACTCTGGAGAAAAAGCATTTAATTGTGATCAGTGTGGGAAAAATTTCACCTCAGTGCCAAATCTAAAAAAACACCTGACAATTCATATGAATGAGAGGCTCCATAAGTGTCCTTTGTGTGAAAAGAGTTTCTCACGCATGGACTCTCTGAAACAGCACCAAAAAGTACATGATGTTGTGCGGGATCACATGTGCTTTACAGCAGTGAGCCATTTGAAGCAGCACCAGAGGATTCATAGTGACGAAAAACCGTTCAGCTGCTCGAAGTGTGGAAGGAGTTTCACACAAAAAAAGCCACTTAAACAAACACATGCGAACACATAAACCTCAAGAATCAGTTAGCGTCTGTGCAGCTGATCAAATAAATGAGATTCTGATCATGCAAATGTTATTTTATTGTTCAAATAAAGCTGTTTTCAGTTTGTTCAAAGAATGTTGGTTTGAAATCTCTCAAGATTTGTAGAGATGTTGTTCTGTATTTTGGGGAGGAGCAGAAGTTTTGCTCTTAGATTGATGTATTTATTGTCTTTATATTTAAGAACATTCTTTAATTGAAAAACCTTCTCGTTTAGACAAAGTCAAATTAAAGATATGAAACAAATGTAACCAAAACAATAAGTGAAAACAATTCAGATATTTTTTGATCAACAGCATGAGTGTGATATTTCTTTTACAACAGTAAAGGTGTGTTCAAAATTGTACATTTCATGTGCAAAAACAGGTCAGGTGTGAATAGTGTAGAGATGAATGAAGCACAGCTCACACAGAGGTCACTTTCAAACAATCAGCTTTCTGTTGGTCAACGCAGTGAATTCACATGACCAACTTGAACATAAGCAAGAAGTTTAGTTTCTGAACACAACTGAATAAACACCTGAAGTTCATGTAGGTCAGAGGCTACATTTGTGTCTAATGTGGGAGTTTTTCACAAAAAGGCCACCTTAACAAACACACCAGAAAGAAGCTTCATTCAGTGAGGAAGGAGTTTAGGTTACATCAGGTCTCATCAGCTGCACAGTTAATCTGGAGAAAATATATTTAACAAATAATATAAGAATCTGATATAGCCATATATATATATATATATATATATATATATACTATATATATATAATAAAGTTTTAGAGGTCGCTAAAATGTCACACAGATGTTTTCCTTTTAGTTTGTACAAAAGTCAGAAGTATTAAATTACTTTAATAGTTAATCTCAGTTTACACTTGTCTATTTTTTCTTACATTTAGCTCCTTCATTTAGACATAAACAAGGAAATTCTAAGACTAAAAAACATATGGTCTAATAAAGTTATAACATTTTAGACACAGATTTGCCAAATACTTTATCCTTTTTGTTCAGCCAATCATACATCAACACAGCAGAACACAGTTTCATTCCTGGATGAATCAGTTGTAAGATTGTTTGTTTAAACTGAAATCCAGTTAAAGGTTCTCATAAATGAAATATTCTCTTTAAATGCAGAGCTGACAAAACGTTTCTGCGCGGGTGTGTGTCCGTTTGAAAGAGAGCGCGAGACAGTTCGCTTTCAGGACACAATAAAACGTATTTTGTGGCAAAAAAAAACATGACAATAGTTTGTCGTTTTCATCCTATTGTTTACTATATTTATTTGCTTGGTCGGTGTCGGTGTGGGTTTTGTTTCTTTTGCGGTAGTAGGCCGTATCATTTGGCGAAGTGATATGTAACTGTAATGCAGTCAAGACCTGCCTGGAACTACTTTAGCCGCGCGTTTCCCTGAAAATAATGAGATCTACTCACTGCATTGCCATAACCTCCAGCTCCCCCTCTCTGGACCTACTGTCAGAGCATGATGGGTGGAGCTGCATCCCCCAACCACACCCTGACCCTATCCATAACCCTAGCTCTCCACCCATTAAATAGGTTAAACTCCACCCTGAGCTCCAGAGAGGTGGAGCTGGAGGTCATTATGCTCTGCAGAGAGCATTCCTTGAAAATAACTGGACACCTTAGAACGTTGGTCAACCAATCAGATTCTAGCATTCATGTTCGCCATTTTAACAACCAGAATCTATTCTTTAAAATAACGAGTATCAGCGTGTTTAATGGGAACCTTTGTAATGAATTTGCGTGTGGCTTCTTGAAAGGTGAAGTTTTTGTTTTATTATTATTATTGTTATTTTAAGAATCTGTCATCTCGGGTCTGGAGACACTTTAGGGTGACTTCAGACCTAATATTTTAGGACTTTATTCTTCGGCTTAGGTTTGGTATGTTTATGTTTCCACCCACCCACTAATATTATGCGCATTTTGGGATATCGCATCAAAAACTGCTGGGTGGAAACGCCAAGATGGGGATAAATTATAAAATATATAAATTATAAATTATTTAAAAATGCGCATAAAAAAAAAAAAAAAACTTATGCGCTCGTTTGAGTTGGATATATATATATATTTTTATCCGATAAGAAAACATTAGCATAAACTACGATGGAAACACATTTACAGAATAAATTCCTCGATGCGCATATAAAAAAAAAAAATCATGTGAATTTGCGCGATGGGACGGCATAACTCTAATAACCAGCGGAAAAATCTTATTGCAAAGCATTTGAAATGCTGTTTTGGTCACTCAGAAGTTTGTCTTCAAAGTGGCTCGGAAAATCCCTCCCAGAACTGTCTAGACAGCAGCATCCGCCTCTGAGGTTTATTGTGTTTCGTCTGCGCGCTCTGAGACGCAAATAATTTATTGTAGCTATACGAAAATTATTATATACAGTGGCTTGTCCTACGTTTCTTAGTGATATTTAGCACGAGTTTATCAGGAAGTGACGATTTTGTTCTCTTTGACTCACTTGATGGAAACGGTGCTTTATTATCAAAAGTTTTATGCGATATTGCAATTTTGCGCATAAGTTAAATTCGCAACTTTGGAATGAAAAATAGTGTGTTTGAGTGAACGTCACCGCCTCGTGATCCTGTTTCTGACCAGAGCTGCGTTCAGCCCCGACAAAACGTTTTTTAAACGGAACGGTGGTGCGTTGAACAACCTGTTCTGATGACCCAAGAGTTGCAACTATGGCAGCTGAATAAAAGGGAACATCCTAATAAAGTGAAGGGATTTGTGGAAACTGTGGTTCCTAATTGTTGTGATCCAACATTTGCCTCGCATTTCAGGATAAAAAGGCAAACATTTCAGGTGAAGGATAATCCACTTCTTGCCTGTGTTATGATCTATATGACCTTATATTATTTTTATTGTGAGTATTAGGCTTATTATTATTGATGATCACTATTGTTGTGCTATTGTAATATTTACCATTATATAATCAGAGGAGAATAGAAAAGTTTATGAAAATGTCACTCCAAAATACAATAGCAAAATATATAAATATGTATAGTACTTTTATGTTACATACCCATTGTGCGAGCTGTCTCTTTAATACCGCGTGGTTTATATGCATGTTGTTGCTGATTGGGCTGACATTTCTGACACACCCACCAAACAAGAGAAAACGTATCAGACCCCGTTACACCGTTTCAACCCGGAAACCGTAGCAAAACGTTGCGCACTGGTTTGAGCTTGAACGTGCCCCGGTTGAGCTAAATTGTTGTTGTTGTTGTTGTTGTCATTTTCGTCCAGAGTGTTCGAGATCAGATTCTGTTTCAACTGTTCAGATTCATCATGGATGACACACAAACATCCAGAGATGAAGATGTTTCTCCAGAATGCAGGTACTTCAAATAAGCATAAATTACATTTAAAACATAGATGTTTTTGTTAAGTTAAAATTTTTATTATAAACAAGTCAAGACCTAAAGTGCTTTTGATGAAAAATACTTTTTAAAGACCTTGTAATCAAATTATTATAATCATAAATGATCAAATCTGTCTCTGTTATAGTTCAGTTCATCAGAAGAGATCAGAACCAGAGTCCAGCTGTGTGTCTATGAGGAGTGACGGGTCTATAGGTCGTATAATAGGGTTTAAGAGTGGAGATACACAGACTGATCTCAGGTATAACACATCTGTAAAATATGATTATAGTATGGCATTTTTGTATTATAATATTATGTTGAATATTTTTGTATTTTGTTTATAGTTATTTTTATCTTTATCTGATATTTTATCATATATAGTGTTGCTCGCACAGAGACACACATCTATGAAAGTGCTTAGTTAAATGTACAGTTTTTGTATCAACATGATTTCAATAAAAAACCTTAAAGTGTTTCTTTAATCTCTCTTTGTTATAGTTCAGTTGATCAGAAGAGATCAGAACCAGAGCCCAGCTGTGTGTCTATGAGGAGGTCTGTGGATTGGCCAATAGATTTTAAGAATGGAGATACACAGACTGATCTCAGGTATAACATTTCTGTAAAATATAAGATTTGATTATGATACAGAGTACAAAAAAGTCTTTGTTGCTTTGTGTACATTGTGGTTTATTAATTTATTAATGTATTATTGCTTCTTTTTTTCTTTATTACCAATAATTAGTAAAAAAAAAAAAAAAAAAAAAAAAAAAAACCCTTTCCATCGATTAATCCAGTTCATTAACTTCACTGTATCAATGGTTTATGGACAAGCTATATAGAAATTGGGCACATTAATATATCATCACTTTATCACCACTAGAAACTATCCGTTTTATATTTCTAATATAATCACAGAAACTAAACTGTAGTATCAATTCAAAATATCAAGAGTATTTGATTTATCTACTTCATGCTGTTTAAGGCAATTCCTGCAATAATATACAAGGTTTTGATTCTGCAAAGATTCATCATATAGTTTATAATCAACAACGTGGTCAATAATTCAAAATTTCAATAGACTTTTACTATTTTTATATATGTATCACTTAGACTTGTGTAATAATGTGGTATTTTAATTTTACAGCCATGAAGTCCTCAACAGGTTTAGATCAAATCTGATGAAGAAGTTTGAGTGTCTGTATGAGGGAACAGCACAGCAGGGAAACCCAACACTCCTGAATGAGATCTACACAGAGCTCTACATCACAGAGAGTGAGAGTGGAGAGATCAGTAATGAGCATGAGGTGAGACAGATTGAGACACAATCCAGGAGAGCAGCAGCAGAGGACACACCGATCCAATGCAGGCACATCTTTAGACCTTTACCTGGACAAGACAAACCCATCAGAACTGTGCTGACAAAGGGAGTCGCTGGCATTGGAAAAACAGTCTCTGTGCAGAAGTTCATCCTGGACTGGGCTGAAGGGAAAGAGAATCAGGACGTCCAGCTCATATTTCCACTTCCTTTCAGAGAGATCAATTTGATGAAGGACAAAACACTCAGTCTTTCAGATCTTCTTCATGTCTTTTTCCCTGAAACAAAAGAAATGGAAATATCCAGTGACAAATATAAAGTGTTGTTCATCTTTGATGGTCTGGGCGAGTGTCGTCTGTCTCTGGATTTTCAGAGCGATGTGAGGTTGTGTGATGTAAATGAATCAGCCTCAGTGGACGTGCTGCTGATGAACCTCATTACGGGGAATTTGCTTCCCTCTGCTCTCATCTGGATCACCTCCAGACCAGCAGCAGCTGATCTCGTCCCCTCTGAGTGTGTCCATCGAGTGACAGAGGTACGAGGCTTCAATGATCCACAGAAGGAGGAATACTTCAGGAAGAGAATCAGTGATCAGAGTCTGGCCAATACAATCATCACACACCTGAAGTCATCAAGGAGCCTCTACATCATGTGCCACATCCCAGTGTTCTGCTGGATCTCAGCCGCTGTTCTAGAGAAGATGTTGAGCGAAGCAGAGAGTGGAGAGATTCCCAAGACTCTCACTCAAATGTACACACACTTCCTGATCCTTCAGACTGACATCAAACATGAGAAGGACTATGAGAAGAACGTGACAGATGAAGACATGATCCTCAAACTGGGGAAAGTGGCTTTTCATCAGCTTGTGAAAGGCAATGTGATCTTCTATGAGGAAGACCTGAGAGAGTGTGGCATTGATGTGACAGAAGCATCAGTGTACTCAGGATTGTGCACTCAGATCTTCAGAGAGGAGTTTGGCTGGTATCAGGGGAAAGTCTTCTGCTTTGTTCATCTGAGCGTTCAGGAACATCTAGCGGCTCTATATGTGCACCTCTCCTTCACTAACAGCAACATAAATGTGTTTGACCAAATCACCAAACAGAGTTTGTGGTCTAAAGTTATGGCCTGGTTTTATAATGTTTCATTATCTGATCTCCATCAGAGAGCTGTGAATGAGGCTCTACAGAGTAAAAATGGACATCTGGACCTTTTCCTGCGGTTTCTTCTGGGTCTGTCAGTGGAGTCTCAGCAGATTCTCCTACAAAGACTAATGAAACAGACAAGCATCAGATCTGACAGCAATGAGAAAACAGTTGAGTACATCAAGGAGAAGATCAGGACCATTGACTCTCCAGAGAAATCCATCAATCTGTTCCACTGTCTGAATGAACTGGGTGATCATTCACTAGTGGAGGAAATACAACAGTATCTGAAATCTGGAAGAATAAGAGAAGTCAAACTCTCTTCATCTCAGTGGTCAGCTGTAGTCTTTGTGTTGTTGACATCAGAGAAGAAGCTGGATGAGTTTGATATTAATACATTTGTTGGAGGAAACAACAACACTGAAAAACTGAAGATTCTTCAGAAGCTGCTGCCTGTGATTAAAGAATCCAGATCAATTCAGTAAGTATCACTGAGAACAATCACTTCACTGTTAAAACATTAAGAAAATAAAAGTTCATAAATCTTCAGTGCTGCAGATGCTGTCTAGAGTTTAGTGATCAGTATTTTGATGTATTTTCCGTGAAAATGTAAAATTATTTCAGACATTCACAGTCAGAGAATTTGCATATGCATAAATAATTCAGGTTTAACATTTGAATGTTCTTGCACAAACAGAAGGAATTTAAATATTTGTTTTTAAATAAATGACATAAAAGAAATTAAGACCAAACAAACAATTGGAGAAAAAGCTTATTTATCAAATAGCTCAAATTTCCAAAAAACAAAAAATACATTTGATATATGGTTAACATAGCAGAGAGTCATACATTTTAATTTTAGTCAGGTGGACAATTAAACATTTACTCGAACAATAGCTTAAAGTTGACTAAAACTTCACATTTTAATTTCACTTTGAGATGGACGATTAAGAAACAAATAACTGAGTATCTGAGATTAGTGCAGTTTCTCTAGTAAAGAGCAGATGTAATGTGTAGCAACGGCTCCACCATAACAAGAATAGATTAGATTTACTTTAACAGATATTTGGAATGGAATTTCAAAAATGTACATACAATTTTTTTTTTCCAATCAATCTATTAGTCTGCGTTTACATTGGACATATCTATTTTGACATGCTGTTTTGCAGCATGTAATTGGCCATCTTTCCTCTCAGCAGCAAGAAAAACAAAACTTTTATTCAGTGGATTATATATAACCTCGAAAGAGCGCTTCCTTTACAATCACTAAAAATCTGTCACTCATCTCAGTTCATGATCTCACAAAGTTCCATTATTATCAATAAAGTTGTCTACACTGAATAATGAATCTCTTACTTGCATCGTGTCTTTGTTAATGAGAGGATTTATGAGCGTACAGAACTCAGCTCTGAACAAAAACTGGATTCTGACTATAAACACCTCTGATTGGCCATTGCGTTCACGAGATCAACAAACATGTCTGTGATTGGCTACATTTCTCACCGCTGCAAAAACATGCTGTAAATAGAAACATTTGACGTTCTCCTGAAAAGCGCACAAACCTGTTTCACCAATATGATATTATTACAGTATCAACTGAGAGTGCTCATATTTATGTTTGACTTAATTTTTTTTACCCATGTTTTTTTTTTTACAAAAAAAAAAAAAAAAAAATTGTGATCAAACATTTATTGTTGCACCCCCTGCAGTACCGCTGTTGACCCCTGGTTGAAGACCCTTGGTTAAAAGTTAAAAAATACATGAATATTAATTTAGTTCAATCTTAACGTTTTTTATTAGCGCGAATTTGACCATGAAACTTTGATATAAGTTGTTGGATAACTTTTTTGATAGCTGTTTGATAGTTTAACTATTTAGTATGTTATTTGATTTTCATCTCTCTACAGGTTGAAGGATTGTGATCTCACAGATGAAGGTTGTGCTGCTCTGACTTCAGCTCTGAGATCAAACCCCTCACACCTGAGAGTACTGGATCTGTCTGGGAATAAAATAGGAAAATCAGTGAATCTGCTGTCTGATGTACTACAGGATCCTCACTGTAAACTGGAGAAACTATGGTAAGATCATATTTGACTCTCACACATGAATCACAATGTAAAGTATATTTGAAGTGTTCAGCCTCTTTCTGCTGCTGTGAGTTCAGCTGATTGAGCTGTAAATGATTGAACACATGAGCTGCTCCTCAGTCACATGATACTGCAGGACTGAGAGTCACACTGAAATACACACTTTCACACAATCAACATTTCAGTCTCTGGACTTTAAACAGACTCGAGCTCAACACAACTGAGAAATGAAGAACATGCTGGATTCATTCTTACTGTTCATCACGTTCATCTTTCTGCATTGACAGTTTTAAAAATGTTTTTTAAACATGTATGTGTTTGTGTAAAATCACACTCACAGATTAATTGATACTCCATACATATTACATAGTACAGATTTAAGTAACAGTAAAACTAACCAATGTGGTGAATAGCAGGGCAAGACTGAGGGGTCTGGGGGCTTCTGGGCTTGTTTATGTTTGGGCCCTACCTACGCTACAAGAAATCAACTAGATCATCATCATGTAGTTGCTCAAAATTCACAGAAATTAAAATATTCTTTAAAGGTTCCTAGAACAATTAATATGCAACATGCCTAATCTAGTCAAAGTTTAGAGTTAATATTAAATAGTCATTATAATACAGTAAAATACAGCATGTGTTTCTCAGCTGAGAGAAGATCAAAACCCTGAAATAACACTGAGCAATAAAGCCAGAGATGAACAGTATTTTTACATTTATTTTTTATTTATCTGTGTCCTCTTATGTCAGATTCTTAAATTTAATCAATAAATTCATTCAGAATAAAAAGACACTGTGTGTGGATATTATTACCAATCAAATGAAGTCAGTATCAGTAAAATCCATCTTTGGATTTACACATACAGTTTAATGCAGCTCAGACATTGCATGAATAGATTTGCAAAGCGATTATAATTGCATAAATTACGTTAAGAGATTAATGTTTTAAAAAATAAAATTTTTAATATAGAAATATTAAATATTTGAAAAATTGAAATAGGCTACTTTTTAAATATGATACTAAAACCACCAGTATGTGGCAAGTCACTGTCTTAATGAGTGAGTTGAATCCTTCATTCAGCTGATTTGTTCAAAATTCAAATTCATTTAACTTAGCAAATGACTGTATGAATCATAGACTGTAAAAAAGTATGAATTGATACCCTAATTGAATCATGAACTCTGATTCGTTCAAATACACTGACTCTGAGGAACAAAACATTGTGTTGCTCGGAGTCGCAGCAATTCTGCTGTTTGTTCTGTTTTCTTTGATGGTGCAAAAACAGACTGTGTTTGAAATGTGAAAGTTATTCAGTAAATTGTTGTTTATTGAAGTTGTTCTATAAAATCAATGTCACATTTGCGTGCAGATGTTCAGAAAAATTACACTCTTGCTTGTTTGATAACTCCTATATTATGTTATAAATATAAAAAACAGGAACTCCTAAACATTTGTTTTACATTTTGATGATATTTCCTCCCCACTAGTGTGATGACATGGTGGTAGTGAGATGAAAGAGAGCGCTCAAAACTCTTCAGATCGCATAATTTCTTTCTAAACGCACACTCTTTCAGTCGGAGGCTGGTCCGTTTATATACCTCACTCAAACTGGCCAGACAGAGGAAATGAGACTAATAATTTCTGCCTGGCAAAACTGAACAAATCAAATGAATGTAAACGGGTAAAAGTGGGGCCCCCTACTGACCGGGGCTCAGTCTAATGATCCATCAAACATTAATTTGTGCTTTAAGTTTGTATTTTCTCTTTAATAATGGATTCACTGCTAAACTGATCTGATCTGAACTGAGAGAGTGAAGAGTGTGTCATTGTTCTCTACAAGTTGAAGGATTGTGATCTCACAGATGAAGGTTGTGCTGCTCTGGCTTCAGCTCTGAGATCAAACCCCTCACACCTGAGAGAACTGGATCTGACTGGGAATAAAATAGGAAAATCAGTGAATCTGCTGTCTGATGTACTACAGGATCCTCACTGTAAACTGGAGAAACTGCAGTAAGATCATCCCTCTAATATTCACACGTCTTTGTCCTCAGTAAGATGTCTCCTTTAATGTAAATTCTAAAACTAAAATCAACTTGTAAAATAAATGGTCAGTAAAGACATTAAATCTCAGCGCAAATGACAATTAATACTCTAAAGGGATAGTTCACCCAAAAATGAAAATTTGATGTTTATCTGCCTACCCCCAGGGCATCCAAGATGTAGGTGACTTTGTTTCTTCAGTAGAACACAAATGATGATTTTTTTCATCCAACCGTTGTGGTCTGTCAGTCGTATAATGCTTGTCAATGGTAACTCCATCTATAAGAGTCAAAAAAACATGCACAGACAAATCCAAATTAAACCCTGCGGCTCGTGACGACACATTGATGTCCTAAGACACGAAACGATCGGTTTGTGCGAGAAACCAAACAGTATTTATATAATTTTTCACCTCTAAAACACCACTATGTCCAACCTCCTTATGCATCCGGTTGGTGAGGTCTCAAAACGCGTTCTGATGACGGAAGTGATGTCTCGCGTGTACAGGTGCTGGTCATATAATTAGAATATCGTAAAAAAGTTCATTTTTTTATTGTAAATTATTTTAAAAAATGAAACTTTCATATATTCTAGATTCCCTACATGTAAAGTAAAACATTTCAAAAGTTTTTTTTTTTAATTTGTTGATTAGAGCGTACAGCTAATGAAAGTCCAAAATCCAGTATCTCAAAATATTAGAATATTTACATTTGAGTTTCATTAAATGACCATCCCTACAGTATAAATTCCGGGTATCTTTTGTTCTTTGAAACCACACTAATGGGGAAGACTGCTGACTTGGCAATGGTCCAGGAGACAATCATTGACACCCTCCACAAAGAGAGTAAGTCACAGAAGGTCATTACTGAATGGGGTGGCTGTTTACAGAGTGATGTATCAAAGCATATTAAATGCAAAGTTGACTGGAAGGAAGAAATTGGGTAGGCAAAGGTGCACAAGCAACAGGGATGACCGCAAGCTTGAGAATACTGTCAAGTAAAGCCGATTCAAACACTTGGGAGAGCTTCACAATGAGTAGAATGAAGCCGGAGTCAGCGCATCAAGAGTCACCACACTCAGACATCTTCAGGAAAAGGACTACCAAGCCACTTCTGAACCAGAGACAACGTCAGAAGCATCTTACCTGGGCTAAGGAGAAAAAGAACTGGACAGTGAACAGTGGTCGAAAGTCCTCTTTTCAGATAAAAGTAAATTTTGCATTTCATGTTGAAATCATGGTCCCAGAGTCTGAAGGAAGACTGGAGAGGCACAGAATCCAAGCTGCTTGAAGTCTAGTGTGAAGTTTCTGAAGTCAATAATGATTTGGGGGGGCGTGACGTCTGCTGGTGTTGGTCCATTGTGTTTTATCAAGTGCAAAGTCAATGCAGCCATCTTCCAGGAGATTTTGGAGCACTTTATGCTTCCATCTGCTGACAAGCTTTATGGAGATGCTGATTTCCTTTTCCAGCAGGACTTTAGCATCTGCCCACAGTGCAAAAACCACTTCCAAGTGGTTTGCTGACCATGATATTACTGTGCTTTATTGGCCAGCCAATATGCCTGACCTGAATCTATGGGATATTTTCAAGAGAAAGATGAGAAACAGTCGATCCAACAATATACAGATGATCTGAAGGCTCAATAGTGCCTCAGCAGTGCCACAGGCTGATCACTTCCATGCCACACTTCACTGATGCAGTAATTTGTGCTAGGAGCAAGTCATTTGCTGTAATATGTCCTGCCGATCAAGTATTGAGTGCACAAAAGAACATACTTTAAAGAACTTGAACTTTTCTGTTTTGCAAATCCATTTTTTGATTGATCTTAGGAAATAATTTAATATTTTGAAATACTGGATTTTGGACTTTCATGAGCTGTACACTCTAATCATCAAAATTTAAAAAAAAAAACTTTTGAAATGTTTTACTTTACATGTAGGGAATCTAGAATATATGAAAGTTTCATTTTTAAAAATAATTTATAATAAAAAAATGAACTTTTTGATGATATTCTAATTATATGACCAGCACCTGTATACTTCAATGAGTGCGAGAGATCACTTCCGTTGTCAGAGCGCGTTCAGACCTCACCAACCGGATGCGCAAGGCAGTTGGACATAGTGGTGTTTTAGAGGTAAAAAATTATATAAATACTGTTCGGTTTCTCGCACAAACCAATCGTTTCGTGTCTTAGGACATCAATGTGTCGTCATGAGGGTTTAATTTGGATTTGTCTGTGCATGTTTTTTTGACTCTTATAGATGAAGTTCCCATTGCCATGCATTATATGACTGACAGACCGCAACGGTTGGAGTTAAAAATCATCATTTGTGTTCTACTGAAGAAACAAAGTTGCCCTGGGGGTAAGCAGATAAATATCAAATTTTCATTTTTGGGTAAACTATCCCTTTAACTGTGAAACACAGTGTAGAGCTGTAACCTGGTGGTAAATGGGTGATGATCTGGAGGAACATGATCTCAATGCATGTGAAGGCAATAGTTCTTACTTTGAGTACATTAGGACATTGAATATCTCTTTTGAGTTCACCATATTTCTATTCAGTTTATAAGCTGCCAGATGAGACCAAACATGACACAATTGTGTGTTTGATCACAAGAGTTAATAAATGATATATAATGGGGAACATGTGGATCCTGTGAAGCAAATGTCTTCCTGTAGGAGTGTATTAGAGGTGCAAGTCATTGTTTCTCCAGTTAGAACCGTCCTTATATCACTATGAAACAATATCTCACATTCAACTCTGTGTGTCTGTTCAGTCCTGAAGCACATGACAGTTTCAAACAGCACATTGAGCATCAACATGCATAAATCTCATTCTGTCAGCAGAAGTATGTGGCAATGCTTGTCATTATATCTCCTCTCATGATCTGAGACCAGAGTGAATCACAAACTACAGACACTTGAACTACAACTCAAACTGTGTTATTGTTCTCTACAGGTTGATGTGTTGTGGTGTCACAGATAAAGGTTGTGCTGCTCTGACTTCAGCTCTGAGATCAAACCCCTCACACCTGAGACAACTGAATTTGTCTCAGAATAAACTAGGACAATCAGGAGTGAAGATGCTCTCTGATCTGAAGGATGATCCACATTATAAACTGGAGACATTGTACTATTGTGAGTATATTTTCATTTAAAGCCTTTAAATTGACAGTAAGTTCAGTAACATCCTCATATGTGTGTAACTGGAGAATATAAGATTATAATTCAACTCCACTTCAGTCTCTGTAAACTGTTTTAATAAGAGTTTATTTCTGTGATGTGACTGATCTATGAATATATGAAATTTTCATCCCTTACCGTGTCTCTGTGTGTAAGTAATTAAGAGAAAGTTGTTTATCTTTTACTATTATGAATGAAAAACCTCTAATAGATTAATATCTCTGGCTGTAATATGAATATGTTAATATCTCTGGCTGTTTTTTTTTTCTGAAATTATCTTCTGATGTGACAGCAGTAATGTCTCATACTGACAATGTGACTGTCTGTGTGTTTTATTGTAGGACTTTCAGTATTTAGATGTCAGTCCAGTTTCCTCAGGATCATCTGATGGTGAATAAGGAGCTACAGAGACTGAAGAAATTTAATTTAATATACAATTTTATATGCAATGGCCCATGAAAATAAGTACTGAAAGTCACCATAAGCAGTTTGTAATTGTTCTGGATACACTAGATATTGATTACAATGATGGTGTAACCAGGGATGGGCAGTATTTATGATGCATGTATTTCAAATACAAAATAGTATTTTGTAATTTGTATTTGATAGGGTTGATGAAAATGGCTTTGTATTTTGTATCAAAATACTTTAGTGATTTGTATTTTTATATTTGTAAAATACTTTATAAGAAGTCATGAAAAGTCATAAAATTGCGGCCTCTGATTGGTGCCTACTTAGTAGTTTGCAGAGACTTGTTGCGATCAGAACAGAAAATTGATCCATATGAAACAAGGTGGTCAATAAACGTGCAGGCTGTCAGCTTTCCATCAATTATTTGCATAAATTGCTTTAATTTTTAACAGTTCATGTTAAGCTTTGGTGTTCGTTTTGGTAGCCTAGGCTAAATAGCATACCAATTTACATAATGTTCTTGAAAACAATTATACCGAGCAGGAGCCATCAGTTGTTATTGAGTCAGTGTTGCTGATGCAAAGTAGGCCCTTCATTACCAAACGCCAAGTAACTAAATTAGGATACAATTATGAGTTATTTGCAAATATTAAACTGTTGTTTATTTTAAAACTAACCTTCATCTGGGAGATCACAGAGATATGTGAATATTTGATCTAAATTTTCCCCGCTAGAGATCGCTCATTCAAAACAAAGGCGTAGCTCGATGACACCTTGATTTCACAGAATCATGGGAGGTGTTGTCTTCACGTCTACAGCCGGTGAAAAAGAATCGGGACGGGACTCAGGCAGAAATCATGTTCATGGATGAGATTATTAACGTTACTGTAAGCAAAGCATGGCAGAGTGCTGTGGGAGCAGTAACGAGGCCGCTGGAGCAATTTCTAATGAGAGACGAGCGCAACACACGTCTCAACAGCAGCTGATCTTTTATTATGAAACAGTTGCAGGGTAAAGCAGTGCTGCTTATCATATTAAATACATTTGTGTGTTGAAAATTGTTATAGTGCTACTCTGTGCTTTCGCTTGGCGGCTGCTATGAGACACTTGTTGCACACTGCAGTAAGCTAGATCGATATTAGCCATGGTAAAACATGGTACTCACTATAAATCAAGAAAACAAGATTCAAACAAAAAGACTTAGGGCCAGATTTACTAACAGAATGCGCCAGCACAAACCCTCTTTTGGCGTTAAAAAAACTACTGTCGGGATTTACTAAAGACACGCAGTGTAAAATGAACTGAGTTATTTTTGCGGCTGACCTTATTGCATATGCATTTGTAGGAGTTTCCCTTTCAGATGCAATATTGATTAATTAAATGAATCACACAATGCGATTTACTAATATTTGCGCTCATCAATTTACTGGTATTTACGCCATTATTTAATGCCCTAAAAAAAGCTGTCTTAACCCATTTTGCGACATGGCTGCAATTGTTGCTGCTAGGAGGAGACACCGTAGAGAACAGAGAGCGCGTGGTAGAAGGAAGATTATTAATTTCTTTGAAATGCCAGAGTAAGACGTTATCCGAACATATCGTTTGCCAAGCTATGTTGGCCTATATAGACCAACATGGCTTGGCAAACGATATTATATATGTGTACGTGTTTGTCAGATTACATGTTAAGTTGCGCCTGTGTCGACCCGCGTCGGTATCAGGCATCAGCTCTGTTTATTTGTGACCCAACGCTAATTTGCACTTCTTGATAGATTGCGTTAGTCATTATGTAAATGATTTGACTGTGTCTGTGTTCTTTAATTTGCATGTCATCAGTAGATCACGCGCAAAACTTGCCACTCCCATCGACACATTTGTGGAATTGCGCTCTTACGCTAATTTGCCCTGTTTACTGTATCCAAACAGTTGCTCCCCTGTCTAATAAAACAATACACAGTACTAAAGTGTCTTTGATGTTTCCATGGTTTCGACAAAATAAAACAGGAAATCGAGGGTAATGATGTCATTGATAGGCGACACACGGACACGGTCTGTGTCCTGGTTAAAATTGCTTATTTCTCTAGATTTAAACATTCTTAGAAACATTTGGGATAATGTAAGTACACAAGTCAACAAAATATATAACATTGTTCTAGTGGTTTTTGGATATTTTAATCTAAAAATCCTACATATTTGTGCCTTTAACTGGTTGCATGTCAGATTTATTGATTGACTCAGGCAGAGAAAAGCTGTTGCTATCAAACATTGTTTACTTAATCAACTGAGTCAACCTGGTGAAGGTGTAGATCAAATAGGCCAATTGATGGAAGGTTTGTAAAGAAATTTCATGCTCCCTTGTAAAAGTGTTTTTTTTTTAGTATTTTTAAAATACAAAAATACAGTAGTTTATTTTGATACATGGTGTGGCTGCTGTATTTTGTAGTTTATTTTGATACACTTAAAATTGAGGTATTTGGTAGTTTATTTTAAAATACATTTTGATGTATTTTTGCCCAACCCTGGGTGTAACACTCAATATACACTACAAGAAGTGATGAAACTAAAACACTTATATTTTAATCAACAAGCCATAAACATTGTGAATAAGAGATGAATGGATGAAGAGATAAATGGATGGATGCATCAGTGTAGATGCAGAGAATGTGACATTGGCCCCCTAGAGTGCTGTTGGTCTAAATCCCCCCCCCCCCCCCCCCCCCCCCCCCCCGATGCACAGGGTGCTGTGTTTCTGTAAGCCAAGTCATTACCTCTGCCAGTGCTTTTGTTTGCACTAAAGCCCCTGCATTCCTACTCACCGCCACACTAAGGCAGAGAGCTGAGATGGGCATGGTGATAAAAATGATCTGTATCAGTGATAAGGGTTACCGTGATTGAAGCTTTAGGTCAGCTGGATGCTCCACCAACATGCCACAAGCTAGAATCAGGTCCAGAATCTCAGCTATAGCCTTCAGAGTTTAAAGTTGTATAGCTTCAGGTTTAATGGTCTGTTTGTTATTATTGATGTGGTGTTGGGTACCCTCTGTCAGAGCAGGGTAAAAGGGAGGCTTTTATCCAATGTAAAATCAGCTGGACAGCTGCACACACATCTTTTAGTATCTTCGTTTGCTTGGAGGAAATGTCTTTAAGTGATACATGCTGCCACAAAACCTGATGTCTGTGTCAGGGATATTTGAGTCATTCTAATCTACTTTATGTTGCAAATATTTTAACTCTATTAGAAGTTTTGGAAGGATAAATTTTGGCATGTTCAATAAAGGCTGTAAATATGATATTTGGGACGGTTCTCTCTATGCAGTGCAACTAACTGAGCAGATCTTACAGATTGACAATGACATGCCTTATTAGAAGTTTAGATGTTCACTAATATCAAAAAGGAAGCAAATGATCAGCTAAATGCACATTTGTTTTTGCAGTGGCATTTAATTTTCATGTGGCTGATGGCCTTTTATTAGGGGTGTAACGATACACTCAGCTCACAATACGATAAGTATCGCGATACTGGGATCACGATACGATACATATCACAATATTTTGAACAAAATTCAAAATGAAACTGAAATTCAAATAACAGATTTATTTCCAAAACATTAACAATTTTCAATAACTTTGTTGTACATAAAAATTTCAAGATTAGAGTTTAATGTAGCTAGTATTGTTACTGAAACTCTGTAAACTTTCATTTTTGTTACACATCTCATATTAATATTGCTTGGCAGAAATTAAACATATCAAAAATGTTTGTATCTTGAAAAGAAAGCATTGTTATGATTTGAATACTTTTTCGTTTTAGAGGTCTCAGAGCTTGTAGAAATTTTTGGCTTACATATTTTTGTATCAAAAGTCAAGTCAATTGTATGTGTATAGTGTTTTATTTACAATACGCATTGTAAGCAGCATTATAGAAATTCCTGTTAATGTTTATAGTACTTTGATGCCTAATTGTGCAGATTTAGTTTAGAGCCGAGCGATATTATAGTTTACATTTAATAACAATATACAATCAAGCAGTTGAGATTTGCTATAGTATATATAGTGTATTATATGCAGAGAGACATTGGTTATATTGTTAGATGTGTGTGATATTTTTCATACTTCACCCAGGAGTGTTTTTAGTATTTATGTATATGTTGTGTTTTTAACATGCATGTTCAGGTTATACTGTACTTGACCTTAGCCCACTTACCCTATAGCTACATTTTATTAAAAACAAGAATATTCAGAATTTTTAAAATTATATTTCTAAGTTTGTGCCTCACATTGATATGAATCAGTTGCTCATGAATACAATAATGTCCATGAAACTCCAGATAAGCATATATAATCTTTTATACTTAATCTTACCCCTCAATTAAAACCGGCACTGCAAATTTTAAAAGCTATCTGAGACGTTCTTATGCGTACTGGCCCATAGGATGGTCACTCCACTCAGGGAGATGAGAGATCTTCTCTTCTGTGCTGGGCTGGATGGGCCAACCCCACGCTTTGAAGAAGGGGCACAGATTCAGGTTGACCACCTTGGAGAAGGTCTCAGCATACAGATTCATCTTGCCAGCATTGTCATTTGGCACTCCACTCATATTATGGTAGGCAGCAAAAACATTCTTAAAAGCATCCCAGCCAAATTTTTCCTGAAGCTTGGAAAAAAAGAAAAGAAAAGAAAAAAAGGGTTAGAGAGATGATGGAAGACTACACAAAAAAATGGGTATAAATATATATTATTTTTATAATAATTGCATAGAATTACATTTTCATATTTTTTTGTTTCGCATAAGATTTTATTGTTTTGTTTTTAAATTACAAATTTCTTTTTAAAAAATTAACTGAAAAAAAAAGAAGAAGTAAATTATTACTTCCAAGGCTCACAAATAATTAATTCTTGCTTTAAACTCCCCTAAAAAAAAAAAAATAATACTGGCAATGGTGATGTAACCAAAAATGTACATTATCAAACAATTTTTATAAACCCATGCATTTAACTGAATAAACAAACTGTTAAAACTTTAATCGCAGTCAGTTTGTACCTGCATGTAAGTCTCGAGTGCTGTCCACATACTCCAGCTATTTAAATCCTTACCGCCATTCCAATACATCTTGGCACGAGCCTGGCGGTTTTCTAGAGTCATGTTGGGATGAGCAATAGCTCTATTCACTCGCAGCACTTCCTCATGTACGTACACTGACCACAGGTTGCAGGTGCACTCAGTGGTGTGTGGAGGGAACTCCCAAACTCCACGCTGCTGGTTATGACCCAACTCGTGAATGGCTCCCCAAATACCACTTTTATAGGCTTCCTCTACATTTATTAGTCCTGGGGCAGAGTTGGAGTGTATCATGATGGGATATCCAGCATGCATGAAACCTGAGGGGGGAATAGGAGGAACAGTGTTAATAATGTAATTAATAATAATGGCATGATTCTGTTGTAGTAGCGATGGTTCTTTATCTCAGCAATAGTACCACTGACCGTGAGAGATCTGAACATCTGCAACAAACCGCTCCTTGCGGGGCAACTTGGCAGGCCTTGCTGCCAGGTCAGCTATGCTTCTCATTATGGCATCCCAAAGTTTAGCCACCTCATCAGGGCGGTCCAGATTCCTTATAAACTGTGATTCTAATGTGATGATGATATTCTCAAACTCAAGTTCTGCCCAGGGGGCAGGTGCCGAACGGATCCTGCTCACCCAGTCAGCTACACTTGTCTCTCCTGAGGGACAAAACAAGTTTTACAACATACCTTTAAATGTTCTGAATAGAAACCTTACTGTGATGCTCACTGAACATTAATTCAGAATTCTTACCAGATTTGAAGTATGGAGCCTGTACTGAGACCTGCACGACAATTTCCACCCCATCCACTTTGCTCTGGGGAGGTGCTATTAGGTAGATTAGCCCTCCCCACAGATTCCAGACCTGGACCATTTCTTTGTCCAAGGGGAATCGCTCATGGACCACAGGAGCCCGTTTCAGGACATTTGCTCCACCAATGTTATCTGTCTGGCAACCAAGCTGCACCTATATAGAGTATCTCTTCATGTTAATAACATGCTCTCCAAGCCCTATGAGCAATAAATTTGTTTCTAGAATGACAAGTATATTACATACAGCACTATTGGAAATATGTAATGTATATAGACTATTGATTACCTGCCAATTTTTCCCAACGATCTCTGGAGGTACTGCTATGAACGTCTTCATACCAGAAGAAAGATATAAGCCTGTGCTTATCCATTCTTCACAAGCTGAAACAAGTAATTTTATAGTGCTCAGAAATTGTAAAACTTAAACAAGGAATAACTTTTTCCTTCTGCATTTGGCAAGAAACCTTTCATACCCTCAGTGTTTGCACTGATCCGAACTCTTGCATTAGACACAGTGGGCAAGTCGGGTCTGTCCTTGATGATGTATGGAAGAAGGGTATCAGGATTAGGCGACACTTTGTATACCTCAGTCCCAACGTGGAGCATCAGGTGGTCTTTGGCACTTTCAACAGGACAATTACTGCACACCTGTGGAACACCTACCTCCTTCACTATGTCAGTAAGAAGTGATAGCACTGAAGTGTAGGCAGCACTGTCATGAGAACACATACGAAGGTAACTGGCACAGTCGCAGCCCAGCTGCTTCAAGCAGCCCTGTTCATGATCAGTCAGGTCTTGCCCCTGGCTTACATGTTCAGCAAATCTCTGCAGCATGCTACGAAAGTGGTACCCCTCTCTATACCTAAGCTCTATTTCTGGAGCCTTATATAACCCTCCACCCAAGGTGTTGCCTAAGAGGCACAATCCCATCTTGTTAAGAATGTGATTTCCTGGGTATTCGGTCATCACATTGCAGCCAGGGTGGGTCTGGGCCCAATACCAGGCATGACCCCCAATCAGAAGACCTCCGCCTTCAGCAACAAATTCTTGGATCTCTGCACACTGGGCATCACTGTAAGAAGTGCAGACGTAGACGCTTAGATCTTCTCTGAAGCCAGTCAACTGGCAATCTAAACCTGATTTGCTCAGTACCGTGTGGGCTTCTTTGAGGCTGGGTAGGATCCCAATAACACCCGTCCGACCCTCATCAAGCCACTTGATAGCATTGATCATGAATGTGGACAGAGAGTCCCGGCCCAGGTAGCCTTCATGGGATACCAGAATTACTCGACCTTGTCCATAATAGGCACCAGCAATGAATGCTTTTCCAGCCGGAGTGACCGCAATGGGAAATGCTAATGGTCCGTGCACCATCACCTCAGATGCTATAGCCCCTCCTTGGGTGTCAAACTCGGACACACCTTGTAGCAGGAACACTAGATCATCTTTGAAGTCTTTGCCTATTCTGAAAAAAGACAGATGGTGAAACGCATGGTTTGTTAAAGAATGGGTAAAAAGCAAAAATGTATGCTGAACTTACGATACAGCAAGCCAATTAGAAGGGATATTTCTTGGAACAGGAAATTTGCCAACTTCTCCTGGGTGTTCAGAGAAATAAATTCCTGCAACACTGCACACCTTGTTTCCTGGGAAGTTCCTTATAGTGTTTTCTTGTGGATGGTCATTAGACCAACTCCAGGCTTGGCCAGCAATGATCAAACCACCTCCAGCTTTGAGGAAAGCAATCAGATCCTTTGCACAGGTCTCGACACTGTAAGCATCTGTGATATATATAGCTAATCCATCCCGAAAGTCTCCTAGCTCTGTCTTGATAGGGCAGTAGTTCAAGTTGTCAGCTACTGAACGTAAACTCCCCTTGATCCCTACAATGCCGGCATCACCGGTACATGGCATGAGCCACATTAGGGCATTCTCTATGAGGCTGGGAAAGCGTGTTAGGTATTCCTCATGTCCCAACACCACTATACGTCCCTGACCATAATGAGATGCAGCCATCAGCACCTGACCTCTTGGATTCATGGCAAGTGGAAAGGCATGTTCACCTATTAGTACAAGATCGCTGGGCACTGCTTTCCCTTGGCAATCAAGCTCCTGCAGCCCAGACATGAGAGTGTAGTAGTCCTGTTCACGTGCCATGGTGGACTAGATCTGTTTAGTAAGTGAATTAAAATCAATCACTCTTAACTAACAATCAGTTTTACAGGGTCTGAACACTGGGTTTGTTCAACCAGAGCTTGTGCATGCAGAAAAATGATACCGATTGGTTTTCAGTCCTACACAAAGACAGAAAAAAAAAAAAAAAAAAATAGAAAAATTTAGAAAAATACAAAAAATGTGTTAAAAAAAGAATTATATTGCTTAATATACTATACAAATATCTGATATAAACTATTTAAACTTTAAGTCCCATCCCAATTGTGGCTACATATGTAATATGCACACACTCACCTTTATCTGTAGATACAAACGAGCTCAAATGACTTTCCTTATTAGTTCTGTGTAACTATTGTGTGAATGTGTTTGTGGCTATGGCTATGGCTCACCCATAAGGAACACACCCTAGGAGCACGCCCACAAATGCACCTTTTTTCATTTTGTTTGTTCATCTAGAAAGCACTCCCTCTACAGCATTTGGATGCCTGAACTAGTTTTTCATTAAAAAAAACAAAACAATGTGAGATAGCTTGTACAATGCTCCCCAATGTGTGGGGGGAAAAACAAGATATCATGGCCCACAGCTTAATTTGTTTCCTTGTTTTAGGTAAAGGCAGGAATACACTATACAACTTTTGCCCAGATTTTTGATTTATAGTCTAGAGGAATCAACACTAGTTGTCAAAAGTCAGAGCCAGTCTGCAGATTTTGAGCAGTAATAGTTGACAAATTTTACAGAAAATTGTGTATGATGGGCACAGACTAATACTTTAAAATATTTTATGTTGTCTTCCATATGTTATGTGCGAGGTTTCATAGCTTTAAGGCAAAAAACACTTGCCTGTTTAAACTAAACTGTTGGTACTGCATTATGCAGAGCAAATAAACTATGTTTATCAAGCCATAATTATTAGCAGGATATCCTATCTCATGATAATACTTATGTAAACTTAAGATTTGTCATCTAACAGGCGTAAACAAACTGAATAGACTCATGCTATTCTTTTGTCTGTGCACTTTGTGCTGATTTTCAGGTACTAGATAAACAAAGTGTTAAATCCCCCTTTCAACACAAAAACAGGCAGGCTACTTTTAATTGCTGCAATGCAATATGTTTCCAGCTTAAAGTCACCATAAAATCAAAACTGACAATTCTTATTCTTTCATGGAATATAGTCAGTATTTATTATAAATGTTTTATCTTTGCACATCAATATTTATTTTTTCTTCTTCTCTGACGGTGTTTACTGGCGCGAGGGCGGGGCAACCTGTCACTCACATGAGATCACAGCAATAGCAAACCCACATACATCCAGCGATTTAATCAATTCCCGATTAAATAACTATCCATCCATCCATTCTTTGTTGTTTCCCACTGGTAGTGAGCAATTAGAACCAAGAATAAAGCACGATATCACTAACTGCTTTTTTAAAAACTTGCTTACAAAATGTACCGTTTCTTTTAGCGGGCTATCCGATAAAATATATGCGATAATGTAACTGAGAAAATATGGTATTAAACTGGTTAATGACAGAGGTGGCTAACAAAATGACTCCCAATAACTTGGGAACCAAACAATGGGCGCCGTTGTTCCACATCGGAAATATTTACATGTCGGACCCGTGAAGCGTGTACAACTGAATCGCAAGAAATAACTGTAAAGTTTTAGACAACAGGTAAGTGCTATTTGGATATTGTCTTGTGTATTTAGTAAAATGATGGTGCCCCGATTGAAATATACGTTTGAGGAACTTTGTAGGTACACAAAGACTGCGCAGATTATAAAGTTATTTGGAGCCTTTATGAGCCCTCTGGTGTCAAAGTTCGGCTAAGTTCATTGTTTGTACACATGAAACATTAAAAGACGTATTAAAACGAAGTTACGTTATATATCTAATGAGTTACATTTCAGTTATCTGGTTAAATATTCATAATTATCTCTCTGAAGCCAGTCAGATAAATAACAAATGTACCATCCATTTTGACTATTTGAATCTTAATTGTACTGTATTTCTTACTGTATCTTATCTTACCCTGCAGTCCAGCTGTTGTCGTCCGTGAATAGAGATGCAGTGCGCACTAGTTAGTGTGAATGGAGCTCGGGTGGAGCTGGCTGATGGTCGAGCTCTTATATTAGGTCGAGGCCCTGAATCCAGAATTACAGACAAGAAGTGCTCGAGGCATCAGGGTGGGTTTTCACATCACACCCATCCTAATTATACAAAAAATTGTACGTGTCACATTTGTGTCTGTTCATAAAGAATCACGGAAGTGCGTTTCATTTTGACAGTCAAACTTGTGGCCAACTATGCCAAACAGGAAGTTCTGGTTACACAGGTAAAATAAAACCCCCTGCATGTTACAATTTACTAACACAGTAAATTTGCTGAAAACAAATATTTTTTTCTCAATACTTAAATTTAGAAAAGCATAAGTGAGTACAAATCAGTTTGTTTCCACAGCTTGGGCCCAACCCATCTTCCCTGGACGGTCAGTCTTTGGGTCGTGGCGAGTCTGGATGTCTGACGTCTGGCTGCACACTGTACTTGGTTAATCAGTCCCACCCGTTCACTGTGGAATTTGTTGGAAATTCAAATGGAAAGTCTTCCTCTCCTCAGAAGAATAGAAATGCAGCAGATGAAAGCAGAGACAGACAGAAAATCTCAAATGATCCCAAAAGGAGCATCCAGGATTACTTTTCTAAATCTTCAAAAAAGGTATCAAGATAATCCATGGTAGTGGAACTGTCTGAGAAAATATTTTTGAAAGAAATTAACACTTTTATTCAACAAAGATGCAATTATTACAAAAGATTTATATTTCAAATAAATGTTCTTTTGAACTTTCTATTCATCAAAGAATCCTGCAAAAAAACAAAACTGTATTATGGTTTTGACAATAATACACTAATACATTTTTTTTTTCTTTTTTAGATTTTTTTTTTTTGTAAGGGCACATTTCTTCAACAACAGTATTTTTGCTGCCTTTTAATGAGATTTTGATAATAATAGACAAACTTTATCTAACATAGTTTTACGAAGAAAATATAAATGTTGCCACATGGCACAATTATGTACCACAATGGAACAGCATTGATGCATTTCCTCATTCTGAGTTTTTCTAGATATCATCAATTGTATTACTGCAATTATTTAATTTATGGGAAGTGATATAAGACTCAAGTGTCTTATATCACTGTAATCCTTGGCTCAAAACAAACAAAATGTATATCTCTGATTTCATTTCCGGTATGCAAATTTTTCCGCCATTTTGAATTTAATCCAAAACCTACTTTTGCGAACTAGTCCTAGGTTTGTCGCCCGATCGGAACGAAACCAGTGTAGGACAATTTTATGGACTCTCTAGATCAATAATTATCAAAAAAAAGTTGAACTTTACCCTTTGGGTCGCTATAACTGGGTCATTTAGAAAGTGGGCGTGGCTAAATATACCCAAAAGCCTAAACGAAAACTCAGAACTTCACGAAAATATGTGAGCTCATGTAGCATATGACTAAAGAAGCACACCAATTTTTGTGTAGATCAGACCATAGGTGGCGCTATAATTGTGAAAAAACTTTAAAAAACATACGTTTTTAATGGTTTTAGATGAAAATATATATAACTTTGGATGTGGTCGACTTATTTTCACGGGAGTCATGTCTTTAGACTTCTGAATCCTTGCCGAGTCCAACAATACCAAACATGGTAGGTTTCGCCTTATGGTTTGTGCTACGTTGTGATTTAGCGCTTAAAAAACTTTTGCGAATATTTTCGAAACCTTTAGTCCGATCGAGACGAAACCAGCGTTGGTTTACCATATGTTAAAGCACAAATGTCAAAACTTTTTATAGGAAGTGGCAAAAAAAATCCAATCAAAGTCTTTCATGGGTCATTTTTTATGCTCTCTTATATATAAGTGTCTATAACTTCAAAACGAAATGAGATATTTTCACCAAAATTGACACACATATGTATGGACACACTCTGAGGACACCCAAAAAAGGTGGAGATTGGGCAATAGATGGCGATATAACTGTCAAAAAACCTTTAAAAAACATGTTTTTCCTTAATGAATTGCCTCTATTGGCTGTAAATGGTCAGTTCCATCTATGATCTAAGTGTTTACATGTTGTTAAATACAATATAATACCTTTTTATATGCTTAAAGGCCTTAAATGCTTGAACTCCAGTAAATGCTGCTTGCAGCTTTAATGATAATATTGTATTTGTGCTTTAGGAACAGTTATATTTTTCTATGTGTTTTGAAGAAAAAGGCTAGGATAAAAACAATATTGAAGAATACATTAATAAAGATAAAAGTTAATTTATTTGAGTCGGAAGGAGTGTATACATGTGTAAATTCATAAAAGAAACATATTTTATATTGGTGAGAAATTTACATTATCTTTCCATTTCTGTGGTACAGTCATTTTCAGAAACTTTCAACCCATTTTATTATTATTAGTGGAGTTTATTGTATGTCATACAATCAATTGAAATATCCCATAAAACCTTGGCTCTTGTTTCTCAGGCAACAAAACGACCTCACAGCCCAAAACAGGACGTTCCTCGCACGAAACGAGGGCGTGACGATGAGGAGGATGAAGATGAACAGGCCTCAGCTGAGAAAAAGCTTAAGCAGTTACAAGCATTTGCTCAGAGAGAGAGTGATGACAACCTGAAATCACCAACAGTCAAACCCAGTGCTCCATCTTCCACTTGCTCTCAGAGTCACTGGCAACAAATCGGCAGCCTTATGCTGTTCACCGCGGCAGGGGTTCCAGAAAGCTCCAAAGTAACACATGAACCTTCTTACAGGAATCACATAGCATTTAATCAGCAAAACCTTTATGCTTCTATAATGTTTAATGCTGTTTTTTGTGATTCAGGTTGCAGGTTTTGACATTGATGGCTGCATTATCACTACAAAGTCTGGGAAAGTGTTTCCCACAAGTCCGGATGACTGGAGGTGAGTCTGCTGAAAGAACTTCCTAAACGCTTCAGCTGTTTGTTGTCTTTAATGTGATGTTTTACTCTTGTTTAGGATTCTCTTCCCAGAGATTCAGCCCAGACTGGCCAGTCTGTTGAAGAAAGGATACAAGGTGCTTCTTAATCACCCATCACTTCATTTTATGTTGATGCTGTCAATATGTGATGATGTTTCATCAATAAATGTCCAATTGGTTTTGCTTCACTCTGTTTAGGTGGTATTTTTCACCAATCAGATGGGTATATCTCGAGGAAAACTTAGACCGGAGGTGTTCAAGTCAAAAGCAGAGGATGTTCTACAGACACTTCAGTTGCCCATCCAGGTTAATGACACATTCACACTTCAACATACACTACTGTTAAAAAGTCTGGGGTCTATAAGATTTTTTTTTAATATTTATGAAAGAAATATCTTATGCTCACCAAGTCTGCATTCATTTAAATTCTATTTGAATATATTTTTAAATGTAATTAGCAAAAATGCTAAGCTGGATTTTCAGCTTTATTACTCCAGTCTTCAGTGTCACATGATCCTTCAGAAATCATTCTATTATGCTGATTTGCTGCTCAAGAAACTTTTCTTGCTAATTATTATCAATGTTGAAAAAGTTGTGCTGCTTAATATTTTCGTGGAAACTGTGATAGATTTTTTTTTTTTTTTTTTGAGGATTCAAAAGCAAAAAAAAAAAAAAAAAAACATAATTTATTTGGAATAGAATTTTTTTGTAACATTATAAAAATGTCTTTACAGACAATTTGATCAATTTAATGCATCCTTGCTGAATAAAAGTATAAATTTATTACCTTACTGACCTCAAACTTTTTGAATGGAAGTTTTTAATGCAACTTTGAAAATTGAGTGTAGTAGATGTATTTCCCTTAACTTATATATTTACGAATGGTAATACATTGTGTTTTTCAGGTGTTTGTTTCCACAGCCCCTGGTATTTACAGAAAGCCTGTTATTGGAATGTGGGAACATCTGTGTGAGAAGGTGAATCACTATTGTGGTTATTTGTAGTTGTCCATTAGAAGAATTGCATTATAAAGTTGTATCATTTGATTTACTTACATACAACAAGCAGCAAGTTTGGTTACAGTAGCCTGTGTATATTAAAGGTGCAGTAAGTGATTTCTGAGAAACGCTGTTGATATTTAAAGGTGACCTATTATGCAAAATCCACTTTTGCATGGTGTTTGGACATAAATGTGTGTTGGCAGTGGGTGTACACAACCAGCCTATAATAATTAAAATCCAACCACTCCTTTTTTTTAATCCCAATAAATCATAAGCAGTGTCTCAGAACAAGCCGTTTCCAGATCCCTGGCAGTGTGATGTCACATTATCCACAGGCCCCGCCCACAAATGTTGACGGACACTGCCGAAAATAGAACAGCCCTAAGCGCATTCACAGCGAGTTTATACAGTCCACCACTGCTGCAATGATGAGAATGTCTCCTAATCGTTTTAGGTGTTCTGTAGCTGGATGGATTAATTCACATAGCTCTCTCTATTTACTCCCTAAATCTGAGCTGCTGAAGACGAGGTGGATTCATTTTGTTTTCGAAGAAAATGTTCCATCAACTCTACCGAAATTCGTTTATGTCTGTGCGAATCATTTCACACCGGACTGCTTTGTGAATGAATGTCAATACAAAGGGACAATACAAAACAGGTTGTGCTAAAAAGTTGTTACTCAAGGATATATAAGTAACTGTTCGTGATCCAGCTTACAGTCTCCAGAGTGATACTGGATACGGCAGTTATGAAGGTGAGAGCACTTTATTACAGTTCATCGGTGTTGATTTACGGATATAAAGTTTACCAGTTTATTAAGCACCACCCGAAAAGGCATAAGGTCTTTATATATTTGTTTACTGTTAGTTGTAACGAGTGTTTCTGTGTAATTCGCTGTGTATGTTGATGATAATGCAAGGGAGAGAGATAGAGAGAGTTTATGGATAATATTTTAATGTACACTTGCACTGTGTTTTATGAAGCTCTTACAGTGATTTTCTAGAGTGAAAACAGACGCTTCATATTTTTTTGTGAAGTACAATAAACGTTATAAAACTCATCGGTAAACAGGCTTGTAGTAATATAGTGTATATTAACAAGTAGACAATATAAGTTATAACCGTAATTAAACTAAACTATACCTGTTCTATTTCCATGCAGCATGTATTCACAGTTTCTGACATTATAGTGCGTCCTGACTGAATCCTGTCACTGGAGAATCAGCTCTTGAAGCTCCTCCCTCTTAGGCCGAGCACAGCAGCTCATTTGCATTTAAAGGGCACACATTGAAATGGCGTGTTTTTGCTCAACCCCAAAAAGTGGCAATTTTAACATGCTATAAAAAATTATCTGTGGGGTATTTTGGGCTAAAACTTCACATACACACTCTAGGGACATCAGAGACTTATTTTACATCTTGTAAAATGGGGCATAATAGGTCCCCTTTAAAATAACTAAAACAAACATGCCCCTACCCAAAAGGATCACACCCCTTGATAGCTCCGCCCCCTTACTGATGATTGGCTACAAGTCTGTTTTGGTGTTCGGTCCAATCCACTTTCAGCAGCGTTTCTCAGAAATCGCTTATTGCACCTTTAAGACACCGTTGTGTTTTTGCAGGCAAATGGTGGAGTGGCTATAGACGTGTCACAGAGCTTCTATGTAGGAGGTGAGCTCAATTCAATTCAAGACTACTTTGATTTGAGGTCAGTTTCATGGAGCTAAAGAGTAGTTTAATGGTATTTTTATTTGGCAGCCTTTTTATTATTCTTCCACATAAACCTAACGTAAACCCATGTAGTTAGTTTATATTACTGGGTACTTTAGTACACCCCAAAACCTACCCCACACTCTAACAGACCATTGAACCGCCCCCTCCCTTTCGCCCATTACGTCAACCTGCAGATACCCACACTTGAAATAAAGTGCAAACAAAAACGTTATTTTAACAACAATTTTAGAATTTTTATTTTTATTTTCAACACCGTGCAAAATGACCCAATAACATATGCTCAGTTATGGTTTCCCCTTATTTTACAGATGCAGCAGGACGTCCTGCTAACTGGGCCCCGGGGAAAAAGAAGAAAGACTTCTCCTGCAGTGACAGACTGGTAATGACATTAACTGCAGTCTTCATTACACATAAGCAGATTGAATTTGTTACTGTTACTAAGAGTAACTGTATTTTATTATAAATTATATTGATTCAAATCATGTGTAATAGATTACTCTGGCCACAAGGGGGCATGGTAGTCTTTCTCTTGCTCCATTTTAGTATAACAAAAAAAGAAAACTTTACAATGGTATGAGCTTTTGGCAAAACACAGCTTTACAGGGTTTTTTCTTCTTCTTATCTCTTGTGCCCTCAGTTTGCCCTCAACATTGGTCTTCAGTTTTACACCCCAGAGGAATACTTCTTGGGCTGGAAACCTGCTCAGTTCAGCTTGCCAGAGTTTGACCCTGTGAGCCATTGGTCTTTTTGGATGTTTTTGTTTCACATACACATTTGCTACAGTGTATTAATGTATGGTTATTTATGTTTTGTACCTTTAGTTGGGGACTTTACACTACCATTCAAAAGTTTTGGGTCAGTAAGATTTTTTTTTATTCATTAAATTGATCAAAATTGGCACTAAATACATTTATAATGTTAGAAAAAAATGTATTTCAAATAAATGCTGCTCTTTTGAAAAAATGAAAAATCCTGAAAAATGTGTTATGGTTTCCACAAAAGTATTAAGCAGCACAACTGTTTTCAACATTGATAATAATAATAATAATAATAATAATAATAAGAAATGTTTCTTGAGCAGCAAATCAGCATATTAGAATGATTTCTGAAGGATCATGTGACTCTGAAGACTGGAGTGATGATGCTGAAAATTCAGCTTTGCATCACAGAAATAAATAAATTTTAAAATATATTTAAATGAAAACCAGTTATTTTAAATTGTAATAATATTTCACAATATTACTGTTTTTACAGTATTTTTGATCAAATAAATGCAGCCTTGGTGAGCATGAGAGACTGCTTTCAAAAACATTAAAAAATCTTACTTACCCCAGACTTTTAAACATTACTGTATTAAGCATCTGTAATAATATTTTGTGTTTTTGTATCATTGTCCAGAGGAAATTAGACTCTAAAATGCGTCTTTATGATCCTCCTGACACCTCCCTCACATCCACCAAACAGGAAGTCATTGTAGCAGTGGGATTCCCTGGATGTGAGCCTTTTTTTAAGTGTTTGTTTTTTCTTCTTACTCCCTCCAGGTGATCATTTTTTATTGTATAACCCCTGTGTTGTTATTTTTTGCAGCGGGCAAATCCACGTTTTTCCAGACACACATCATTCCAAAGGGCTATGCATATGTGAACAGGGTGAGTTGAGTGACTAGCTAACACAACCAGAGCATTTCTGGTTTAGAAGATTTGGAGGTTCTAAATGTGTATAGTATCTTGATTTAATGGCCTTTTAATGCTGTGCCATCTGCACATGAACTCTAGGACATGCTTGGCTCCTGGCAGCATTGTGTGTCAGCCTGTGAACGCGCTCTGAAGGAAGGCCAGAGCGTAGCGGTGGACAACACTAACCCTGACCCCGAGTCTAGAAAAAGGTGCCTACCTCTGTTTCCAAAGCAGATGCTTATTTATCTTTGTCTTTCAACTGAAATGGCACCATCAATGATTTTCTCCACAGATATGTAGATGTCAGTCAAAACGCTGGAGTCCCCTGCAGGTGTTTCAACTTTACTGCGAGTCTGGAACAAGCAAAGCATAACAACAGGGTATATGTCTTTACTGTAGTTTTTTTCTTACATTAAAGTCACCATGAAATCAAAATGAACAATACTTATTTTTTTGTGGAATATTGCCATATTTATTATAAATGTTTTATCCATGCACATTATTATTCTTATTATTATTCTTATTATTATTATTTTAATTAATTTGAAAATTCACTTCTCTTCTCTGATGATTGTGTTTACTGACGTGAGGGCGGGAGAACCTGTCACTCACATGAGATCGACCAATGGCAAACCACAACCATCCAATCAATTCCCCATGGACAAAATCAAGTCCCACCCTACATTTTTTTTTCTCATTTGAGAAGCCCTTTCACTCAGATTTACACCACCATAGGGAAGAAAAGACTATCACAACTTCCTTTTCATAGTGACTTTAAATATGAAATTCTTCAGAATTGAAGCTCAGAAATGCACAATCACTGATTGAGGTTATCTTGTTTTTTGCTGTCTTTAGTTTCGTGAGATGGTTCCTTCTGCCACCAAGCATGCTCCTGTCAATGACATGGTGTTTCACAGCTACAAGTGAGTGAACAGCAGCAAGCTGAGCTTATTGCACTGTACCAGATCTTTTTGCTGGGAAATCACCATCTTTATTGGCTAACTCATACAAGCCCATTGGTTTCTGACTTTTTCTTGTTCTCTGTAGGAAAAAATTTGTGGTACCCAGTTTGTCTGAGGGCTTCTCTGAAATCCTGCAGATTCATTTTGTGCCTAGTTTCAGTGACAAAAGATCAGAGTTCCTCTTCAGGCAGTTCTCTGAGGGCTGAGTCTGAGGGAAAAAAAAGAAAGAGAAAAAAAAAGGCTGAACGACTCAACTCGGCAGAAGAATTCTGGAACCTCATAGAAAAACAAGAAAATGATTGACAATGCAACACTAAATGTCTTCTCCATTTAATTTTACACTTGTCTTTCACTGTCTTTAATTTGTTACTTTATAAACATGTTGTTTGGTAAATTGATTCATAGCTGTTAAAATAAACCTGCTGTTATAAAGACAATACAAATAAAAAAAGTTTTAGAAATTGAGAAAACAATTACTTGTTTCAGTTTGATTAAATACATTTAATGTGCTTCAATATTTTCCATCGTTTGAGTGTGAAATGTTTTTCAGGTTTTTCTTGTCTGTAAAACAAGACTATTAGGGCTGGGTAAACAATATCGATTTCTCGATTTTAATCGATTCTCATTTTTACGATTCTTAAATCTTAAGAATTGATTAGTCTAGTCTGTTTTCAGTTGATGAATGAACAGAACATGTAGCGCGCCTCCCATCCAATAAGTCGCAATAATCTTTGTGCTTTATTACTTTTGATATGAAGCAAAGTCTCAGATTTCAAATGACGTCCATTTTGTTATGAGATTCAAAAAATAAATACCGTTTTGGCGCTGTTTAATGTGGCGTGACAGATCGCATTAGCGCCTCAGTTAAAGAAAAGCGGCAGCACGGAGCGCATGTGAACATCCTCTGCTCCGCTTTAATACCAGTTACAGCGCGAAATAAACATGAATAAACATCTGAAGGTATGTTAAAATATACAGTACAACTTACCGAAATCCATATCATGTCTCGTGTAATAGCTCAATCAGTGTTTCAACCGCGGAAAGACGTCAATAAAAACAATGTCACGTAACGTCACATTTACCTCAGAAAAACATATTCAGTGACCATAAACTCATTAGTCAGCTGAAAAAATTACTAAAGAGAGCAGCATTCTGATAAATATAGCTATGCACCGTTACATATTCATTATAACGTTCTTCAATATTTAATGCATGTTTGAAAAAATCAGCCACGATTTAAAAAAAAAAGAAAAGAATTGGAGTAGAAATATTATGTAATTCTAAACTTTTATTATTTAAAAAAAAAACATAATTGAGTGTAATTTAAGTGTTTGTATATAAATAAGTTAATTTCAACCTTCATTATTATAGTAAAGTAGTTCCAACTGACTCCCATATGTACAGCATTAATTGAGAGATGGGGGTGGGGGTGTCCAGCTGGCCTCTGTTTGTTGGCCAGCTGTGCTTAGCAGGACACCCAGCACCCCCGTTACACGTTTTTGGAGCTTCATTCACAATTCGATATGATGTATATATGAAAATTTCTGAAGTCCTTGGTTTCACCGTTTTATTAACCCTATATTGCAACACTGTGCAGTATAGGGTTAATAAAATACCAAAAGTCGCGACTCTTGTGGGACTCCCCACAACCTTTGAATGGCCTCAGTTTGCAATCTAGAAGTCCAATACGCTATCCGTTGCGCCACAGAGCCTGTCTGGTCAGACCGTCTTATGGTTTTTCTTTTGGGCATTTGCACATCCACCACTGTGAGGTTGCACACTCTGCAGGCAGGAAAGTCAGGTTCTTCTTTTCTTTGCTAAATATCCATGAGATTCAGTGACGGCTGGTTAGGACTCTGTGTTACACTCCCAAGTTCTTTGTTGTGAGTGTGATAGACTGCAAAAAGAGAATACTGTTCTGATTAGCACTGTTTTGTAATTGTCACATCACATTGAGATACTTTAGAATACCGAAATGAATTGCAATTTTTTTATAACAATTTTTTAAGGTCAGCAATTACAAGAGTCTCACATTAATAATTATAATAATAACTTAGAGAGTTTCAGAAAGGCATGTACCTCAGTAGCATAGTGGGAACAATCCTCTGGATAAAATGTGCTTCTAATCGAGTAACTCTTACATTAATCCAGCAGCAGAGGACAGCAGTGGTCTGTATTACACTTAATGATTGTAAATTTTGGACTTGGCTTTGAAGAAAGTTTTTAAAAGAAAGGGAGTGCTTCAATATTATCATAAATGCTGTCAGGAATCTGGAGATTTTTTTTTTTTTTTTTTTTTTAGGAATCTGGAGATATAGCAATAAATTCCTAAAGGATATTTTGAAAACTTGGTGACCGCTATTAATACAGTTACATTACATTTAAAGCAGTTAGCTATTAATATTTTGTTATTTTATGTCATGGCAATGTAATATATAGCAATACATTGTTAAGATGAAAATTCAACCTCAGTATGCCAATAAATTAAATACTTTTTTACAAAGAAAAGTTTACAAAGAAAAGGTTCATCTAATTTTATTATTTATTTATATGTTTACAACATTTATGGAACTTTTTTGGAAGTTGCTTTGCGACCATAAATAACGTACAGTTGCAACAGATTTAAAAGCTAACAAACATCCAAGTGGGCAAATCATTATCCTATTTCAATGTGTATTGTAATTAATTATAAAAATATGTATATATTGTTTGCTGTCAGAATAGAAAAGATGTTACCACAAACTACTCATCAAAACAAATCATCATCAGGTACTCATGTAAACAGCAATTTTCATTAAACTTTCTGGTGTTTATCTTGGGAAGCAGAAACAAGAGGTCAGCTTGCCCTGTGGGCTGCATACCAAACCATTCCCTAACCACACACAAACATACACACAGTTGAAATCTCTTTATTTCCTGTGCCCTTCAAACATCCATGAAAATTATCCATGTGCCTCTCTTCCCAATGCTGGGAACTCAAATCAGTTATGAAGGCAGGGTTTTAGCTCTCAAATGCTTTACCCCTTCATTCTCAGTCTTTCACTTCCTCACTTGCTATCATTGCCCCTTTAAGGGGGTTGACTCTTGTACTTTAAATGGTCTCATTCTTCCTTCACTCCTCAGGATTAAGGCTACAACGATGTCGGAACTCTTGTCCATACTCATGAACCCACTTATTGGCAACTGGAAAAGAAAAGACAGTGAATGCCTTTATTTGGTGTGTTCCTCACAGAAAGCATGTGGCTTTAAAAGCCTTGATATAGTACATATAAGGGCATCCCTAGTAAATAATATCCCATAAAAGCTCCATTAACCATTCCCACTTCACTGAAGGTTCAGATTTTTCCTTTCACTTTTTTTTCTTGCTTCTTTTACAGAATTACTACCTACTGTTGGAGCATTCCTGTAGCTCAAACAGTAGTGTGTGTGTGTGTGTGGTGCCAGCAAAACCAAAGTCATAGGTTCAATTACCAGGGAATGAATTAAATATATATCTTGAATTGCTTTATATATGACTGTCTTTCAAATTAAGTTCTTTCCTTATGTTGGTAAACAAGACACCATGTGATGCAACAATCATACCCCATTTATCGCCAACAATGACAGGGCAGCCAGCATGAAGAGTGTCACCATTTCCTTGACCATTTCTATGAAGATTCCACCAGAAGAGAGCACCATTCTAGAAAGAAAACACAAAAAAGTGAAATACACTCCTTACAGAGAATAAAGAAAACTCCCAATATAGTTATATTATGTTTATTTAGTCTAAAAACGTCTTTGACAGTGTACACAATAGCCAAAATCCTGGATTATGAACCTTATTTAACATATATATTCCTTTTTTCTTTTGCGAGAGGTTGTGCAGAAATGACATCCCCCTTAGTGGGTGGAGGTGAAAGTGCAAATTTCTAGATAGCCTTCTCTCAGGTTTCACCAACAGTTCATTTACTGAAACAACACTGACTCCCAAACCCAAAGCTTTTGTTGTAACGGGATACCCAACGAAATGTCTGACCTCAACAGAAAACAATCTGTTATTACTCAGCATTGAAGGACATAGGATTCTGAAAGTTGTGCAGAGTGAAGTGTGGTTGTGTTCTGTCTTAAATGAATCTGTGAGACTAATGTATGTAATTCTGTACCTCCACTACAGGAACACTGAAGTTGGCATATATAAAGGCTGTGAATCCTCCTGCTTCCACAGAGCTCAACTAAAAAGGAAAAAAAGTGGTTTACTCAAGCAGCATTAAATTAATTTTGTTACTGCTAAATGCTTTCAAAACTCACATACTTACTTTATCACTCAAAACTACATTGGCACGATAATGTCTTTTAATCAAGAAAGAAAGCGAGCAAGAGCTGAACTATTTATTCACTTACATATATCATGAAGGTAGCCACTCGATTTCCAGTTTTTAACCTGTACAATGGACTTGAATCAGACTGCCAATTAAAAAAAAACAATTTTAAATATTCTTCTGCTGTAAAAAGTCACATTATACACAATGGGTATGCATCATGGCTTATACTGTATATACAAGATACATTATCCCCCGGTTTCACAGACAAGGCTTAAGCTAGTCCTAGACTAAAATGCATGAGCTGTTGTAACTGAAAGCAACTTGCACTGATATATCTTAAAATATGTCAGTGTCATTGTTTTGTCTCATGATGATAAGTAGAATCACTGAAGGAAAGAGAAACACATGAATTAACAGAGGTTTAGATGTTGATTTTATTGAAAATATCACTATTATGGTGATCAGTGTTTCCTTTAGTTGGGCAGTTTGACTCTTTGCTTTTTATGTCAGTTTGTGGTTTTTGTAATGGTGTTTGCTAATTTTACACATTTTAAATGGTTGACTTTTAAGGAATTCATTTGATTAATTCTAACTCAATTCTTATATGTTGAATTTAATTAATAATATTGCTTGTAATCTGTTGCCGCAATTTTATTGAGTAGATAGAGTGTATTACATTTTACAGTGTAGGCTAAGCCCTGTCTGTGAAACCGGGCCTAGAAGTAGTAAATCTCTGCATCAGAAAGCATTTCTTTATTATTTACAAATTTTTGTAAATGTTTTTCCTTAAATGTGTGTAAATGTTTTGGAAAATTCATAATTAAAGAACATTCTTATTACTCACTGTGGCATGATCAAAATGAGGTTCATAGTGTCCTCCAATACCATAATTTACAACTTGGAGATATTCAGCATAAGGGGGCTGCACATTCAACCCAGTGACCATAGTGATGCGTCGATCCACCTTGCCCACAACTTCATGGGCTGACTCTTTAAGCCATGCACTGGAAGATCATTGACAAAAAAACCTAATATGAGAGCCACTTCACAAACTAAAGCAGTACAGACAGAAAAAAATGGGATAATATTGGTGTCATGATCACCAGCTGCAGTGCCCTTGATTGCCACCAGATTACCCCAGACTATTGCCTTTCAATGAAGGACTACATTTCCCATAATTCACTGCCTGGTTTCATCATCCATGATTGTCTTCAGCTGCATCTCATAAGCCTTGTTAAAGGGTTAGTTCACCTAAAAATGAAAATGCTGTCATTAATTACTCACCCTCATGTCATTCTACATCCGTAAGACCTTCGTTCATCTTCAAAACACAAATTATGATCTTCTGTCCATCCATAGAGATCCAACACAACTACCACTCCAAGGTCCAGAAAGGTAAGAATGACATCATTAAAGTACTCCATGTGACTCCAGTGGCTCAACTTTATGAAGCGACATGAGTGCTTTGTGCAAAAAAAACATAATTTACCACTTTATTTACAAAATAATATTATCCAAGGCGTTCACGCAACAATGTCAGCTCTTGTTTGAACACAAAACGCATGTGTCGTGAAGCTCTGAACGTGCGTTGCAGATCCATATTTTTGTAAGTAAAGTGGTAAATTCGTTACTTCATAAAATTGAGGTTAAACCATTGGAGTCACATGGAGTACTTTCCTACTTGAATGTGGTAGTTGAGTTGGATCTCTATGGAGGGACAGAAAGCTCTCAGACTTCATCAAAAAAGATCTTAATTTGTGTTCTGAAGATGAACAAAGGTCTTATAGATGTAGAACGACATGAGGGTGAGTAATTAATGACAATTTTCATTTTTGGGTGAACTAACACTTTAAGTCTGTCTATATAAGGCCGGTTTATTCACTCATTCATTGCTAAGTCTTGTATGTTACAACTGCATTTCTGAGCGCTATCCTGGTTTCCCATGTTCACTGTTATACACTTATACAAGCTGTAACTCACTACTTTACATTGTAGCAAAGTGTCATTTCTTCAGTGTTGTCACATGAAAAGATATAATAAAATATTTACAAATATGTGAGGGGTGTACTCACTTCTGTGAGATACTGTATCATTGAGATATGTTGGTTTTGAATGTTGTAGGAGTACACTAGCATAAATATGAGCTGATATAACTGATTTCATGGGGCCTTTAGAAAAAAACTGATTTGTACCTTTTGCTGATGCGATATTCTGCAGTGGTCTGATTTACTCCTGATGCCACCACTGATCTTCTAAGCTGAAGGAAAACATGAACATTTGCATTTAAATATTTTCTATACATTTTTGTCACTGTGAAGAATAAAGATTTGAAGGGAGATAAGATCAAAACAAAATCTCTGGCAGCTTCTGTTATGTGTGAATTTCAGAAAGAAAGAAAAAAATTACTGAACTACTGGCAGGGACAAAGACTTAAAAAAAAAAAAAGCAATGACGGAAACACGTGATTTAATGCTGAGTCTACCCCTACAAAAACACTCTGGGTGGAATAACTGACGAGCTGTAAGCACAGTTGATTCTGACCGCATGACTTGTTCACGTAATGTGCTCTTTATCTTCTTTCCAGCTCAGTTTGAAGCTGGCTTAAGTTCCATGGTTAAATATGTCTGGAAAATGAGGGAAAACTAGCACACAAAATTTTGTGTCTCTCTTGAGAAAATGGCTTTATACAGACACTTTGAAGAGTCTCTCCATGTCAGTCAGTAACTGGCATGCAGTAAAATGAAAAGTGTTTGAAAATGTCTTATTCAGTAGAGGACAAATTATTTTTAAAAAATGAAAGCAGAACAACCTCAGCTGAGAACTGGCAACAAATGAGAGCTGAAGTCTCTGCCAACCTTTTTTCCCTCAATACAAAAATGATCCAAGTAACATAAAGGCTAAATAACATCCACTTCTCAATAAAAAAAAATAACAAGGCTTTCTCAGTTATTCAGAGAGTTCTGGGTCCGAAATTCACAATATCAAAGGCAGCACGGTTCATCAATTAATTTACAATGAATTACTTTCGTATCTTGGTATAAGTCCACGAGTTACATATTCCATTCCCAATTCTGTATGTTTCCACATTAAGCCTTAATTCAAACTGCACTCACCCCTGGCACAGCATATTCTCTGATGCTTTTAGCTTCAGGTCGGGTGACAAAACCATGGAAGAGCACAACATAAGGGTGCAGGCTGATTAGCTCTCGTTTAATTGGTTGCAGAAGTAAACCAGGGTTGCCATTGGTGAAATAGTCGCAGAATAACCTTGGGTTCTCAAAATGTTTTGGCTGTAAAAAGAAGGCATGTTATTATTTCTACGGCTCTGAAACATAAATATTCAAAAGAGGCTTCAAATAATCATTAATAAGATGTAAAAAGCAACAAGAATGAGTTTAACTGATAAACATAAACAAAAATATTTTAAGTTAACAACTAATTAACTACCCTAAATCAAATGATGTCATTGTGAATGCAATAAAACTCTAACATTATTGTGTTAAAAGTATTTATCTAGGCCAGTGGTTCCCAAACTGAGATATGTGTCGTGCACCCACGTGAGGTGACAGAGGGGGTACGCAAACAAAATGCTGAGTTTTGCCATTCATTTAATTCTGCGCCACCTTAAAATAACATTAACCCAAAAATGAAAGTTCTGTCATCATTTACTCTCCCTCAAGTTGTTCCAAACCTGTATGAATTTCTTTCTTCTGTTGAACACAAAAGATACGCTGAAGAATATGGGTAACCAAACAGTTGACCCTGTAGTAGAAGAAGAAATTGTTGAATAAAGTCATTATTTTTGTTTTTGTGCACAAAAAGTATTCTCGTCGCTTCATAATATTAAGTTTGAACCACTGTAGTCACATGAACTATTTTAATGATGTCTTTAGTACTGTTCTGGGCCTCTAAATTTCTTATGACATTGATGTGTATAGGGAGATCAGAAAGCTCTTGGATTTAATTAAAAATATCTTAATTTTTGTTCCAAAGATGAACGAAGGTCTTACGGGTTTGAAATGACATGAGGGTGAGTAATTAATGACAGGGGTGATCTAACCCTTTAAGATTTAAAGCAGGCCATTATTTAATGTGACCTTCTTCATGATCCAAAACTGAAGTAATTCACTTTGGTACAATGCTGTGTAATTTTCTTCAGGCAGCCCCATGAGGAATTCTACCAAGATCCACACAGGATTTGCCATAGCTCTTTTTTTTACTTTGGCTCTTTTTTATGATAGGAAGCATTTAATAGCCATATGGATACCATATTATTATAATGGAAGTTTACTCCATTTAGAAACTGTAATAATCCTTGAAATTAATTCTGAGTTGCAATGTGTGAATACTTTCCCTTTTCTAACTTATGTGCTAACATTTTATATTTGTGTTGCTCATAATACTTCCAACAACAGATTGGAATAGAAAGATATAGCCTCTGATGAATGCTGAAGACTACATTGCCTTGATCACAAGTTGCGTAGCATAGTGTGGAATGATACCTGAGATCCTTTTGTTTGGCAGAGCTTCTCATAGACATTCCTGGTTCTCAGATAAGTGGTGTCAGGCCTTTTCAAAGCCAAGCTTTGGTTAGTAACAGGCGGCCTTTCATCAAGAAGCTTCTCATACTTCTCCACATTGAAATGTACCCTTCTGTTCATAGGATCTTGAAGAAAAGATTGAAATTGCATTGTGATGTAATATAATACATTTTCTGTGTAGATTATATTTAAATTAATCCTTATTCATGAATTAAAAATAAATGAATCTGTTTGGCCAAGTATTTTTTTTCTCTCTCTCGCTGTCTCACTTATTGCTGCTGGCTGGTAGTAGACTGCAGAAGTTTACCATGAAGCAATAGTTCCTGAGAGAGACTGAGGGCGTAGGATATGTTTCCAGTCTAAAAAAAACAACAACAACATTGTATTTCATATAGTTATATACTTCTATCATTATATATATATATATATATATATATATGTATGTGTGTGTGTGTGTGTGTGTGTGTGTCTTTCAAAAATACTGTTAAAAAATACTGTTCACATAGAGATGGGTTACACAGAACCACCAAAGATAAGACAAAGAAAGGTAAACTAAACTAATTACGTTTAAAACTACTTTTGCGAGTTTTTATGAATATTTTGAATTAGTTTCTGTTTTTATATTTACCATTTTAATTTTAGTTAAAATTTTAGTAATTTTGTAGTGCGCTTTGTCATTTTTAGTAGTTTTTATTATTATTTTTATTTCTGTGTTTGTTATTTTAGTACATAAAGTTAAACTAAATGAAAATTAAAAATGTTATCTTGGTTACTAGCTGAAATAAAATAAAGTTTAAGTTTTTAAATTGTATTTTATTTCAAGTAACAAAAAATGTTTTTGTGATTTTAGTGTTTAGTTAACTATAATTGTCCTGTTATTAGCCCTGTAATGTTAACATTTTTTGTTATTTTAACTTTTAATTTTAAAATTTTAACTTTTTTTGTGCAAGAATAGGTGGTTTTTCGCTGTTATCTGGAGCACTTTGGTATGGTACACTGAAAGGTGGCCACATGCATTTCTGAATACCTCACCCGTTATTTACACTGCACACGTCTGCAGTGCGTTGCGGCTCCGACACGGCTCCAACACGGCCGCCAGAGTCGATCACGGCCACTTTAGTCAATGCTTGTGTTTACACCAGCCGCGGCGCGGCACATTTCAGAACCGGCTCACCGCGCCACTTCGCTAAACATAGGTGCTAAGTCTATTTTTGATGGACGCCGTGTCCAAGCCGTGCAGTTCAAATACAAATAAAGTCAAAATAATCACCCTGTGCAGACTCCCGATCATATCTCACATCACTAGGAGGTCAGAAATTGACAACAAGAGATATGAAGTTGAAAAAAATCTTGAAAAAATAAAATCAATAAAAAAATCTTTTATCCTTTTGTCGTCCATAACTAGACTTTTAAGTGTATTAACTTTGTCTGTGGGCTACAGCAAAACAAAGGAGGGCATAGCAATAAACACAATTAAACCGGACAAAATATAACCATTAGCCATTAAAAACACAAAAAATCAAGGAAAACAATACTGGACAGGCAAATATCGTGGTCTCATGAATCCAGCCGCGTCGCTTCTGAAATGCTCCTGGTGTGAGTTGACACCGCGTAGAGGACGGAACAAAATCTCGCCAGAGCCATAATGCGCCACAGAGGTGTGCAGTGTAAATAAGGAGTCAAAATGTGATCTGACAAAATAGGTTGGACCCCGTGTACACCTTCGGATCACCCAAGACGGATCTTAATACCAGGGGTAAACAGGGTCTTAGTTAAATTCATATTTATTTTGTGAGAGGTACCATACCTTGAAATGAGAGAAAGCTAAATGGTCAAGGGCATCTTCAAGTGTGCCTTCATTTTCTGGACTCCATTCTGTTCCTCGAAAGAGACGAACTGCCTCCTCAAACCACTGCACAGAATGGTAGTAATCTTCCAGATCATAGGCCACCTACGAACACAGCCCTCACAGATGTAACATAACACAAATACGACATGAGGGGAAAAAAAGCGAAAAAGATGATGAAATCCCACATGTTTGACACTTGAGCTCAGAGTACTTCTTACACAACAGTAAAAAAAGGATTTCTGTCAAAAACCTTTTAGTCACTGGTAATTTAATGTGTTACTTTAGAAATGATAACAGAAGTTGCCAAACTTTTGCAACAACACATTTCATTTGGTACTTGTATGGATGGTAGTGAAGAGAACAGATGGTGCTTATTACAAGAAGACAGAAAAAACTGAGCTTTTCTTTGTACACAAAGAAAGAAGAGTATAAACCACAAAAGAAGCACCAGTCACTAAACAAACTGAGATGTATGGAATCTACATCAGGAAGTCTGCTCAACTGGGAACACATTCTGAACACATTTTTCCAGAGGCTTTCCCAGAGATTCACAATACATTCCAAACTTTGAGAGTATAGGCAGTAACGTTTCTCGACCCCTCTTAGAATTAAGCTTGTGACAAATAAGAAATTATTAGCTTTAAAGACACAATATTTGACTGAAAATAATAGATAAAATAAAATTGTTTTACCTTTCCAACAAGGAAGCAATCATCCCCAGAGAGTGTATCAGACACAGGGGGTTTATAAATGTCAACAGCATTTCCATTTGTGATTTGCTGGAAGTGCCCTTGCACAAGCCCCTCCACACGTAGATCATACACATCCTGAAGCCTCATCAGCCCCTGCGCTGCCCCCTGAAGGTCCTCCAGCTTGGGTAAGCTGCCTTCCATCCTCCTGTAGCCCTCCCTGAGAGCTGAAGGAAAGTAAACGGGGGTTGTAAAGGGTTAGAGTTAAGTGGGACACAAGCAAGCCAAAAGTACAAAAAAATTAAGCTGTAGATCAAGGCTTTTCTTAAATGCGTCTTGTGTATGAAGGTCAGCATTACCTTTGATGTTTTCTTCGGCTTCATTGCTATGGACAACATTCAACCATTCAGACTTAAGTCTTTTGACCAGTTTGAAAGCAATAATTGGATTAGCTATGGTAGCTGATGGCTCATCATATACACCACTGTGTAATGATTTGACTCTTGAAAAGAACCTAAAAAATGTAAAAGAATGATTGATATTTCATTCAAAGGTTTAAGGGTTAGTTCACCCAAAAATGAAAATAATGTCATTTATTTCTCACCCTCATGTCGTTCCACACCCGTAAGACCTTCGTTAATCTTCGTAACACAAATTAAGATATTTTTGATTAAATCCGATGGCTCAGTGAGGCCTGCATTCACAGCAATGAGACTTTCTCTCTCAAGATCCATAAAAGTACTAAAATCATATTTAAAACAGTTAATGCAAGTTCAGTAGTTCTACCTTAATATTATAAAGCGACGAGAATGTTTTTGTGTGCCAAAAAAACAAAATAATGACTTTTCAACAATTTAGTGATGGGCCGATTTCAAAACACTGCTTCGGAGCTTTGCGAATCGAATCAGTGACTCGGAGCGCCAAAGTCACGTGATTTCAGCAGTTTAGCCGTTTGATAGGAGATCCGAGTCACTGATTCAATTCGTAAAGCTCCGAAGCAGTGTTTTGCAATCGGTCCATCACTATATTGTTAAAAAGTCGTTATTTTGTTTTTTTGGCACACAAAAAGTATTCTTGTCGCTTTATAATATTAAGGTAGAACTACTGTACTCACATGAACTGTTTTAAATATGTTTTTAGTACCTTTATGGATCTTGAGAGAGGAAATGTCATTGCTTTGAATGCAGGCCTCACTGAGCCATCGGATTTAATCAAAAATGTCTTAATTTGTGCTATGAAGATGAATGAAGGTCTTACGGGTGTGGAACGCAATGAGGGTGAGTAATAAATGACATTATTTTCATTTTTGGGTGAACTAACCCTTTAAATGCAATAACACATTTTGTTAAAATCAAACAAATTTAGTTAAAAACTACTCTTTTTTTTTCCAGTTTTAATGTTGGTATAGTTGCCATGTTTACAAAACTTGATACATAAATGCTGGTAGCACTTTATTTTACAGTCCTGTTCCCCATGCACTATATACTTATTATAATAATTGCAATATCTGGATAATAGCTAGGTATTAACCCTGAATCTACCCCTAAACCTAACCTTAACCCATGTAGTTACCTTATATTACCCATACTTGCTTAGGTAAGTACACTGTAAATACACGTAAGTGCACTTACTGTAAAATAAAGTGTAACCGAAATGCCTTTTACAGTTTTTGTCATTTTAATTTTTTTATTGAAATTAAAAAACTAAAATCCTAATATCTAAACAGAATATGGCTTACACGCCATAGAAATATCCTTTATAAGATTTTCCACAGTAACCACAGCTTCAGTGCCATAGATATCTTTCAAAGTGTGGGAAGTTTTTAAACGTGACCATCTTTTTGTGGCTATTTAGATTGCTTAATTAACTAATCAGCACTTTAATACATTCCTATAAATTATCAAATTGTTTTCTCTTACCTTTTAATATCGTCAAGTCTTTGTATTTCCAGTTCTATGTATATTCTTAAATGATCGATTAGTTGTCTTTCTGCGGAAACAGCTTGATTCACGCTCATCATCGATGTAAACATTTCACCGAATGATTTGTCAGATATATTAAGTACATATAAAAATATAAAAAGGCTAAAGTATGAAGACATCTTATAAGAGAGATTATAAAAAGTTTAAGCGGTCTTACATCATGCGCTGACTGTGTTATTCCACAGCTTTTAATTCCTCTTCATAGCTCACCATGTTCTCACGCAGGACATGAAAAAACCGCGCACAGCCCACGATGAGCCATCAGCATAATGCCTGGGTGTGTGCGTGTGTGTGTGTGTGTGCGCGCGCGCGCGCGCGAGAGAGAGAGAGAGAGAGAGAGAGAGAGAGAGAGAGAGAGGTGGGCTGCCTGGGAGTGCGTTGAATAATACCCCAGGTATAGACTGATACAGGATAGAATTAGGATTTTCTAAATAAATAAATAAATAAATAACTGTTCTCTGATCTCTCTAAATATATTATTTATTAGCCTATAGACAAAAAATATAATGATATAATAGAGAAAACTTTAAAAACAACTTTTAAATTATTAAATTACAACAGAAATCTGTTTTAATGGCCATTACAAATTGAGTCACAAACATGTGGAGTCAAGGTGTCCTGTGATGGAAACTCAGTCATTTTGATCCTCCCTCTGTTATTTGCTGCTACTTAGCCATTTTGCTTGTTCCTGCATAGGATTTTTGCTCTATGCTTAATGTTAACATCTTTTTTTAATGCAACATGTCAAACTTGCATTTAGAAAGTGTACTAGTTCTGCTTTAAAGCCTGTGTTATGAGGCTCGGCTCCACTGCTTTTGCTGCTCTAACTTCCAACCCAGGATAAGATCTTTCTCAAAAACTAAATGTAAGGTCCACTGAACAGGACATAAATATCCCCACTCTTACCAGTGTCCCATTGTTACTGAATGTGTTATTGAATGTCTGAAACATTTTAGAGGGTCATTGTGCAGTGAAGGGTTAATGTTGCTATACTGACTTACAGTGTAACTCATATGAGGTGTGGAGAACTGCGTTGCAGTCTGTGTGTATCGTGTCGTTTCCTCCGAGGAGGCAAGGGAGGAAGTGCCTCCTCAAAAAATTAGGATGAGAAAATAATCCATATTACAAAAATAAAACGACGCAAATATTACAAAATGTGACAATAAAAAGCGTATAAGTCAGTCGATGTTCTAAAGGAACACTGTCCAACAGCAACACCCACAGGTGAAGTTAAAGCAGGAGTCCGCATCTCTTGTGCCTCCCTTGAGCTCGTAGAGAATCAACAGAGCCCCTAAAGTGTGGTGGGTTTTGTGGGGGGTGAAAGAGAATGAATGGGGGAAAGTCACGTGAGAGGAGGCAGTGCCTGCATCGTGCTATGATTGGTTATGATTGGATATGATTGGTTTGTGCGATAAATCCCACCTCTTGTTTACGTGCACATTCTGCGCTTCAGTCTGAATGAACAAAATGATGGCGTCAATGGGAAGACTAATTAAAAAGTAAGAAAACAGCTCACCCACTTAGATATCACAGCTTTATGTCACATCAAAATCAAACTTGAAATGACCTGAAACATGATGACTGCAGGTTTTTTTAATAAGCAATCAGCTTGGTGAAATTAAAGATATATCTTCGTGTCTGTGACAGTGTTTACATACCAAGCATGACTGATGATCCAAAATAAGTTGACTATTAAAAATAATAAGAGATCAATACACAAATGTTTAACCATCTATGGTACGGTGTTGCCTCCATGCAACAGTCCATTTTAGTTTGTTTTTGATAAAACAAACTAACTTTTAGAATAATTAAATTAAAAATTAATGAAAATCTTTATTGATATTGTTACAGTGTCCAATTTTAAGCAGGAAAAACACCACAAATATTTTTTTCCTCATTGATATCATATTGCACACCATAAAGGGTTACATACATTAATTTACATTTGAGTTATAAAAAATTAAAAATAAATAAAAAACTGTGAGGACATTGTTTGCCTACTTGCCTTCATCTATAGTTCTTGGCTTTACTTTGTACAAGATTGTCAATAAATTCTTCAAGCAAATTTAATTTAATATAACATTAATTAAAAATACTTTGTATCTTGCCTAAATCTTTTGCTTACAGAAGAGTTTTGATGTGTTAATTTATATAGCCTATCATTATTAATCTGCATTCTGTGTTAACTTTTTAAGCTAGCTAAACTATGTAATTACAATGTCACATGTCTAACCGTTTTCAGTCACAAGATGGTGCCATTAGCTGTGCTATCTTGCTCTAGTAAGAAAAAAGAGACTGTCCAGTGATTTTAATACTAGGCCTGTGTTTAACATGGAAACTAAATGCACATATTGAGTTGTCAGCTTTACCATAAAAGTTATAAATCTAGTTTGATGTTCTGATTCTATTTTTTATTTAATACAAACATACATGCCACAAACAATATGCACTGTACAGCCTTTGATTCTTTAATATATATTTATTTTTGTTTTACATTCAGACACAAAATATTGAAATTTCATTTTAAAAAGCACATATACTATATTTTGCTTTAATATCATGTAAATATATAGCAAGTCTGAAAATATTTGTACAGAATTTTGTCAGCACAGTTCAGATCACCTTAACAGAAGTCTGCATCAGCAAATCTTAGGTGAAATCTTCTTATTTACTGCACAGAATGCATAATATTTCAAAGCAATGAAAAACTTTTCATCCCGCAATCCATACACAAGTGGACAGAAGCACCGTGGGACCAGCATAAACACAACATAATTAAAATATCTGACCTCCATATATATGTAAATATCAACATTCAAGATGGCCTGCTCTACAAACGGACACCACAGCTGAACGAGTGAAGGCAACAACTGGAATCCATGTAATACCACAGTTTTTAAGCCTCTTACAGCTGATTTACTATTACCAGAGCTTGCCATTTTTGCAACACGCATTATTTTGACATAAGAAAACAGAATGATGCAAAAAATCATCATAAAGAATATCTGTGTAAAAACTGACCTCAGCTGACTCTGCCACGTGTGAACAATAAGCACTTCCACTTGGCATAGTGCCTTTTTCATATAGATGTGAAGTGGAACAGAGGCAGTGAAGATGAAAAAGATCATAGTGGGCTCTATGGAGCAGAGAACATGGATGATGATAATGCTGTGGATCGTTCTGGACAGACTACAGATTTGAGAGTGTCGCAGGGGCATACAGATGGCCGCGTAGCGCTCTAGACTCATAGCTGTGAGAGTGAGTGGAGTAGCAAAGCTCAGCACTTCCATAATGTGACAAATGACAAGACATATTCCTATAGGCATTGTTGCATTGAGAAAGATTAGGATCAAGCAAATATTGGTTATAAACAGAAACAGCCAATCACAAAGCAAGGTGTGAATAAAAAATATATAACGCATTTTGGTGCGAAAATAGTCCGTTTTAAAAAACGTAAATATTAATACACCATTCACATACAGGAAGAATGCAGACAGTGTACACGCTATAATGATTTTTTCTCTGCCTCGTTGAATTGAGAAGCCTTTGCTAGAGTCATTTGATGAGTTTTGTACCATTGTTTAAAATGTACTGTTATCAATGCAATTGATAACAAAGAGAGAGAAATCTAAATGACAAGTTATGTTAAAAAGAAAAACAAAGACATAAAAGTAGCCTACCACAGTATATCTCAACAAAGAAATAAACACCCTTCAATGAAGAATGAGAATAAGAAATCAATATACAATGAAGTCCAAGAAGTGGTCTAAAATGAAAGGAAATGTTTGCCATGTTTTATAGTCTATGCGGATTTCACTCAGGAATTCAGATTGACAACACCCAGTTTGCTATGTAGCTATTTTTATTCCAGTTGTCAAAACAGCCAATAACAAATATAATTTGTTAAACGTCACCTCACCTCAACGTCAGCAAATATGTGGTAACAATTTACAATAAGGTCCCATTAGTTAACGTTAGTTAATTCGTTAACTAAAATGAATGAACAATGAGCAATTCATTTGTTATATTTATTGTAATCCTTGTTATACACTCTAAAAAAAATGGTGCTATATAGTGCTAAAAGTGGTTCTTTGGCTCATAATCATAGGGGAACCTCTTTAAGTGCTGTATAGCACCAAATCTTGGTGCTTCAGCGGTTCTTCACCGGTTCTTTGAGATGACTGCGGTTACGCCCACAGAGTGGCACAAAGACTGAGAGGCAGCATTGGTTATCAGCGTGAATGCCGCGAAAACACACAAAACACATCTAAAACCGGAAAGAGCTTTGCGACTGACTGTACAAATAGCTTTGACACAAAATCTGAGGTATATTTTTACAGACTGCTGAAAGCTACAGAAAAAAGAAGCAAATAGGTCGCTGCAATTCACAGAAACAGCTGGACTCTGAATATGTTTTGCAGTTACCATTTTGTGTCAAAATGTTGGATTTTGGGGTAAAATCATACCCTATATATTGGATTGTTATATATTGTGTTGACAACTCATCAATTAAATATTTACCATCTTATATTCTGCATAATTGGGTGTTTTTAAATAAACACTGACAAAAACTATACAAGTTTTAGGGCTGGACGATATGACGAAATATATAACATTGATATAAGTGATCACTCGGATTTAGACCTACCTATATTGTATTTATATAAAGCGTTCACAGGCAGATTTGCTTTATGTATTTCCCCGGCGTCGAAATCAGGCACATATAAATGTCAGGAAACACGATTCCTGGCTGCATGTCAATATCCATGGATTAGGTTTCTTTGACATGTCATAAGGAACTCTTTCGAGCCAAACCTTTAGTGTAATCGTTTGTTTTACTCGCGTTTTCGCAGTTTGCCCCTATTAAATCCAGTCATGCAGCAGGTTCTTTTGCCACTCAGTCCAGCTGAGGGAGCGCGTTCCGGCGGGAAAGTGACATCTATGCATACCCTCTATACAGAACCTGCTAAGCCCCTGTATGGTTATTCAGTGGATCTTTGTGGTGGTTAAGGTGCTATATAGCACCACTGCCGTGCAAAGAACCTGTTAAGCCCCTTTAAAGGTTCTTTATGAGCCAAATAACCACAGTTGGTGCTGTTTAGCACCATTTTTGTTGAAGAAATAAAATGCGATATCACCTCTTATGGGCTCTATAGCACCATTTGACAAAGGTGCTACATACACTGTAAAAAATAAAACGTAAAAAAAAAAAAAGGTCAATGACTGTCAGCTACGGCTGCCAAACAAAAACCTTAAAATTAAAGTAAAATATTCTAATTTAAATAAATTGCAAAAAACTTTAACAGAAATTTTCATTAAACTTTTTTTTACAGAAAAACAGTTATCTTACAGGCATTCGCTGAATTATTACAATAAAACACCTTCACTGCAAAACATAACCTTAAAAAAAATGACTTTCAGCAACAGCTATTAAACAGTCTGTAAAATAAACGTAAAATATCATAATTTAAATAAAGTGCAAAACACTCTTACAGAAAAAAACAGTTGTTTCATGGATATAGATCCTAAATTATTACTAACAAAACACAGTAACTGTAAAATGTAAACCTTTTGTATTTAACCAGAAAGAGCACACATGAATGCATTAATGTAACTATACATCACTGCATCAGCAACCACACAGTTATTGCCTCTGAAAAAAAAGACACAACATGCAACACAACACCAATGTTTCCAGGCTCATCCTGGACTGAAGCACAGGCTCTTCTCTCCAGCACAATGGTGACCCACAAAACACACGATACAGAAACCCTTTAAATCCCAACAGATCATTAAACACTAACAGATCTCGTAAGATCTCAGCATCTTCACTTATTACAATCCAGACTTTATTTCTTTTATACTAAAGTTCCTGTTGATAATTAACAGAGGTTTAGCTGTTGATGTTTTATTGAATAAAATAATAACGTTTGAAGTCACCGTTCTGGTGGTCAGTGCTTGCTTTAGTTGGGCTCTTGACCCTTGACTTTTTAACGTTAGTATTTCTCTGACTACTTTAGCTGTGTTTCTGATACATGTTTGTTATAGCAAAAACAGAAAAAAAAGAAGAAAAAAAAAGCAAGAAAATGTCAGATAGTGTTAGTCACCTTCTAAGTGATGAGCTAGACATCATAAAGTCTGATTCAGTTATACCAGAGTCTGGTCTCTGACTAAATTGTTTAATATTAGTTGTAATTTCATATGCCAGTACTGTTGCAGTGCTGTGATATTAAATCATTATGCAGAAACTCACACAGACATCAAAAATCAACGTATGAATCTCAACAAGGATGACAGTAAAAAAAAAATTCAGATCAACTCAGAACATCACAAAACAAGCTACTAAAGTCATAAAAAAGCTTAATTGATTTTCACCATTGTTGAGATTCATATGCTGATTATTGATGTCTCTGTGCTCAAAACAAAAGGCATTTTCTGTGCAATGACTTAAAACTCAGAATACCAAACTTATTTTACGCCTGTAAAATAAGTGTTTTTTAACATTTAAAGAAAATTTCTGTTAAAGTTTTTTGCACTTTATTTAAATTAGAATATTTTACTTTTGTGTTTTGTTTGGCAGCCGTAGCTGCCAGTCATTGACCATTTTTTCTTTTTATGATTTTTTTTTTTAAAGTGAAAGTAATAATTCAGTAAAATAACAGTGTTTTGCGGTTTATTTAAATTAGGATATTTTACTTTAATTCTACAGGGTGTTTTGGCTTCCATTCATTTGACCGTTTTATCATTTAACTGTTTTGTTACTGTTTAGTTACTGATTATTTTGTAATTTTACATACATTTGTTCGTAATTTAAGAAAACAGAAAAAATACTGTATAAAAAATACAGTAAATTTTCTGTAAAAAAATGTGAATTACTGTAATTTTTTATTGTCATAATACATAAAATAACAGGCGAGTTGTTAATTTACATACATTGTTTGTAATTTTACAGAGTTTTGAGTATAATTTAAAATAAAAGAAAATGACCGTAAAAAAATAACAGTTATTTTCTGTAAAATTAGTATTTTTTTTACAGTGTAGCCTACAATGGAGAACGTTTTGACAACATAGAAAAACGCAAAGGAAAAATGCTTCCGTTATTACATCGAGAGATTAGCTTTAGAATTATTTTTCATTGTTAGTTCAAGTTAACTAATCTTATTGAAAGTGTTATCAAAAATGCAAATGCTAAGAAAATCACAAAATTGTTCTCATCTTATCTCAATCAACATTTTACAGACATGGAACATGGACAAACCCATTTAGGGCCCAAACCTCAAGCCCCACCTTGAAATGTTGGCTGGGACACTGAGTTCAGGGGCGGATTTTACATATCTGCCACATGGCATTCAGACAAAACAGGGGAAATAAACAGCTAAGCTCATCATGCTGCTCGTTAGTTCTGTTGTTGGAGCTGGCCTTTGGCAGAAACTGCAGATTTGAAAAGCAAATTTAAACAGCCTAACACTGTCCTCCCACCCAGATGCGATGTGATCAAATTTCCAGCAGCAAGCAATTTATCTGTCCAAACCAGACTCGACTGGAGACGCGACAAAATCAATAAAAAATCACAGCCAATCAGAACAGCGTGTGGGCGGGCTCTCTTTCTCTCTGCAAGCGCACTGCATTCACAACGAAATGGATAAGTATCAAATTCATAAATCTTACACCATTTCAACATGATTAAAAACATTAATCATAGAATAGCCTACACTTATATGTTCACTTTGAGTTTATTTTCAAGATCTGAGGTGAATTATCCATTGCTGCTTTCACGAAAAATATTCAAACTCACATTCAATTCTTTTTACATTAAAGCACATAATCAGAACCTGAGATTGTCATTGTCATGCTTTGTTGCTCCAACCGCAAAGCCGCAGAAATAGACGCTGAGGAAGTTTAGAAAAGGCATGAGCAGAAGTGAAATGCTTATCATTATGAAGAACTATGCAAATCTCTGATTAGACTTATGGCACAGCAACAATAAGTCACTCAGGTTCATTGTTAAATACAGTTGAGCCTTATTACAGCATAACATTCATAGAGACTATATGTTGAATCTTAATGCGTCCAAATGTAAATTAATGTTCAGGAGAAGAAGCTCATGGTTGAGTCTGAGAATGTTTGACGTTTGTCACTTCAGTTTATTTTAAAATGTGTCATCACTAGTCCTGCTTTGATATAATGACCTGAAATGGTCATGACTTGCTTGAATAATAAGGTCAAATGGTCATGGCTGGTTATTAAATACAGTATTAGCAGGGCATTATATCTAATAAAGTTAATAAACAAAGTTAATGAAGTCTTCATAGAGGGTCCTGAAGTTAATTATGCTCAGCAGAGGCAATTTTGTTGTTTGGAAGAGCATCTCGTACAGAAATTGCCACCAAGGACTGACGTAACATGAGACTACTCATTGTTGCTAGTTACCTTTGTCAATTAACCCAAAGCAGGATGAAAACACATGTTTATTTCATGACTCTGTGCTCTAATTAGACCCAAGGGAGACAATCTGTCATAACACTTCTAATAAGCACAAACTACTATTGTTTTGTGTGTGCGGTCAGTAAACATTTGCTCTCTGCATTGTACCATCATATCATAATTTTTTAAATAAACAAATAAATAAATCACATAATAATTATTTTTTATTTAGTTTAGTTTAGTTCATTAAGTAGTAGTCAGTACATACCACCTGCATATTTACACTACACACTAAAAGTATGTATTTTGCTTGATAGCACAGACATTTCAGAACGTAGCAAGGGACATTCACATCAGAAATTGCTTCTTAAATGTTGCATATTTACATGTAAGCATTACACTGGTGTATATATAGTACTAAAAGTAGTTCTTTGGCTTGTAATCATAGGGGAACCACTTTAAGTGCCACTGAAGCACCAAATCTTGGTGCTTCAGTGGCTCTTCAGCGGTTCTTTGGGATGACTGAGGTGCTATTTAGCACCGCTACCGTATACAGAACCTGTTAAGCCCCTGTATGGTTCTTCAGCGGTTCTTCAGTGGTTCTTTAGGGTGGTTAAGGTGCTATATAGCACCACTGCCATACAAAGAACCTGTTAAGCCCCTTTAAAGGTCAAAAAGCCAAAGAACCACTGTTGGTGCTGTTTAGCACCATTTTTGTTGAAGAAATAAAATGCAAAATATCACCTCTTATGGGTTCTATAGCACCATTTGACAAAGGTGCTGTAGAGCACCTTTAAAGATATGGTGCTACATAGCACCAAAAGTGTTTCCATGATTCCACGCAACTTTTTTTTTGAGTGTAGATTCTAGCATAATTTATTTTCATAAATCATTATCACTTATCTTTTAGTTTATCAGACATTTTAAAAACTGCTATGGCAGGTTTATCCTCCTTCCATACTGTAAAGGTCAAAAGATACCAGTCACAAACAAGGGGTTATAGACAGGGCTTGACATTAACACCTGCCAACCTGCCAACCTGCCAAATGCGGGTGAATTTCAGCATGTAACAAGGTCACTTCTACTAGCCGTATTGTCAAAAATATTGATTTTTCGACACATATCGATGCTGAAATATCTGAAACACTTCCAATACTTATTTTCTGCAGAATCAACACCAGCTGTGCTTTCTCGCTCTCTCATCTCTCCGACAGTGATTTGACACACACACCCGCCTCCCCTCACTCACTCGTCTCATTTGCTCCGGATGAATATTATTGGTGTATAAACATAATTTTAGTCGTTCCCTAGATTTTGTGCTCACACTCAAAGTGCGCACACGTAAACCTGCATCTCAGTACCAAATTGAGTTCTTTTTAGCTGCTTATTGCGCTTAAACAGTCAAATACACACAAAATGTCAAACTGCCGGTCTTGGCGAGTATTTACATAAACACAGTCAGTTGTTTTAAGTGAACATACAGTAAACAGTTGAGAAAGAAAACGCATGAGTAACAGTATAATGGATCCGTGTGTCAGGTCTTAAAGTGACAGCAGCCTAATATACCTGCTGCCAAATTATGAGATAATATTAAAAATATCTATATGGCAGTTTTTCGATGTCATGGTATCGATGTCAAAATTGTGGCCAGTGAAAATGCTGAGTGGCTAACTTTGGAAAACCACTAGCCGTAGTGGCTGGTGGTGAGCAAAAAAGCCCTTATAGGCAATATTTGGGCTGAAAAGCATGCATGGATGTAAACTGCAGAAATGCTGTGCTTCTTGCATACTATTGCCACGGTATGGCACAGACACAATAATGCCGACAGATGTAAAATCAACAACTGGCAAGTTTATTGTGGGAACGGCAGGAACAGACACAATAGCAGGTGAGTAGAGACTTTGGGAGATGATTTCAGAATAATGTGATGGGAAGTGATACAGTCTTATCTTTTGCAGGTTGGATGAAGATGACAACACCACACTGGGAAGCAAATGAGACGAGGATATAACTGACTTGACGGGATAGCGAAATGAATCCTCAGGTGAGTAAGGCAGGTAAGTGAGTCCATATGCTCTGATGAGGTCAAACACCAACTGCTGTGAGCGTGATTTATAGTGCTGAGTATAGTGATGGGCTGTGATGAGTGACGTGTGTGTGATTACAATTCCAGGGACTTTAATCCTGTAGAGTGTGGAAGAGCCTGGTGTGATTGTGACAACTATTTGCTATGCACTATGATATGGGACATGCTAATTATAATCTCATATATAAGACGTTGTGTATGTATAGGATAAATAAAAAATATGTAGGATACATTTTACAGCAAATGTAGATATTATTCCCAAAATTCAAAGTAGGTTGTCCGTTTAATTTTTTCCTTTTTTTAAAAAGACAGAGTGGTTAATGGTTGTGTTGTTTTAAAAAAGAAAAAAAAACTGCATGCTAAATTACACATACATTAGCAGTGTAACAGACAACATTGAGCATCATAAATGGTCAGAATTATTTTTACTCATATAAGTTTATATGAGTAAAAAAGCCTCCATATCTTCATAGATAATGAAATTTAAAATATTGCCCAAACATAATAAGGGTCACACCAGACTGTGTACACATTTTTTCACACACATATATTTGTAGATCATATACACTATACACTACAGTTCAAAATGTTGGGGTCAGTGTGATTTTTTTTTTAAAGAAATTAATACTTTTATTCAGCAAGGAAGCATGAAATTGACAGTAAAGACATTTATAATGTTAAAAAGGATTTCTATTTGAAATAAATGCTGTTCTTTTGAATTTTATATTAATCAAAGGTTCCTGGAACACATTATCACTGTTTCCACAAAAATATTAAGCAGCAAAACTGTTTACAACATTTAAAAATAAGAAATATTTCTTGAGCAGCAAATCAGCATTAGAATGATTTCTGAAGGATCATATGACACTAAAACTGGAGTAAATTCTGCTAAAAAATTCACACAAATTAATTACATTTTAAAATATGTTAAAATAAAAAAACAGTATCACAATATTACTGTTTTTACTGTATTTTTGATCAAATAAATGCAGTCTTGGTGAGCATAAGACACTTCTTTCAAAAACATTAAAAAATCTTACCAACCCCAAACTTTTGAACATTAGTGTAATTGTAAGCCCACATATTTTGTTCCATTATTTATTTATTTATTTTATTATAAATGTAATTCTGAATTCCATATTTTCATAGAATTCAATGTTTTTTCATTAAAATATTTTCAACCTTCATTGTTCATCAGTTAAAGGGGAAAAATGTTAAATAAATATGACCTCAAGATCCTAATATAATTATTCTCATCTCTGTGGAGAAAAAAAAATACATTTGAAATGATCTGTTAGTGAACACAATTATCAAACATTGGTTTAACAGATTATATTTTTAGACGTTTTTTAAAATATGTTTATGCATCAAATTATATAAATCGTCACCTTGGAATTATAAGGTTCTATATGACATTTTTGTCAAAATTGAGTTATTCACATATTATTATTCTGTAAAAAAACTTATTTTTTTAAAAGTTGTATACATTTTGCTACTTTTTTTTTCTTTTTCTTTTCTTTTTTTTTTTTTAGAAAAAAAGGTTCTATCTACAAAGGAGTATGGAATGCAAAAACTCTGAAGCTCAATATCTCAAAACTGCTCAGAATGCAGATAGAACCTTATATTTCCAAGGTGGCGAAATATTAAACTTTGGTTTTTGATGGTGTACGTGTCAAATATACAACAGAATGCACATTGATTTTAAATGTTCTATCTGTCACTCTTACAAAAGCAATAACAAACAAACCCACTGTTCTTGCAATCTTATTTAGTCATTTTGACTTCTTTATGTGGGTCAATACGTGCACCATAACAAGGCATGGCTTTCTTCACATAGCTTCTAAGGCTCTCGTCTCTAAGGCCGTAAATGAGCGGGCTCAGAAAGCGAGGAAGCAGAATGAAGCAGAAATAGTAGATGAAAGACATATCTGCTTGAGATAAGCTGACACGCTGGACAAGTAAGAGTTCTGCGATAGGTTGTGAGAAAGCCATCATGCTGAGGAGCAACTGGAGCCCATGAAGTAGCACTGTGTGCAGAGCCTTGCTTACTGACACTCGGTCCTGCCGCATCTGACGGGTCTCCAGAAGGATCCGAATGTACGTAAAGAGGATGACCACAGCGACCACTGCAAAGAAGATCCCATTGAGGCTCACTTTGAACAGAGCTTGAATAGGAGAAGCATTGAGCACAGTGTTCTTGCAGAGCAAAGGGGTCGAATGGACATCTACACCCGGCTTGAGCCGCATCAAGACAAAGTCGATAGTGGGCAGGATGCAGCTGATGAACCACAGACTTAATATGATGATCCAAATCCATTCCGGCCTCCAGATGGCAGGACGGTGAAGTGGGTAGAAAATGGCCACGTAGCGCTCCAGTGACATGGTGGAAAGGATGAGTGGGGTGTTTAGGAAGGTAGCAGTGGACACAAACAGCAGTGGAGCACAGTAGACGACTGCAAACTGCACCCCGCCCATTGCTAGCAAGAAGAGGGACACGGAGGAGAGCAGCTGCAGGGTGTCATTCATCAGCATGTAGGTGAAAAGGATATAACGGGAGCTGTCAAAGAACTGCCTGTGAGATGCAAAGATGTACAACGTCAGGAGGATGAAGAACAGGAAGGCAATGAAGAGTGGGATCACCACACACACCTTCACAATGACAGAGAGGTTATTGCTGGATGTCGTGTTGCCTGGGAGTTCTGTCAGATTCTGCATGTTTTCAAGCGTTTTGCAACACTGCTGATGTTACAAAGGCTGAAAGGAAGTTTGCAAAGTAACATTGATTTAGTTTAGAATGTGGAAAATGAAAACCATATAAAACAACTGCAGGTAACTGTACAATGCAATCTCATCGAATGTGTGATTAATTGAATAATCTGCATCTAATCTGATTTCTATTCACAAAATGAACTTCACACGCTTGTTCACTCACCACACTGCCTCTGTTGGAAGAGAAATGAAAAGATGATCAGAGATGGGTAGCCCACTTTTATATTGCTGAAGATTTGCTGCATGACAAAGGAATGGGATTTGTTTTCCCATAGGATGGCTTAATTTCACGCTATATGAACACCAAACATCATTATAGCAATTAACCAAACAATCCAAACAAAACAAGTCAAGTTTCCCAGCTAACAGTATTTTGTTATAAGAACGTTCTCCAAATATTCAGTGTTGGTTCTGGGAATGTCCAGTTTTCGTGATGTTAGAGGAACATGTTTTAAAAGGTATGATGTTCCTCAAACGTTCTTTCAACTTAATTTTGATTTAGAATTCAACATTCTGGGAATGTTGATTTGGATTTGTAACACTCCAAGAACATAAAAACATCTAGTTTCCTTTTTGTTAGTAGAATGTTATTTAAAGGTTAGTCTGATGTTCCTGAAACATTCTTTCAAACATACGAACACCTGCTGTGACTTTATTTGTCATATAATCATTTGCTTGCTACTATTAAAAAAAAAAAAAAAAAAAAAAATTTGCTTTGCTAATGCAGAAATGTTTTCTACAAACATCTGCATTCGCTGATAAAGAAGCAACTCAACAAAAGTCAAGGGTCAAGAGCCCATCTAAAGCAACCACTGATCTCCATGATGGTGACCTCAAAAAGAAACATTTTCTGTAAGACCAACATCAAAACCTCTGTTAATTCTCAATAAGAACTTCTGTAGACGTGTGACAGAAATAAAGTCAGTCTGGTTAGTAATAAGTGAAGCTGGTAATGCTGTTTGTAGAGTTGTTTAATCAGATCTTCAGAGATTTACCCCCAGTTTCACAGACAAGGCTTAAGCTAGTCCTAGACTAAACTGAAAGTAACTTGCACTGACATACAGGGGCGTAGTCATCATTTCAGAAGTGAGGGGGACAGAAAAGTTGGGTGTAATACCAGTTTTAAAAAAAAAAATGTAATCTCATCTCTTGCTTTTAACTTAAAATCAATTTGCTTTTAATAAGAAATCAAATAAAACACAGTAAAATCCCCAGAGTTAAATCAACTCCGCTTAGAGTACATTTGGTCCCTCTCTGAATAGTGTTAAAATAACACTGAAGCAGAGTTAAAGTTAATGAGATAATTAAGCTATTAATTAAGTGATGATTGAACATTTATGATCAACACCTGCTGTTAACAAGCAGAATCACTGAAGAAAAGAGAAACACAAGAACTACAACTGAGTTAAGCCAAAACCGTTTAATTGAAATCAACTGAAGATAAAAGTCATTAAATCTCTCAAGATCTGATTAAAAGATCTGATTCACTTTTTTCTAACCATATTGACTTTATTTCTGTCACACTTCTAAAGAAGTTCTTATTGAGAATTAACAGCGGTTTAGATGTTAGTGTTTTATTGGTCAAAAAATTATGCCACCATCGTGGTGGTCAGGGTTTGTTTTAGTTGGGCTCTTGACCCTTTTATGTTTTTTTTAAATAATTTATGTTTGAGCAATTGCAATAGTGTTTCACCGCAAACACTTGTACATTGCTGAATCAAAATACTAAAGGAGTAGATCATCTTGAATTTGCTGCTTGAAAGCCATTTCAAATTAGCATCACAAGGAGGTCTCTTTGTCTTTGGTTCCTTGACTGAGATTCTGCATTGCAACAACAAAAATGCTTCAGTGCTAAAAATGAACAACTATTATTGTTCAGGCTTATACATGAAAACATAGCATACAATCCTCAACAGTGGTGACAATAATTATTTTTAAATTTACTCAATATATCGGTTTGCTGCAACTCTTTCTTCTCATGCTGTAGTTTCACAGGGTTGGTAATGTAAAATCAAAGTATATAAATGACAAAATATATGATCAGTTGCTTTGGATCTCACAATGACTACATCATATAAAAGCAGCTAACATCTACTCACTGTAAAGCACCAACGTCTCTGCTTTACAACAACATATGCATTGTTAGAGAAAAAAATCTGACATAGAAAGTCAAGTGTCAAGAGCCCAACTTAAGCAAACGCTGTTCTCCATGATGGTGGCTTCTTTTTTCTTTTCTTTTCTTTTCTTTTCTTTTCTTTTCTTGACCAATAAACTTCTGTTAATTCTCAATTCTGTAGATGTTTGAAAATAAAGTCAATCTGGTTAGTAATACATAAAGCTGGTAATGCTGTTTCTGGAGTTGTTTAATCAGATCTACAGAGATTTAACGATTTTTATCTTCAGTTGATTTCATCTAAGGCTGTGACTGAAGTCAGCTGTAGTTCTTGTGTTTCTCTTTTCTTCAGTGATTCTGCTTGTTAACAGCAGGTGTTTATCATTATTGCTCAATCATCACTTAATTAATTGCTTAATTATCTCATTAACTTTAACTCTGCTTCAGTGTTATTTTAACACTATTTAGAGAGGGACCAAATGTACTCTGAGTAGAGTTGATTTAACTCTGGGGATTTTGTTGTGAAGGGGCTTTTGCACCAGAGGAACCTTTTTTATAGTTCCTAGAACTATTAGTTGAAGTACCCGGATTTTGCTGTGTTCGCGCCGCAGGAAAGCTTGCCATAAAGAACCGGCAAAAGTAATGATTATGAATGTGACAAAAACAGCAAGGAGACATTTTAATTGTTTATTAATAAACTAATGTTTTCTGAATCAGTGTCGGCTGCAAAGATGTTGACATTGCTGACTCTCATCATCTCCGCATAGAGACAGATGCACATTTCATTCGGGTTAGGCCTACACCATCAGAGAGTAGCCTATTTCTTTTCGTTTTGAATTATTTTGCTTAAAAGACATTTCAAGCTTTCTATAGATATATTTCTCATGTCTGCGAGGCAAGCAGCCTATACGCTGAGTTTCGGTTCATTTAGCCTATAAGACACGCTCCAGTTCACGTGCAAGTGATCGCGCCTGCACCTCCATGTCATGGGATAGCTGTAACTTAAAGTTTTAAAAACGTCACTATTCATGACTGGATAGCCATTGCTATTGCAAAATTATTGATGTACATGGGAGATGTTCAACTTCACATCCAGGTTCATCAAAGCAAGATTTGCACTGTTGACACCATTAAAACAGACATTTGGCATTGGCATGAGTGACCAAAGGTTTGGCTATAGCAGCATAATGATGTGTCGGATCTATTGACTCTGTGGAGTTCCCGACAAACACTTTTGGCAGAGAGTCAAAGTGCACATTTAATTCTGCAGTGAGTTGGGCAGCTGTGGTTTTATGTTTTTTGGATACAATCTGGGTTAGTACCAGGACATCCCTTTCAGATAGCTTCCTGTTGCATTGACAGTTACTTCTGCTGGATGTGGTTCATCCTATTTGGTGGTATGCCAACATTACTCTGGATACTGTGACTCTCTATACACCACAAAGACTTGCTGTCCTGGTCACATATGAGCTAGCAAGACACGCACCAACAATTTGTCCTCTTTTGAACTCTGATGTCTCCCATTATGTTGTGTGGATTGCAATATTTTATGCACAGCTGTGCTATTGCTCTGCTAATTCAACCTTCACACTCTGCTCTTACTGATGGAATGTAAAATTAGTGAAGATTGGCCACCACACATATAAACTGGCCACTGCACATATATGCGTGAAACCTCCAACACTATATTGGCCAGTGTTTCATTGTCCAACCCCTGTATGTGTGTGTACCTGGTATTCCTTAATGTCCCCATGAGGATAGTAATCATTTTTGACCATGGGGTTATCTTTTGGTCCCCATGAGGAAAACAGCTCATAAACCATACTTTTTAAAAAGGTAAAAAATGCAGAAAGTTTTCTTTGATGGGTAGGTTTAGGGTTAGGGGATAGAATATACAGTTTGTACAGTATAAAAATCATTAGGTCTATGGAAAGGTCATTAGGTCATAAAACATGGAAAGCAGTGTGTGTGTGTGTGTGTGTGTGTGTGTGTGTGTGTGTGTGTGTGCTGTAATTTTTATAAATATTAAATCCAAGGATTTATATGTACACCTAATTTTTCATCTGGTTAACAAGACCCTATGGCAAAACTATAATCTAAAAAGGAAATAATTCATTACTTTAAAACATTTATTTTCTATTTATTAAATAAGTATCATTAAATTATTGCATTAACTTTAATAAAGTTATTTTGTGGTTAAGTATTTTTTTCGTTTCTTTCTTTTTTTTAATTTTTTTTTTTTTTTTTATTAATCTGTTATATAAGTTGTGAAATATTCACTGCTAGAAGAGCATACTCAGAATGTTTGTATGTTTCATATGGCTAGTCATTAACAGGGCTATCAATTATTGACTGCGACCTCTGGTGCTCTGCCTTATTTTACCATATTGTTTGTTATGCAGTGCGGCAGACAAAGTACTCAGAGACGAAAGTACATTGACAGCTTGATCTGCAGTGTCATATGCGTCATAAGGCCAGTGAAACACGTATCTCACAACTGCTTGAAGTGCACTGACCTAAAATGTGGAGAGAAGAGGGAACAACAAAAAGCAAACAGCAAGCTTTATCATAAAGAACATCTGGAGCAGTTGGGGGGTTGAAAAAAAGAGCTGTCTGCATGTTTCAGGTCAACTACTAGAAGTGCTGCTACTCTCTTAGAGCTATGTGAGATGTAATGATGTAAGTATTAAACTTAGTTATATTAGCTAAATTAAATCTTTGTTCCTTTTAGTTTTAACATATATATTTGTAATTTAAATCAACGTGCAGACAACAACTTTACAGAAAATAAAGCTTTTACACATCAGTATCAACCCACTTAGAAGGCGACGTTCTTGTGCACGTTCCCACGCGGTCCTCTGTTTGGTCATTTAATAACGTTCTCGATATGAGTTTAGGGGGACGTTCTATTTTGGTTATTTTATGGTTGCGCGAGAACGTTACAAAGAGGACATTTGGGAAGTTAACAGAACGTCCTATAGTAATAGTCCCCTAAACATTCCCAGAACGTCCTGAATGTTCCCTGAAGGTCCACCAAATAAAGTCCCCCAACCCTTAAAAGAACACATCGTGACCGTCTCTGAATGTTCTTGGAACGTTACCAGATGAAATAATAAAGTTTGAAATCACCGTTATTGAGGTGAGTGTTTGCTTTAGATGGGCTCTTGATTCTTGTCTAAATGTTTTGCCTAAATGATTTCTGCATAATGATGAAAACTTTCCAAATATCAAAGTAGGACAGGCTCTTTTGCAGTATTATAGGCCTACAAAAACATGAAAGGAATACAATATTCAGAGATCAATGACCAAGGTCACTGTACAACAATGATGAAATCATCAACTCTAAGCAAACAAATTTATTTGATCTTTTTTTTTCTCACGATTTGTTTTGAAACAAATGTGCTTCAGAAACACACAGTTTCACAAATTTTCAATTCATTTTTTGACAAGTGCAGCAGGAACGTTCTGGGAACATCACAAATAAATTATGGTTAACTAAACGTTCAGAGAACGTCCTGAATGTTCTGTAAAGGTCCGCCAAAACATGTGCCCCAACCCTTAAAAGAACTCCACACCGTGACCGTCTTTGAACGTTCTGGTAACGTTACTAGGCAACGTCCTTAACACGAGTGGGGACGTTCTGAGAATGTAAAATTTCTAGCGGGGGAGCTACCTTTATTTTATTTCATTTATTTTATTTATTCATTTATTTTCTTTTTTTTATCTGGATCTTTTTCCCAGATGTACTCTTTTTTTTAGACTGTAAAAAAGCATTCAGAGTAGAATTTCTAAATCGACTAAGGCCCTGTTTACACCTAGAGATGGATGTGGATGATGTTAAATACAGGTTTAAATGGGGTCTAAAACGTTTTGAGCTTGTCCACTTTCGACCACTTCGAGGTAGTCGAAAACACATTAGACCGGATTTCTTTCGTAGTGTAAACATCATGTGGTCAAATGTGTTTGAACAGCCACAAAAGACTGCCTACTCTCCGCCTACTTACCTAATGCCTAAACATTATGGGAATCGCTCTAACCAGACGGGGTTTAAACTTTGTTGGCTGGAGATCCAAGTTTGGTTTGAAGACAAAATATGTACCAAGCACAATGTTCTCTCACCATTCCTGGTTTCTAAGCTGCTATATAAGTATGTTTATCTGTTGTCTCTGGGTGCATTCATATGTAAATTGTGCTAGCTTTTTTTTCATTAGATCGAAAGATCTGAAAAACCCCATACAGTTACCCGCCCATAGACCCTCCCCTTGAGGAAATCAGGACAGAAATGGTTGAAAGTGGACAAAAGTGACAGATTGTAATCTGATCGACCAAAACGCATCTTAATACCAGGTGTAAACAGGACCTTAAATTCCAAGATTTTGCTTTGTTTTCATATTGGCATGCCTTTAATGATTCTCTGTAGATACCACCTTCTCGCATCCTACAATTCTATATCAGGGATGGGCAACTTTGGCCCTGGAGGGACACTGTCCTGTAGAGTTTAGCTCCAACCCTAATCAAACACACCTGAATAAGCAGACAGTGGCCCTCCAGGAACCAAGTTACTCATCCTTGGTCTATATACTTGATGCATTAAAAATATCTTTGCTCTAAGATTAAGCATATACAAAGCTCAATTTGTGGTGTTATATGAGCTGAATATTCAAATCTTTATATGTTACACTAAAACACTCTAAAAAGTCCAGTTATTTTAGTTATGAGTTGATGTTTTTGAAAGCCTACCATTCTTACCCTCTCCCTGAGGGTCAGACGTGCATCATGGAAAACAGTTGTTCAAATCTTCACAGAGTCAAATCCTAAGTGACTAATTATGTGCTTTAAAGGTTAAAAAGGCCATCAACTTTGCATATCAGTGTAATTTGTGCTTCCTAATTGTTTGCGCTGATGCAACCCGCCTGGCAACATGAGGCCAAGTTGCTTGATCCCTTTGCGAGTTGCTCCGAGCTAAGCTGCAAAGCAAATGTTTATTCAATGACTTCTCACTCTGATTAATCTCCAGAGTGATATCTCCTCATAATGTCATAATGATGTAAATATGTTTAATAAACATTGGCCTACAGAGAGTACAGCACCCAAAACACTTTCATAGTTTTGTGAAAATTTCTTTAAAAAAGAAAGTTATGCAATTATACTTTATGGACTTTGTGATACTCAGTATCTCAAACAAACATGAGTAGTAGTTATGTAACGATTGTGCTACATAGCCTCTATAGTGCCAACAAGAAGTCAACATCAAAAGGAGAGTGCACCATTTCCTTTAGTTATATATATATATATATATATATATATATATATATATATACATATATATACTGTATGTTTTTGGACGCTTTTTTATTTAAAGTTGGTCAGTGTACCATTACTGATGTTAGTATACCAATAATTCACGAAAATGATTTATACCTTGCATGGGTTAACACAGATTATTAATGTATATGTTTAGTGCTTCATTATTCTATACTTTTGTGTGTTTGGTCCCTGCTTGTTCATTTGGTACAGGCCGTGTTTCGTTATAAGATTTCAGTGATGATTAATTTTGTTTCTTTTTGAGATTTCAAAGACGGTTGATTTTGTTCTGTTGAGAGATTTCAATGATGGTCAGTTTTGAGATTTCATTGACAGTCAGTTTTATTCTGTGACGAGATCTCAATGATGGATGTTTTTTTCTTTACGAAATTTCAGTGAGTGTCGGTTTTATTTGATTACAAGATCTCAGTGATGGTCAGGTGTGTTCAGTTACGAGATCTTAATGTCGGTCAGTTATGTTCGATTACGCCTCCCATGGTGGTGATACACATTTGAGTCTGCTTAGATCGGGGAGGTTAGGACCGGGTGGGATTATATTAGTGTCCTGACCCAGATGTGAGTGAGGTTTAAGGAGGTAAGCGTAACCAGCTAGTAAAGAGCTGTATGGTTACCCAGACCTCAAGAGGAGCACTAACGAAGGACTGTGGTCTTTAGTTTTCTCGTTCTTGTGCCCGTTTCCTATGCTGGCGACCTGGGTTCAAGTCCCACCTCGGAGCAGGTACAAGTAGAACCCAGAGGGTTTATACTTACAACAGAGCAAATGTTAATCTCAAAACATATTTCTGTAAAATGTGTTGTGAAAATCAAATGTGAATACATATCTCCATGAAATTTTGTTCAGATACTAAATATTTCGACAATCACATACACATGTACACTTCTGGTGATGCAAGGATTTAGTGTTTTATTATTATGTATCTATTTATTTATTTTTATTTTATTATTTTTTTTGTAAAAGGTGTATTCATGCATTTACACCGTTTTGACCAGCAGGGGTCACCAATGTGTGGTGTTTCAAATGCTTTAAAACAGTGAATCATTTTGCAAAGCAATTTTTCCAATTGTTTCGAAGCATTGAAAAGATTATTAAAAAAAGGCTTTTTTCCAACATGTGGAAGTGATATCAACAACTCACCCTTTGATCCATCAATGAATCCTAAAAAAGTATCACAGGTTCCAGAAAATATTAAGCAGCACAACTGTTTTCAACACTGGTGATAATTCAGCATATTAAAATGATTTCTGAAGTGACACTGAAGATTGGAGTAATGGCTGATTAAAATTCAGCTTTGCAGCACAGAAATAAATAACATTTTAAAGTATATTCAAATAGAAAACCATTATTTTAAATTGTAATAATATTTAATAATATTACTGTATTTTTGATCAAATAAATGCAGGCTTGATGAGCATATGAGACTTCTTTCAAAAACAATAAAAATAGAAATGAAAAAAAAAAAAAAGAGTGCTTCCATGTAAGTTGTAAGAACTAAATAAAGAGCTATTTCATTTGTGATGTGAAACTAACTAACTAACTACCTACATGGTATGTGATGTAATGTAGGGATTATTTTTGCCCCAGGGTTACACCCCTTATTTTCTGGGGTTTATTTTAACCCTTTATTCAGTAAAGTTTATGGCGACTGTACTGGGGCGTTGGGCGGTATGTGATGTGCTGTATGGATTATTTTACACCAGGGTTACACCCCTTATATTCTGGGGTTTATGTTAACTCTTTATACAGTACAGCTTATTGCAACTGTACTGGGGCGTTAGGACCCACTTAGGCCACAGGTTGATCAGACCTGCTCGCCTCTCTAGCACCTCTTCCCGCAGCTACCCTGTCTACCAGGAGGTCTCCCATCCAGATATAGACCGGGCTCAACCCTGCTTAGCTTCAGTGGGTGTGCAGGTGAAAGCTTCAGGTTGACCGCTGCAGGGCTTCTCAAGCAGCTTTCTAACCCTAGACCATCTTACGTAGCAAAAATGGTATGTCTGAATTTTTGGGGTTACCATTGTGCTGAAGAGTAGAGCCTGTGTGTAGGCTGAAGTACTTACAAATGTAGGTTAGTTATGTAAAAACTTGAAAAATTGTGATTGTTTTTTTTTTTGTTTGTTTTTTTTTTTTTTAAAACTTTTACAGAAGTTCTTATTGAGAAGGGGTCTAAATGTAATGTTTGTTTTTTGCATTTGGTATCACCATAATGGTGATTGGTGTTTCCATTAGTTAGGCTCTTAACTCTTATTATATGTTTGGCTTCTGTGCCAGTATTCAGTAGCAAAGAAAGATGAAGTGAGATCACACGATAATAGTTATTTATGGCTTTATAGTCATCATGAAATAGTCACTGATGTCATTTGTGTTATTGTGTTGTGCAGTTAAAACATTAATATTACAAACCCTGCACATGAGACAACACAGCATTGCAGTATGAAGACTTAAAAAAAACAACACAAAAATTGTGCTACGATGACACACAAAGACATCAAGAATCAGCACATGAATCTCAACAATGGTGACAATCAAAAGTGTCATGCCGCAATGCATGCTGGGAACAATAGTACAAAACTCCCAGCATGCATCACAGCATGAATAAATTATGCAGCTGAATTGTCCTATTATTTTCTTTAATTCAAACTATTTGCTTTTATTTTTGCTGTGTTTTTGTTCTGTATTTTTGTGATGTTCAGAGTTGATCTGATTGTCTGAATATTTTGTTGTCACCATTGCTGAGATTCATATGCTGATTGCTCATATCTGTGTTTGTCATTATCACTTTAATATCAATTTAGTTATCTAACTGATTTTAGTAGTGTAGTAGGGTTTGTAATTTAAATATCTTAATAATGCAACATGATTATTATATTCAAATGTTATCAATGATTCAGGCTGTTTCATGATGATTATAAAACTATCAATAGCTAAGTTACATATCAGTTGTAGCTTTTGTGTTTCTGTTTGTCTTTTTCTGTGCTCTTCTTTCCTTCAGTGATTCTGCTTGTTAACAGGTTTGTTAATGCTGAGATGATTCTGTAAATAATATATAAAAAATCAGATAAGGTTCAGTTCTGTTTTATTTCTTTGTTCTTGGTTGACATTTGGCATTGCTATGGCCTGCTTTTGGCTCAGATCTGTACTGTGATACTGACTACATCTACATTTAGACAAACACAAATTTTCCCAAAATCTTTTTACTCTTGTTTGTGTTTACTAACAGTGCATGCTAACTTCCACAACCTCAAGATATATTAAATTAACGAACACAGCATGAACACTGGAGAATTATTGTCACAATTATGTTCTGTTAGATTAATTTTCATGGACTTCTAGTTTATATTCATCAGTTCCCTGTTTCCAAGCCACTCATCAGTTTCCATGGACACTCATTATCATCACAGCTGTTTGTTTTATGTTCACATGCTGTTGTGTTTGCTCTTTTGGACCATCCTCTTTGCTTTGTTTAATAAACTGAACTGTTATTGTCATCATCTTTGGACTAATAAGTTACAGAATACCAGACCCAGAATGGATTTTGCTGCAGCTTTCACTGCCCTAGCCAGGGAAAGACTTTTCTTTGTTAAATATTCCATCGATTTCTGCGCCCTCACCCAACAAATAGCTTTCAATGATGTGGCCGCTATTCTAGTTTATAAAGTTATAAATATGGAGATTTTTCTTACAAAAATGCATCACTTCATTTCAGCAGGTCTTTATTAACCCCTGGAGCCATATGAATTACTTTTATGATGAATGGATGTGCTTTTTTTGGGGCTTCAAAATATCGGTTACTATACACTCCCATTATAAAGCTTGGAAGAATATTTTTTAATATACAGTATCTCACAGAAGTGAGTACACCCCTCACATTTTTGTAAATATTTTATTATATCTTTTCATGTGACAACACTGAAGAAATGACACTTTGCTACAATGTAAAGTAGTGAGCGTACAGCTTGTATAACAGTGTAAATTTGCTGTCCCCTCAAAATAACTCAACACACAGCCATTAATGTCTAAACCGCTGGCCACAAAAGTGAGTACACCCCTAAGTGAAAATGTCCAAATTGGGCCCAAAGTGTCAATATTTTGTGTGGCCACCATTATTTTCCAGCACTGCCTTAACCCTCTTGTGCATGGAGTTCACCAGAGCTTCACAGGTTACCACTGGAGTCCTCTTCCACTCCTCCATGACGACATCACGGAGCTGGTGGATGTTAGAGACCTTGCGCTCCTCCACCTTCCATTTGAGGATGCCCCACAGATGCTCAATAGGGTTTAGGTCTGGAGACATGCTTGGCCAGTCCATCACCTTGGCTCAGCTTCTTTAGCAAGGCAGTGGTCATCTTGGAGGTGTGTTTGGGGTCCTGCGGCCCAGTCTCCGAAGGGAGGGGATCATGCTCTGCATCAGTATGTTACAGTACATGTTGGCATTCATGGTTCCCTCAACTGTAGCTCCCCAGTGCCGGCAGCACTCATGCAGCCCCAGACCATGACACTCCCACCACCATGCTTGACTGTAGGCAAGACACACTTGTCTTTGTACTCCTCACCTGGTTGCCGCCACACACGCTTGACACCATCTGAACCAAATAAGTTTATCTTGGTTTCATTAGACCACAGGACATGGTTCCAGTAATCCATGTCCTTAGTCTGCTTGTTTTCAGCAAACTGTTTGCAGGCTTCCTTCTGGGATGACAGCCATACAGACCAATGTGATGCAGTGTGCGGCATATGGTCTGAGCACTGACAGGCTGACCCCCCACCCCTTCAACCTCTGCAGCAATGCTGGCAGCACTCATACATCTATTTCCCAAACACAACGTCTGGATATGACACTGAGCACATGCACTCAGCTTCTTTGGTCGACGATGGTGAGGCCTGTTCTGAGTGGAACCTGTCCTGTTAAACCGCTGTATGGTCTTCGCCAGAGGTGTAAAGTCCAGGGGTCAGAAAGTAAACGTCCTGCCATATTTTTTATTCCACCCACTGAAGCAGTGTTAAAGTTAATGAGATAATTAAGTGATAAATTGAGTGATGATTGACCATTATTGAAGACACCTGATGTTAACAAGCAGAGTCACCAAAGGAGAAAATCACAATTGACCCTTGACTTTTTAACATTAGATTTTGTTTGGGCTGGTCTGAGTTGTAACACCCAGACAAGTAAAGAAAAGAAGAGGATCAGGTGTTGTTGGTTATATTTTCACATAATCATTATTTGTCCTGAATCACTGAACTCATTAAGAGCCAAATCTCTGAGTTAGATTTACATTATTGATTACAGCAGCACTGTGATTCTACAGCAGAAGATCAGCTTTTTCAACATAATCTGAAGGATTTCTCAAAAGGTGTTCTGACCAAAAAAAAAAAAAAAAAGGCAATGCATTTAGAGACACAGACATCAAGAATCAGCCTGTGAACAGTGGTGAGAATAATAAATCATGTTGCAGTGCATTCTGGGAGCCACCAATCAAAATTCATCCATGGCTCCCATCATGCATTGCTGCATAAATAAATTAGGAGCTTAATTGTCTTAGTAATTTCCTTTATTGTCACTATTTTTATTTATTTATTTTTTCTGTTTTTATGTGACTTTTTAGTAGCTTGTTTTCTAATGTTCAGAGTTGATCTGTTTATCAGGATATGTTGCTTGTCGCCGTTGTTGAGATTCACAGGCTGATTCTTGATGTCTGTGTGTGCCTAAAGGCAAGTTTTTTTTTTTTTTTTTTTTTTTCAGAACAACCTTTGTGAAACCCTTTGGATTATATTGTAAAAGCTGATCTTCTGCTGTAGAATCACAGTGCTGCTGTAATCAATAATGTAAATTTAACTCAGAGATTGGGCTCTAAATGAGTTCAGTGATTCAGGTCAAATAATGATTACATAAAAACATAACCAACACCACCTGACCATGCTTTTTTTCTTTGCTTGTCTGGCTGTTACAACTAAAGGCTGTTACAAATTTTTTTTTTCAGATCCTCAGAGAGTTCTTTGCCATGAGGTGCCATGTTGAACTTCCAGTGACCAGTATGAGAGAGTGAGAGCGATAACACCAAATTTAACACACCTGCTCCCCATTCACACCTGAGGCATTGTAAAACTAACAAGTCACATGACACTGGGGAGAGAAAATGGCTAATTGGGCCCAGTTTGGACATTTTCACTTAGGGGTGTACTCACTTTTGTGGTCAGCGGTTTAGACATTAATGGCTGTGTGTTGAGTTATTTTGTTATACAAGCTGTACACTCACTACTTTACATTGTAGCAAAGTGTTTTCTTCAGTGTTGTCACATGAAAAGATATAATAAAATATTTACAAAAATGTGAGGGGTGTACTCACTTCTGTGAGATACTGTAACTCTGATTGTGTTTGAAAGAAGATAATCATATACACCTAGGATGGCTTGAGGGTGAGTAAATTCATTTTTGGGTGAACCAACCCTTTAACCTTCAAATGTATGTACTTTAGCTATTTGTATTTTGTTACAGGCAGTGTACTATAACTCACTGTTATGGTATTGCATATTACTTGTTAAGGTTAGTGTTTTTGATCTTACTGTACAGTTTGAATGTTTTAAGCATGATTGTGTCTCAGTGCTCCATGTCTATCCCCAACACACAAGCAAATCTAAATTTAGCTCTAGATGTCATCAACTAAGAAGATGTCATCTTTTAGAGTTTCACTGTCAAACCCTTTATAAATGTTTGTTCACAGTATGCAGGTACAGTTACGCCTGATGACCAGGGCTCAAGGACAGAGTCAAGAATACTTTCAGTAAATGGTATAGCAAGGTTATGTAACACTGATTTCGTGTTTTTCTGTGTTGTAAACTGAATACTTGTTCAGTCTTTGTTTTTCAAGTCAACATGGACCTTATTTAGAATGTACATATTCATTGTTTAAGTATCATTGATGAGTTGTTTCTCACATATTTTGTGAATTGTTGTAAATGTGCTTTTGTTGTCTGTCTAATTGTCTCCCAGATGTGCGCACAATGGCCAGTCAGAATGCCAGTGGTGATGAGCAGATGCAACTGATCCAAGTTGACCCCGTCCGGAGGAACATTTCACTGGCGCTGACCCAGATCTTTGTGTGGCCCTTCATCTACCTCATCTTCCTCATGCTCTTAATATTCTCCAAGAAAGAGACTTTCAGAACAGAGACACGCTATATATTGTTTGGTCACTCTCTCTTGGTAGACCTAATATTTCTTTGTCTGACAGATTTTGTGGTGCTCTTATCATACAACTTTGTTTTATTACCTCTGCATTTCTGTATCCCCATATGCATGTTAACGGAAGCAGTTGCAGTAAGTGCACCATTAACCATCGGTGCCATGTGTGTGGAGCGCTATGTGGCCATTTGCATGCCTCTCCGACATCATGCGATCTCCACCTCTAGAAGAGCTATAATGGTGATTTTAATGATTTGGATCCTGAGCTCCATAAACCCCTTTGTTGATATGTTCATTCTCATCAGCACTGCCTCTCGTGAATACTTGTCTCAGCTCACACACTGCCACTATGAGATTATGATTCCGGATAAGATTCGTCATTTTGCTAGGGGTCTGTTGTATATTGTGGGGCTTGTGGCTATTTTGATCATTGAAGTCTTTTGTTATGTAATGATATATATTGCTGCACGCGCAGCATCTGGTGACAAGAAGTCAGCAGCAAAAGGGCAGCGAACCATTTCCCTCCACATCCTTCAGCTGCTTTTATGTACTGCCGAGGTGATGTGCCCTTACATTGAGGCTGTAGTTATGGAGTATGATATTCATTCATATCTGACTGTCCGATTTATAAATTTCCTGGCATTTAGTATCACTTCTAGAGCAGTAAGTCCTCTTGTCTATGGGTTCAGAGATGAGAAATTCTATGCAGCCATGGCTTACTATATCAGATGCAAAAACAATGTTATCTCATCTGACACTGATAAACTATAATGATTATCTTTTTTTAAAGGATTTTGATCTTGCCTAAATTCCTTTCAAAATGTCATGAAGTAAAATTTGTAATGCATCAAAACTCAGTTTTGGTTGACCAACTACCTAAACATCCCATACTAATTGATATATTCTAATAATGAAGATCTAGAGTTTTAAATTGTCTGGCCAACAGCAAGATTTGTCTTGGGAAATGTAGTGTATTGTTTAAGGGTGACATCTGTTGACTTAAGTAAACGTGACTGTCAGAATCAACTTACAAAGATTTAGAGAGTATTTTATTTAGTGTATCACATAATCGATTACAATATTGCCATTACTTGTTACACTTTCAAATATTTTATGTATATTGTTTTAAGTTTTAGTAATTTATTTGAACATAATTATGTCATTTTAATTATTAACAATTACATGGATATTTTATTGTAAATTTGCATTAGATACAAATTTGCTGAACAAATAGATTAAATCTTGTGTTGAACGATTTATATGTAATCACAGACTATTTGAGATCAGTGTACAATGTGATTATTCACAAATTATTATTATTCATTTTGGCATCTAATAAATATCAGTGAGTTCTGTTAAAACATTTCACATGTTAGAAAAGAACAATAATCATACAACAATACTAGTGAATTAATCTCTTTTTAAGCTAAATGTGTATCTAGCATTTGCATTTGATATATAACTCCTTTTTCTCTTTCTGAATACTCCTAAGGTCTTTCAATGTAATACATCTGTGAATAACAAACATGCAAAGGCTACAGTGAGTGTGATACTCAAGACACTTCCACATTTTTGTGGAAGTTTGTGGAACTTTGTATTTTATATATCTAAGGGAAAATATTAATAGGTGATTTTTTTTAACAATACGTTCATTTGTTTGAAAAATAAATTCCATTATTTAAATACATAGTAAACAGCAGCATTGTGGTTGTGCAACATTCAATGAAATACAGTCTATGAGACAAAATAATATTCACTGCACTGCACCTTCTATAAAGGCAAACATTACTCTTTTACGAAATGGATTACACACAATTTTTAAGATAACAAAGTGCTTTCATTATCTCAATAATGTATTATAACATATAGATGAGAAATGAAAAGAACATTTTAAATAATAAGGTATTAAATAATAATAATAAATTGGCAACATGATTGCAGATTAATGCAAGCAAAAAAAAAAGAAGAAGAAGAAGAAGAAGAAGAAGAAGAAGAAAAACATGTTGCCTTATGTGGCCTTTTCATACCAACATGAAGCCTTTACTTCCAAACAGTCTTATTTGTGATTCTTGGACCCTAAGCTCTAATAACCCCTTTGTTTATGTTTTTTTTTTTCATTCATTAATTAACAGATGTTTATATGTTAATGTTTTAATGAAAGTTTCGTTTCAAGTCACCATGATGGTGATCAGCGTTTCTTTAGTTGGGCTCTTGACCCTTTACATTTTAATGTTATTTTTTTTTCTGGCTGCGTCAACTTTGTGTTTGTTAAGCACATTTGTTATGGCCACAGAAACTATGATCTGGGCTGCGTTTCCCAAAAGCATCATAAACATAAGCTGGTGATCAAATGCTTTTGTTTTTGATGATGACATTATCATCCGATAATGGCCTGATTCACTAGGCACGTCCAGTACTAACTGGTCATATAGATATTTTATTAATTTTTTGTGATAGTTAATCTCTGATGTTATAGCTTGAAACCCAGCAGTGCTTTTACATTCTGAAGTTTTTTAAGAACACACACAGACATCAAGAATCAGCATATGAACCTCAACAATGGTGACAATCAAACAAAGTGCTTTATATTGCAGTGCATGATGTGAGCCACCAATCAAAACTCATCCATGGCTCCCATCATGCATTGCAGCATGAGTAAATTATGCAGCTGAATTGTCCTGTAATTTTCATTTATTGTTCCTGTTTGCTTTTATTTTTCTGTTGTTTTGTTGTGACAGTAGCATGTTTTGTGATGTTCAGAGTTGATCTGTTTGTCAGTATTTTGTATTTATTTATTGTCACTGTTCTTGAGAATCATATGCCGATTCTTGATGTCTATGTGTGTCTTAACGCAGATGTTTCTGTGTGTAATGTTTTTTTGAGAGTGTATTCACACTAGGCCTTCTGAACATTGTGTTTGATCCTCAAAACCTGGTTTGTTTGGCAAGTGTGATTGTTTTGCTTTGTGCCCAGGCATGGTTTATTTAGCTGGCCTGCTTGGAAGAGGTGGGCCAGAGCATGGTTTGCATGCAGTGTGAGTGTTAACTATGCAGGAGCATGGAGCAGTTACTGCTTTGTGTGCACTATTGACATTATTACAATGGCAAACATCTTTATTACTACTTTAATAATACACTTTTCAGTTCATGTACTTAATTCAAGTGCTTTTGGGTTTATAACAGCTGTAGTTCTCACCTTATTGATGAACAGGAATTGTAGTTTGCAAGTAAAGCTGCAAAATTCCTCCATTAACATCAGCTGCCTTCATAGTTTGTAATAATCCTCTGATACATGCAAGTGAAAATCGCTGCGCAGCATAAATGATAAATCTATTACGCAATATCTTAGCGAAAGTGCATTTCTTCCTGTTTTCTTCCATACAAAAAGTTGCATCATATATGACGTTATGACGTACATTTTCTCTTGCCACAACAAATGTGCTTCATAAAAGTTGAAGCAACCAGAGAAAAGCTAATATTAAAAGGTAAAGGTAAACACTGAACTCCATCACGGTGACTTGAAACGAAACATTCCATTAAAACATTAATTAACATATTTTATCGCTTTCCTTCACTGATTACTAAGATCAGGTGTCACCACTAATGGTCAATCATCACTTAATTAATCACTTAATTATCTCATTAACTTTAACACTGCTTCAGTGTTACTTTTAACACCCTGTAGTGTGGACACATATGTATACTAAGGGGTGTTAATATTAACACTGGGGATTTTGCTGTGTACTATGACAGAGCAGAAGACTACTGGGGGTCAGGAGGCCATGAGGAGCAGAGACAGGGAACACAGAGAATTCAGGGATGGCCTCCATGGCCATGATAGAGCAGACAGAGAGCACAGAGAATTCAGGGATGGCCTTTGTGGCTGCGTGGCCATTGAAGCTTGGGGCATACAGGTCATACAGGTACAGGTAATTCTTGTCTTTATAATGCTAGCAATAGAAGCAATATATTAACAGTTCTGTTTTTAAGGTTGCAAATATGTGCATGTAACAGTTAAAAATATTACAATTAGGTGTAGTTAGAATGCATGTGGTATACCGTATTACCTGAGTGGTAGAGAATGAAAGGCAGAAAGGGAGAGAAAGTGTAGCTTTAGAAATGCTGTATGGAAAAGAAACAGATGCCATTGAAGAATAGAATCTAGCCTAATGGCATTCCTATTGTCTGCTCTATTCTATTTCGACACTAGTTTGCGCTCCATGTCAATCTCTGAAACACAAGCAAATCTAAATTTAGCTCTAGATGTCATCAGATTAGCAGATCCACAGGAGCTTTACTCTGTCAAACTCTATATAAATGTTTGTTCACAGCGCATTTATTACACTTGATGACCACGACTCAAGAATAGAGTCTTACTGTCAGTAAGTAATATAGCTAGGTAATATTTTCACCTGATTTCATGACCTTCGTTTACTGTATGTAAACTAATATGATATACTTTTTTATGGCTATATAAATATTTGAAGCTAATTGATAATGCATAAATATTGAGATTATATGTCACAATGCAATCTCTATATAACTATAATTGGGACATTCATTGCGGTAAATGAAATTTATAACTTCAAAACAATCACACAAACATTTTCCACTTTATTTGTTTCTGCATAAATACAAGAATGAAAGTATGTAAACTGAAGACATATGTTTTTTATTATTTGCTACATAAATATTTGAAGCTTATTGATAGAGTATATTATAAATGTTGATTATTTATTTCTCAAGGATTAGTCATGGTCATCTCATAGAGACTGTGTTTTTGTTGTCTGTCTAATTGTCTCCCAGATGTGCGCACAATGGCCAGTCAGAATGCCAGTGGTGATGAGCAGATGCAACTGATCCAAGTTGACCCCGTCCGAAGGAACATTTCACTGGCGCTGACCCAGATCTTTGTTTGGCCCTTTATCTACCTCATCTTCCTCATGCTCTTAATATTCTCCAAGAAAGAGACTTTCAGAACAGAGACACGCTATATATTGTTTGGTCACTCTCTCTTGGTAGACCTAATATTTCTTTGTCTGACAGATTTTGTGGTGCTCTTATCATACAACTTTGTTTTATTACCTCTGCATTTCTGTATCCCCATATGCATGTTAATGGAAGCTATCACAGCATGTGCACCACTGACTATTATAGCCATGTGCGTGGAGCGCTATGTGGCCATTTGCATGCCTCTCCGACATCATGCGATCTCCACCTCTAGAAGAGCCATAATGGTGATTTTAATGATTTGGATCCTGAGCTCCATAAACCCCTTTGTTGATATGTTCATTCTCATCAGCACTGCCTCTCGTGAATACTTGTCTCAACTCACACACTGCCACTATGAGATTATGATTCCGGATAAGATTCGTCATTTTGCTAGGGGTCTGTTGTATATTGTGGGGCTTGTGGCTATTTTGATCATTGAAGTCTTTTGTTATGTAATGATATATATTGCTGCACGTGCAGCATCTGGTGACAATAAGAAGTCAGCAGCAAAAGGGCAGCGAACCATTTCCCTCCACATCCTTCAGCTGTTTTTATGTACTGCCGAGGTGATGTGCCCTTACATTGAGAATGTAGTTATGGAGTATGATATTCAATCATATCTGACTGTCCGATTTATAAATTTCCTGGCATTTAGTATCACTTCTAGAGCAGTAAGTCCTCTCGTCTATGGGTTCAGAGATGAGAAATTCTATGCAGCTATGGCTTACTATATCAGATGCAAAAACAACACCATCTCATCTGACACAACTAAACAATCATGATTATCTTTTAGTAAAGTCTTACAATCAAACTACATGTTTTTTAAACGTTTTTAAAGTGCCCATGTGATTTTAACAGGCCTAAATGCATGTCATAAAGTTATTTGTATCATATCACATATTCTTCAGAACATTCTTTTCTCCAGTTTTGATTTTAAAAAATGCATTAGAGTGGCTATAATATTCCATGTAAAATCATGCAGAGGTTGTATTTGTCTGGCCAGTAAGGTCTTTGGAAGGTACCTCTCAGACGCAGTATGTTGTTTAATAGCGACCTCTGTTGGTCCGATTGAGCATTATTTTCTGTACATCATATACATGTAAATGTATTAAATGAAAGTCAATTATTTCTGTATAAATACAATCTACATATAAGGAAAACACATAGCACATATAGCAAGTGTTTTAGGTAGTCTTTTGGTGAACATCATTGACGAACAACAATGTAAATATGCACAAAAAAATATTGACTCAAACTCAACAAATTTAGATTTTGGATTTTTCAGTTGTTTTGTTTTCTAAATGTGTTTATGTGTAACATCTGTAATGTTATGCCACCCTGGATGCAGCACACTTTCTTTCTGAGGCCTCTTAGGAAAATATTAATATCAGTTACCACAAGTGTCACATGTCACACCCAATTGAAATAATGAAAAATAAATATCATATGCAATAATGTAAATACATAACATGAGCAGACTATCTGTGTGATGCTCATATCTCCTTTAATATAAACATATATTACTCTCAAAATATTTTACACACTATTATAGTAGATATGTTCATTGCAATCATCAGATAAGATTGTTACATTACAAAGAATCAGCCCTTTTGTTAGTATCTCAAACAAATACCCTAAATGGGTAATGAAGATAAACTATTAGCACAATTATTTGAAAATTAACTAACAGCAACATCATGCAAATAAAAGTTTTAATGCTAAAATGTTTGTTATGTGTCTATAATGTTTTGTGGCCTTTGCATGCCACTGTGACATGATGCAATCCTGACAAAAAATTTCTGTGTATTCTTGAGGTTTGGACCCTGAGCTCTATAAACTCTTTGTTTATGTGTACTTTCTTATACCACTGCATAAGATAAGTACTTTCTGAACTCTCCTGAGAGGTTTCATCACTTTTTAAGGGTCTTTTTTGAGTATATTTTATGATTACTCTTTAAAAAGGGGTTTAAATGTATTTTGAAGCCAAATGGTTTTGTGGGATAGGTTTTTTCACCATTAAACATTTACCATACAGACAAACTGAACTTTCTATATGCTACAAATGTTTTAACAGTGCAGCAACAATACTGGCCATAAGGAAATAAAATGATAAATGAAACGTATAACTAAAATTGCATAAATATCCAAACATTTCAAAAAAAGTTAATCAGAAACACTCTTGTGGAAAGCCTTCCCAGAAGAGTGGAAAGCAGAGCACCAACTCCATATTAATGTCTATGTATTTAGAATGTGATGTCCATGTTGGTGTCAGGTATCCCAACACTTTTGCTAATACATTGTTTAGGGTTTCTTTCTTACTGATAAAGTTTCCATAGTCATGACAACAAGGACAGTACAAATAGTCCTGATTAGTTGTCTCACAGCGTGCTATTTGAACAACTTGATAGGGAACAGTTGAAAAACTGTTCAGACCAATTCACTCTGACTATTCAAAGCTGAAAGATAGGTTGAGGTCGATTGAATTGGTCTGTCAAGAGCTTTCATCAGTTATCTATGAATGTAACCCAAAGACACACAGTATAGCTATGTCTCTTTATATTGCCTTCATAGATATATTTTTGCCTAATAAGCTTTTTTTTTTTTCTTATCATGTGGACTTGTTTTTCTGCCACACCCCTTTGAGACGTGCAGGCCATGCTCATCAATGACCTGTGCCTGTTATGTTCTCAATACACATTGTTTTGTGATTGCTAGTCATCATATAGTACTGCAGCCCAACCACTAAGAGCTCCCTACTGTTTACCACAGCCTTTGTGCTGACATAGTGTTTAAATGTGCGTCAAACCCTATCTTTCCTTGAACTTAAACCAGTAAAATCAAGATTAAAGGTCCGAATAAACGGATCAATACACTGCATGGAGGGCAGAGTCCTTCAGAAGTATATAAATACTGTTGGGCAGTGTTGTCCACTTTAAACATCGAAGAGCTTTACTTTAAGACAAATACAGGCTTAAAGGATACCTCTAAATCTCTTTTTTTTTATTAGTAAAAGATTGTAAGGCGATATGCAGGCTTTTAGAAACTGTGGTGTGTGTGCTAGTGGGAGTCTTCTAAAAGGCCGGACCGACTTCCTGGTTGCCCGGAGAAACATGGCAGTGCTGAGACGGACCGCCGCGTGCGTTCAACTTCTCAAGTAAGATTGCGTGCTTTTTTGCAATTTTAATGTCGTGGTAGATATGCGGGTGTTATTTTTAATTAAGCTCTATGCTCAGTCTAATTTATTTTCTTAATTTAAAGGGACAAGGCCAATGTGTTCTGCAGCAGCCCCGTTCATCAGCGTCTCCTGCGCCTGCCGGAGGTCGCCAGATCCAATGCAGTCGCGTTCAGTGTCGGCAGCACCCTCTGTGCGGTTCCTTTTACACAGGTAACCACACGTTTAAATTCTGCATTTACGCTAAAGACATTGGGGAATTGACAAACTTGTGAAACGCACGTATGGAGAGCTGAGAGCGTGACAACAAGCTTACGGTCGCATTAGCGATTCTTTTAAATGTTTTTTTTTTTTTTTTTTTTTTTTTTTTTTTTTGCGAAATGAAATGGTTTTCTTATTGAATTCTGCCTCTTTGCAATTAGTTTGATTGAGGCATAACAAAACAATAAATCTGAAATCTTCCAAAAGCTTATAAAGGGACGTTTTAATCCAATAACTGGCCTGTATGCTTTATTTTATATTTACATAATTTTTCCAAGAATACCACTTTTTACAACAAAACATGTTGAAAGTTGCGGCTGAGTCAGGTTTATTCAGTAACCGTTGTTGATTCACTAAAAAGAACCGACTCATAAGAGTCGTTAGTCTCGGACTCGCTCAACGTCTTGTTGATTGGTACGCTTCTGATTAACTGAAAAGAACCAGCTCATAAGAGTCATTTTCTAAAAATATAAATGAATAGAACGAGATTCCGATCCTGTTCCTTACTATTATAAAGACAAGTGTGTAATAAAAGCATCCCTTTTACCTCCAGCAGGTTGAAAACCTCTCGCATGAATCTTTGATTCGTCGGGCATCTTGTCTGGTCACAGACAGTGCCAACACCTATCTCTCTCAGACCACGCTGGCTCTTGTGGATGCCCTCACACAGTATGCCAAGGTAATACTTATAAACACTGCATTTTAAAACTGTAGTCTGCTCAGTAAAACTTTACAATGTGCTTGATGTCTAAAATATTATGTTTAATGTCTTTTCTTAGGCACTACATACACTCATTGCCCTTCAGAAGCGATACATTACCTCAATAGGAAAACTGACCCCTGCTGAAGAGGACAGCATTTGGCAGGTGATCATTGGCCAGAGAGTAGAGGTAAATTCTGTTCCTTTACATGTTTGTTTACTTTTTGTAGAACAAGGTCTGGTTTCGTTTATCTAAGTGTCGTTTACCTTTTGCAACAACATGGATCATGATTAGTAGGACTGATTAACAGACTTTGTTGTTATCGAAGGAGTTATATCTCATTTCAGAGATTTCACAGTGTTTCTCCCTTTTGTCAGGTTAGTGATAGATTGGAAGAATGCAAACGCTTTGAGTCAAACTGGATCAATGCCATCCACATCTGTGAGTTGTCAGCAGAGGCAGCCTACAATTCAGGTATGTTTATCAATTGTCCTTAATTATTAAACCTGTAATCTACTATGCAATCTATTAAAAAAGCACTTCTGGTACATATGAGATTGATCTGGTCTGTGAATTGATTCAATCCTAATATTTTTACAGGGGCGGAGCATGCATGCACAGCAACAAAGACTAACCTGCAGGTGGCGCAGTCCAAAGTGGAGGAGATTAGAAAGATCTCAAAAGAAGCACAGAAAAAACTGGCTGAGACTAAAGCGGAAGAAATCCAGAGAATGGCTGAATATGCTTCTAGCATTGACATTAATGACCTGGAAGATATTCCAGAGGCCTACCTTCGTGAGGACTAGAAAAACTATGAATGTTCTTGAGTTAGCAATTCTGTAGCAAGCAGTGAATCACTCACCGAGTATGAATGAATCCAGAATGCACCTTGATATGAATTTGCAATGAGTATTAGATATGGAATTTAAAGATATGGAATTTAATCAATATATGTGTTCATAACAATAGAACAGGTAAAAGTCCAACAAATGTTTATAAAATAACTTGTATTACCTGTTAAAGAAAACAGAAAAACACAGCTTGTAAGATCCATAGATTGCTTTGGAAATAACATTGATTTGGTATTTGTATATATGTATATATTTTTATATTGTTTATTTTTTGATGCAATTATGTGCATGTTAATGCAACATTGAAATTGTATCACAGGATGTTGTGATATTACAATGTATAGTCCTACAAAGTTGCAATCAATCTGTTTTGTATGTTTAAGAGATTAACTGTTATTTATTATCTTAATAAATGGAAAAATTATTCAGAACAATTTTTGCAAAATGTCTGAATTCCTATAACTTATTTTCTTGAACTGAATTATGGTGCCTTGCTGTTTGGCAATGAATTGATTTGTACATTTATAATATTTTGTGGCATTCACACTTAAACACTTAAATGACATAATTTATTTATTATAAATGTTTAAATTACAGTTAAATATGCTTTCATTTAATGTGTTTCATGTAGAAGTTCACAATTTTAACCAACAGAGGGCGATGGCATGCTTTATTATGGGAAAAAAATGAGAGAATGATGTCAGAAATAAACATTGTTTATTATTTTAGTCTAATTACAATACAGAAGTCTTTCAGTTATTAACTGTAAAAAGGACAGTAAAAAATGGATTAGATTTCTGTAATCATTTATATATTTTTTCTTTTGAAAACAAAAACAGATGTTATGCAGAATAGAAGCCTCAGTTATTCACTTATATTGCATATTTTTCCCATATAATAAAATCAATGGTGACTGAAATTGTTGTTCTGCCTAACATCTACTTTTGTGTTTCACAGATGATAACAGAATTATCTTTTGCAAAGAGAGCTATAAAAGCTAAAAAGTTGATTTTTTTATTTGACACAAAATTGATTTAATTGATGGCCTGTATTTATACTGAGAATCCAAGGAGTTTTCAACCTCTACGAACTTCTAACACTTTATAATAACTACCATTAAAAACATAAACTATCAATGCTACATTATATAATGTTCTGCAGATCTTAGAAAATAATTCAAAATGTCTTAAAATGTAAGAAAATTCAATATGTTCTCTCTTCTCCATGATTCATGAACTCCACAAAAATATTTGTATGTGCATCAAGTTCCAGAAGTCTTGTTGTATTAGAGGAGTTACATACATTCAGAAGAGGACCAATAAAAATGATTGATTGGTGTAAATGGCACCACTCAGCTGGGGATTTATCACTCTTGGGAAGACATAAATAAAACACAAGGATCATGGAAAGCGTGCCCAGCATGGCTCACTCTTTAATCTGAGTGAACTGGGCGACATCTCCCAGCACCCCATTGAGCCAAGCCATTCCAATATGTCTAGTTTTGCAATGTTACAAGGAACATTTTAGCAAATGCATTCCAGCACGACCAAATGAAGTTGAGGAATTCACAGTTTAGTACAGCTGACAATTTGAATAAACAGCATATGTGAGCCTATTGAATATCTTTATCGATTAAAGGGATAGTTCACCCAAAAATTCTGTCATTACTCAGCCTCAAATTGAAAAAAAAAAAAACGCTATGGAAGTCAACGGGGTCCATCAACTGTTTGGTTACCAGCATTCTTCCAAATATCTTCTTTTGTGTTCAGCCGAAGAAAGAAATTCATACAGGTTTGGAACAACTTGAGGGTGAGTAAATGATGACAGGATTTTCATTTTTGGGTGAACTATCCCTTTAAAGGAGCTTTAAATACCCTAAAGATATCCCGGGACACTCTTTCGCTTTTAGACTTTGTGCAGCCTTATTTTCTCCATTAATTCGAAGCCGTTGCTATTATAATTTCATCAATCAGTTGTCTCCGAACGAGTGTAAATGCTAACTGCATCGCAATGCTCTGCATTTTTGACGGGTTTATTTTTAGTTGGAAACCGCTGCTGGACTAAAGGTACCGCCCACGCGCGGTTCGGCTGCTGTGGATCAGACAGACACCCGAGTTGATTCAACAAGGAGGAACTCACTACTGCAGTCAGAAACCATGGCAGAGGAAGTAAGACACATCTTTGGGAATAGCACGTTTTTCAATGGGCTACTACCTTTCCTCGGACTTCTGTTGAGCGTCTGCACCGGTGGGTACTTTATCTTTTCCAGGATGACAACAAGTCATCTTGAATTGGATTTACCTTAAAGTTAACGTACCTAGCGAGCTGGCATCAGATGGCTGCTATTGTATGCCCTGTGTAAAAATGTTCCGTTAGTTGTTAAAGTTAAAATGAACTGTTATTAAACTAACAATAAACTGTTCTTTTTTTTTTAGAAAGGGTTTTTTTTTTTACCTTAAGATATGCTTAGGTTAGTGAAACTTACACAAGCGAAGTCCAAGTACTGCCTATATTAATATCTTGTAATCACTTTAATTTGAATGATTTATTTTCTTATAATATAATATACTTGGTAGAATTCTTTTATAAAACAGTTTTTGTGAGTTTTATGTATGATGTACAAAATCAGTTTATAGTTTTTCTACCTATATATTGCAAATATTTCAAAATATTTTTAATTTTCAAAAGACTTTTAATTAATAGCAACATGGCTTTAAATTACTTTAAAGATGCATTCAGTAATTTTTTTTGCTAATAAAATGTTTT